>NW_006159679.1:0-6233 GCF_000334495.1 Tupaia belangeri chinensis | reverse complement strand
TTTCCCCTTGGAAATTCTCAGCTTTTAAAAAAATATTTGCTGAAAGTATGTTTTAAGTTTTAAAAACTTATTTTCTGGTTATTAGTGTTATATATTATCTTTAATTGTTTCTTTATTCTCTGTGTAAGTATTCTGGTGTTAATTTCTTACATATAAAATCTAATTTAAACATTCAAAGTGTTTTTTCTTTTCTTTTTTGAAAGATTTTGTCATATTGTGTGTACCTTAGAGAGAGACACCATGAGAGGAAAAGTAAGAAATTACCACCCAAGATGATATGGCCATGCTGCAATCTCTTCTTCTTCATTTTCTGTTCCCAGCATAGTTTTGAAGCCATCAAGTTCAGTCAGCCAAGTGGGAGTTCAATGACTTACTGCTCCACCATCAACTGGTCTCTGATTTGTTAATAAAGCATGATAGGATAAAGATTTTTATGTAATCAGAACTCTGTTTTTTCTGTTTTATTTTTTTTTTTTTTTTTTTTTTTTTTTTTTTTTTTTTTTTTTTTTTTTTTTTTTTTTTTTTTTGCTATAGAGTGTGTGCACTCACCAGAGAGAAAGAGAGAGAGAGAGAGAATTCATTTCCTGGGGAGAAGGTCATGTCACGATTCCTTCTCTGCCACACTTCTCTTGGGATTGTTGTACATGCAGGCATAACCCCACCTCTCATGTTTTTCAAACAAATCGATTCAGGACCCCAACCATGTAGTCAGCCATGTGGGAAGCAGCTGCCTTAAGCTCTATGCTGAGTAAGGAGTTAGACCCCACTCTAGGTAGATAGGATATGAGCTCTGCATAAAGCAGTTACTGTGGTTTTCTTTCTGTGGTCTGGTGAATGTTCGCTATGCCCTCATTACTAATTTCAGAGGAATTATGATTCTCCATTGGGTGGTCTAAAATCAGACTAAAATTAGCCACTGTGAGGAGCACAAATTGTGAAATTCAAGCCTCTGAGTCTGCAACTAGATTCATGACCACATCAGAGTACAGCGCCTCGACCACTATTCCACTTGACGGCTTGTGCTAGATAAAGCTTTAATCAGACTTCTGAAAATTCTCCCAGGCCTATCTGAAAACTTGTATATAATCCATAGAAGTGGATTTGGCCAGAAGCTCTATTACCTGTAATGTTACTACTTAGTAATTTCCTATCCAATTATTCCCTTTTTGTTCATTGGGTACAAATTTCTACTTATCCTCAGTATATTCAGATTTGAACTTAATATTCTTGAACTACTGCAAAAGTTCATGGATATAAGGAGAAAATTAAAATTAATAGCATTGAGATTTTATTGTAAACCAGAAAGACTGAAAATATTGGGTCAGTCAGGTGGCATGGTTATTAAGGCAGCTGGATCTCACATGGCTAACTGTGTACTTCAAGTCCCGGACCTGGTGGCTTGAAACACACTGGCCACGTGTCAATGCGTGCCCAAAATCTCTGGAGGAGAATGGAGCAGAAATTGGGGTGTGGATATCATCACTGGTTTGTATATGGTGGCAGCCTTCAGATACCTGTGGCTTCTCTACAAAGCACACTTCTACCATCTCTGGTCAGCAGTGAGCACCCAGAGTCAGCACCTTGATTCTAACAATAACTTCATGTCAGGAGCTCAGAGTCACAATATGCATGCAGGCCTTCTTGTGGGGATCATGGAAGCAAAAATGCTAAGGTATCAACAATCTCACACATTCTGAGCCTCCCACTGAATAGGAAGATAGTGCTGATGGAGTGTTTATTAAATCTTCCTTCTGTCTTGAAAGAAATGAAAAAAAAAAAAAACCACTAAAAATTAGAAGAAAGATGATAAAAGGAAAACAAGGCATCCTGAGTTCACAACTGTGCTCTTCTCTCATTTCTGTTCACACTTGATTATTCTCAATGTGATTAATCACACACACATACCTGCCAACTACATTATTAAAGATGTATAAACACATTTACACATATATATATATCCAACAACTTACATATTTCTTGACACTTCTTGAGATGTCCTCATCAGAAAATGTAGTTCTATTCTCAATGTGATTAATCACACACACATACCTGCCAACTACATTATTAAAGATGTATAAACACATTTACACATATATATATATCCAACAACTTACATATTTCTTGACACTTCTTGAGATGTCCTCATCAGAAAATGTAGTTCGCTTATAGTTTCTTCCTCTTCCATCGTTTGAAGAGGGAAAAGCCCACCCGGTACCAGGTCCCCATCCTTGTAGACACTTGGCTTCCAGTCTCTATGACAGGTAAAATGTTTCATCTTACATGCCATTTGTAAAAGCTGCAGAAGTAGCAAGACACTCATCAAAGGTAATGACATGTCTGAGCTGGCCCAATACAGATAAAAAGCCCTGTGTGTGGGAGCTGAGGAGGAGATGGAACTGGATTGTGTCTGCAGGCTCAACCTTTTGCTGGGAGAGTCAACTCTGTGGAGGGCACAGAGGATTCTCACCTTCCACAGTTTTTCTTCAACCTGTACAAAATATGTTCCAGCCTGGCATGACAGACAGGGACATAATTAGAACTTTTAAAAAGGCATTTCTGCACAAACCATGGGGCTGAGACTTGTGCTTTATCTGAACAGCTTTGGTTTCCTTGTCTTTTTATTGTCTCACTTAAGTCTTGTCCAGAGGCTCTGGGGATCTGCCCTGGGGCTCTGCACCTTCCATTTTAGTGAAAAACAATTTGGGAAAAACATGTTTTGCACTGTTTTTCTCCCCTAGACTTTATGATTTCATAATGGCCAGGTAAGGCTTTGGGGACCATCCTATCCTGAGATAACAAGTTTTGTAATTTTGTGACTAAGAGAGGCCAAAGTATCTGTTTTACACAACTTCTTTTATAATTTAGACTTTTCAAGATGGTGCTAAAATATACAAAAGTTGGACTAGCAGGTGGCATAGTAATTAAGGCACTGGCCTCCCACACGACTGACCATGGTATGAACCCTGTACCATGGAGATTAAAACTCATGATGAGCACTTGTGCATGCATACCAAAAATCTTGGAATGGAGGAAAATGGAGAAAAAACTGTGCTATGACCACTCTCCTTAGGGGGTGATTTTCACTTTTTCTCTCTCTCTTTGGCAATCACATGTGCACTATAGCAAAAGTATCTCTCTAAATAAAAAATAAATTTAAAAATCTCCAATAACCTAATTCTGTATGATGCCTTAAAAAGGAGGGGAAGGAACAATATCAGTCATTGGTGGCTTCCTCACTAGTGTACAGAAGGAATTTCATTGCTATGTCCAATATCATTTTCAGGTCTGCAATACCATCATGGGATAAATGAGCCTTATAACTTACAAAGAAGTAGGATACTTTCCAAAGATTAGATTATTTTTAAATTGCAATGTCCCATACAATTAATCCATATACCCCTAAGAATGATATCCTCTGCTCTGTCCACTGATAATTCAGGTGTCAAGCACTCATTATATGATTTAATATGTAATAACTAAAAAGAACTCTATTCTTGGCCCAACATTTATCTCTTACATTTTTTCTCTTACTAGTCTTTATAGAAAATATTCTTGAAAAATATTCATGACTTGTTTATTTATTTTTGTATTTCTATTTTTGATTTTTATAAAAATATGACATGCAGAAAGATATTTTAACTGATGTAAACTTTGAGTGATGGCTTAATTGAGCCATTCAGCATTATCAGGGTCGGCAAGTGGTGGTGGTGAAGTTGTTGTACTACCACATGGCTGAGTGCAGTTCGAGTTCAAGACTTGGCAGCTTGCTTTCTCAATTTCCCTCTCTCACTTTGGTCAAAATGAAGAAATAATAATAATAAATAAAATTAAATAAAGTAACTCATTAAAAACAACATATGTATTAACTCCCACATTGTTTCTGGGGTGAGAACACAATATCTACTTTCAGAGAATTATTCAGGTATACAATATAATGTAATTAATTGCACTGATATTATATACATTAGAACATTTGAACATTCTCTTGTCTAACTAAAATGCTATTTTTGACTAACATTCAAATTTTAATTTAATTAATTAATTAATTGATTTATTTTATTTTTTGAGAGGTTTTTGCTTTAGGGCACGTGCATTCACCTGAAAGACAGAGAGAGACAGAGAGACAGAAAGTGAGAAATCACCCCCCAGGGAGCATGGCCACACTGCAATCCCTTCTCCTCCATTCTCCTCTTGGAATCTTGGGCACACACGCACATGTGCCTGGCATGAGTTTAAGTCACCAGGTCCAGGACTTGAACCATGGTCTACTACATGGAAGTCCAGTGACATAGCCATTATGCTAACTGCTGGTCCTGATTTAATTTATTTTTTAGAGAGAATTTTGCTATAGGGCACATGTGTTTGCTAGAGAGACACAGACAGCCATAAGTCAAGAAAGCAACATCAGGAGGAGGGTCACAATGCAATCCCTCTCCTCCATTATCCTCTTGGGTTTTTGGGCAAACACACACATGTGCCTGTCATGAGTTGTAAGACACTGGGGGTAGGACTTAATTTGCAGTCTACCTGGGAGCCAGTGACCTAACCATTACACCATCAGCTGTTTTATTGACTAACATTTTTAAAACCTGGCTACCCTCAAGCCTGTAGTATTTTCATATTATTCTCTGCTTCTGTGAATTTTAATTTTTAATGCTCTACTTACATGTAAGATGATGTGTATGTTTTTGTGTACCTGAGTTATTTCAATCAATATCATGTCATCCCAGTTCATCCCTGTTGTTGAAATAACAGAATATGTTTTGTTACTTTTAGGGTCCATGTAATCACCAGAAACTAAGGGAGAGAGAAACACTTTCTAGTGCAGCTTCATCATGCTTCAACCCCTCCTTCACTTCTCCATTCTGTCAGGATTTCAGGAATGCACACATATATACATAGTGTGTTTTTTAAGCCACCAAAAAGGGGATTCAAGTCATAGTCACTTATGTGGAACCCTGATTTTTTAAACATTAGGCTATGATGGCAGTATTATATTTTAAAGGCTGGATAATATTCTCTTATATACAAATATAAAAGGTTTTCTTAAAAATATTAATTTAATTTATTATTATTTTTATTTAATTTTCTATTGGACATATGCTCACTAGACAGAAACAGATAGCAAGAGAGAGAAAGAGGGAAAGTGAGGAAGGAAGCTGACAGGTCTGAGACTTAAACTGTGATCAACCATGTGGGACCAGCACCTCAAACACCACAGTACTTGCTACTCCCTGTAACATGTTTCAATCCATTTGTTTGTAATAGTTATGCTGATGACTTATCATGACTATTATGAATAAATTTGCAATGAATGTGGAAGCATGAATATATTTTTGATATATTAATTTCATAGTTTTTACACATAGCCAATTATGTAATTCTTAAGTCACATGGTAGTATTATTGTTTTTTCTGTTTTATATTTTTTTATACTTAGTTTTATATTTTAAACACATCTTCAGGTCAATAAATGTACAGGATCCAAACAGAATGTACATAGATTTTGGTAACAATATGTTAACTGTTAGAATGAACACATGAACACATATTAACATTGACCTGTTTTAGTTACTTTAAATAAAACACTTTTAAATAAAATAAGATGAAATAAAATAAAATGCCATCTTGCAAGACCAGAACATTCTTTTTAAAATTTATTATCATTAAAATCTTGTTTATATTACATTGAATCACATATAACTTTACAGTATATTACATTTCTTTTTCCAGAAGGAACACCATGCATATCAGTCAATACAGACATTAAAATCCCCATTTCATCATCCAATAGTTTTTCATTATTGGTCCTGATCATTATTATTATTTCCAATTATTTTTTAAACAATCATTTTTTCTCATTTTGCTTGTAAAAAGACTTTATCCAACATGAAATACTTTTCAGACCAATCCAGTTGATAATACTATACACATCATCATCAACAGGTAATAAACCATATCTGTGACCTACTAATGTCATGCCTCTCTATTTGTTCTCTTGCTATCTTTCTCTATGCTCTTCTCTTCTATCCCCCATTCTACACAGTCTTATCCTTGTTAATTATTTTCACTGTCTTTATGTCCTTCAATACTTCATTCTCTACCATAGAGTGTGGATAGTCGGTATATATTCAGTGGATACATACAATCTCTTACAATATCTTTCTTTCATATCTTGACTTACTTCACAGAACAATAAATGCTCCTCCATATCTGACCACTTTCTATCAGATG
>NW_006159678.1:120171-133027 GCF_000334495.1 Tupaia belangeri chinensis | reverse complement strand
AAACTGGCAAATTACTTTTATGGTATGTTTCAGAATTACCATGAATCTACCCTTCCTTTCTGGTCAAGTGGAAATATAATAAAACTCAAATAAATCCTTTTCTTAGTCATTTCAAACATCTTTTTAATATTCATTTTGTTGCTTCAATTTTTCCAATATTTTCTTTTATTAATGCATCTCAAAATATTACTGCTATCTGATGGAATTTTCAGGACTTTGGTTCATACATAATTGATAAACAACAAAATTTTCTTTTGGGAGGCTGGCAGGTGGCATGGTACTTAAGGGCACTGGACTCATATGGCGGACTGACCATGGCTTCAGTCCTGGACCTGGTGGCTTGTTTTCTCACTTTTCCTCTCTCTCTGGCATTCTCATTCTCTTTCACTCTGTCCTTCTCTGGTCAAATTAAAATAAATAAATAAATGAAGATAAATAAAATAATTATTATTTTAAAATTTTCCTTTTGAGGGAACCAGCAGTTAGCGTAATGGCTATGTCACTGGACTCCCACGTAGTCAACCGTGGTTCGCATCCCAGACCCGGTGGCTTAAAACTCACGCCGGGCGCGTGTGCGTGCGTGCCCAAGATCCCGAGAGGAGAATGGAGGAAAAGGGATTGTGGCGTGACCATCCCCCCTGGGGGGGTGATTTTTCACTTTCTGTCTCTCTGTCTCTCTCTGTCTGTCTGGCGAGCGCACGCGCCCTATAGTGAAAACCTCTCCAAAAAAAAAAAAAAATTCCTTTTGAGTGTAGACTTAATTTAGTCTTAGTATATTGACAAGGTTGTGTAGCCATCACTGCTTTTTTATTCCTGACATCCCTGTCCCCAACTCTTGGAAAACACTAATTTACTTTCGATCTATTATGAACCACTCATATAGGCAAAATTATACAATTATATACTTTTTTATTATTACATATCTTAATAAATTATATAGTGTGTTTTTTTCCTCGTTCTGCTTCTTTCACTTTGCATCCATGTTTATTCATGTGCCAGAATTCTCTCTCTTGCATGACTGCATATTATTTTATTTTTTTAAGAATTATTTATTTAATTTTATTTATTATTATTATTTTATAATTTGATGAAAGAGACAAAGAGGAAAAATGAGAAAGCAAGTCATCAGGACCAGGACTCAAACAGTGGTCGGCAGTGTGGGAGTCAAGTTCCTTAATCACCATGCCACCTGCTAGTCCCAGTATTTTATTTTTTGAATATAACAACTCCTTGAGCCATCCACATTTGAAGGACATTAGACTTGTTTATACCTTTTGGATTGTGGATAAAAATGTTATTAACTGGGACTAGCAGATGGTGTAGTAGTTACATTACTGGACTCCCACAGTCGACTTCAGTTCGAATCTCAGACTGAGTGGCTCAAACCTCAGGCCAGGCATGTGTGCGTGCATGCCTAAGATCCTGAGAGGAGAAGGGATTAAAGTGTGGCCATCTCCCCCTGGGGAGTGATTTCACGGTTTTTGTCTCTCTGTGTTTGGCAAGTGCACACATATGCTATAGAAAAATGTCTCTCTCAAAAAAAAAATTATTAACAGGGGCAGCAGATGCAGTACTGGTTACATTGCTGAACTCCCACATGGTTGACCACAGTTCGAGTCCCAGTCCCAGTGGTTTGAACATCATACTGGGTGGGGACCAGCAGGTGGCATATTGACTATGTCACTGGATTTCCACGTAGTCAACTGCAGTTCGAGTCTGGGATCCAGTGGCTTAAACTCACACCAGGCATGCGTCCATGCCCAAGATCCCCAGAGGAAAATGGAGGAGAAGGGATTGTGGCATGACCATCCCTCCTGGGGGGTGATTTCTCGCTTTCTGTCTCTCCGTCTCTCTCTCTCTTTCTGGTGAGCACATATGCCCTATAGCAAAATCCTTTCCAAAAATAAAAAAGGAAATCATACTGGGCGTGTGTGCAAGTGTGCCCAAGATCCCAGGAGGCGAATGGTTGATTAGGGATTGTGGCAAGGTCATCCCCCTTTGTGTGTGTTATGTGGCGGGGTGAATTTATATTTTCCCTCTCACTGTCATTCCCTCTCTCTCTCTCTCTTTCTCTCTTTCTCTTCTCTCTCCAGGGAGCACACATACCCTAAGGCAAAACCTCTTAAAAAAAAAAAGATGCTCTTAATAAATTCAGGTTAATATTAGTAGTAACTGTAAAGACCTCTTAGTTCACGAAGTATTGTTTTACTACATCTACTCAGTATGTGTCATCCAGTTATGTTGTAGTAATTTTATGATTTTGCTAAATTCCTTACATTTAATATATTCCTAGTAATAGTTTCTATCCTATATTTAAGAATTTAGGAATAACATAAATGTTTATTTTTCAAATTCCCTATTACAAAGGGGAAGACACTTGCAAAGATAATTGCCTACTGAATATTTATAGTTAAGTATTTTTGGTTAACTTAAAGTACAAGGTTAACTTAAAGTGCAAGATGGTGAGCAAAGAGTAGAAATATATTACCTGGAATTATTTTCTTTCCTACTAATATAGCTCATACATGCAAGGATGATGCATTCAAAACATTTGTATGCTTGATGATGTTTCTAAATTAAGCAGAATTCCATTTTTTCTCAGAATTTTAGTGTCTTATTACCATACTAGTTTTCTGAAAACTTGTGAAGACCAGAAATTTTTTTGATATCCTATCTAAATTCTTACAAATTACATTTTAATGTGAATGGCTAGTTATCGAAACATACTTAATGGAATAGTGGATACTTTTATTTATTGTATTTTCTGGTCAATGAATTTTAACAATCCAACTTATTTCTGTAACTTTATAAAATTTCACATCTGAAAGGGCAAGTCTCCCAATGCTAGCATTCATTGTATTTTCTTTTTCCTTTTTTGTTTTTAAGTAAATTAGATACTTTGGGCTTTTGTTTCGACACATACATTTTAATTCAACACATATATTTTAATTCGACAGGCCAAATTTTAAAAAGCTGTTGACAGCTCAGGTGTAGTGATACAGGTGGTAGAATGCTGATTCATGACACTGGATCCATATGGGAAGCCTGGGATCAGTTCCCGGCTTGACGTGAACACACCAGGTACCTGCAGGCACATCCATGTGCCTGACTAGATGGGAGCCTGGGGTAACAACAGCTGTGTGATGAGACCTTGTTTAGGGTACTTGTCACTTTCTCCCTCTAACTAGCAAAATAAAAGAAAGAAATTTAGAACCATTGAAGGGGCCAACAGGTGGCATGGTGGTTAAGGCGCTAGTTTCCCCCATGGCAGATCATGGTTCAAATCCCAGACCTAGAGGCTTGCTTTCTCATTTTCCCTCTTTCTCTCTTTCTCAACTACATATGCCCTGTAGGAATTTTTAAAAAATAATAATGATAATAACAATAATAATAATAAAAGAAATTAAATAGATAGGCTGGCAGGTGGCGTGGTGGTTAAAAGCACTGAATTCCTACATTGCAAAAAGAGATTTGAGACCTGGAATTGGTGACTTGCTTTTTCCATTTCCCTTTCTCTCCCTCTCTCTCTCAGATCAAATTAAATAATAATAACAAAAAAAGGAAATAAATAAATAAAACTTTAAAAAAATAGATATTACAAAAAGAGAAACCACTGAGACCTTTTTGGAAATTGCATTGATTCTATCAACAAATTAGAGAAGAACTAACATATTTGTGATACTGAATTATTTTTACCTATGTATATATTAACCTTATATCCAGTTGGTGTTCTTTAGTGTTCTTAATCTTATGAAGAAAGTATAACAATTTTATATACATATATAGAATTTCTTCTTAGATAATTTTGTTACTCTTCCCAAAAGCCTCACTGAACATAGATTTTTGTTATCAATAATTGCAATATTTCCACTATGTAGGCATATTTACATCATTCTCTAAATCAACAGTTTGGATTTATTTTGTTAAGAATGGAGATGTGTGCCATTGAATGACACTTTTATGAACTGCTTTTCATACAATTTATATAGTACTGTGGCATATAAAATATTACATTGATTTAAATGAGATTTTATATATTCTAATACAAAACTTGAACCTTTTTATAGTGGTGTTTTTGTAGTGTTAAAGGGTAATACTTTTAATGTTGTTAAACACATATTAGATTTCTTCATTTTTTTACTTTAATATTATATCATGATTGATCATTTTTTCTTCATGTTCACTTTTTTAATATTTAAAGCCTTGTGTATACACACATGTCAATATATTTGTGTGCAAGATTTTAGAGAAAGCAATAAAACATGTGTATGTGTATTTATATTGTGTATATGTATGAATAATTGTTACCAAATAATTTTTTGTTTTCTTAAAACCAATGTTTTAAACATATCTACAAAAATTATACCTTGTGTTTAAATATTATATGCCATTTTTATTATATTTAATATACAAATATTTGTGTGTTTATTGTCATACTTTAATGAATTGTTTTAAAGACAATGATTATTGTTTTAGTTCATGAATGTAGATATCCAATAAAAGGCTTAACATTCAATATTCATCAAAAGAACATTTTCTGTTTTGATTGTTCCTGCATTATTACTAGAATAAAGAAAACTACAGAATTTTGACTTGCAATATATTAAATGCATGATTAATTAAAAAATATATATTTACATTGACCCCAGTGAACTATTCTGTCTGAGAACATGAAATCTCTGGTTTTTAGGTCTTGAGTTTTTTTAGTAATTATGTTTTGCTTTTATATGTAGTCATTTTTCTTCTCTTTTTCTGAATACTCTTTTTCAAAAAAAAGAGAAGAAAAATATATATACCTAATATATTTACCTATATATATATATATATATATTTCTTATTTCCATGTATTTTTACCATTTAGGTTACACTAACTAAAGTTGATATTTTCTAAATTATAATATAGCTAGTGCGAAGCTAGGTTACTGTGCTGGTTATCAATTTGCCTGTGTCCTGTGAAGCAGATACACCTACACAAGTAACGAGTTACACAAACTAGATTTATTATTACACATAGTGAGTAAGATATTACAGAAACCTAGGATTTGTTATGATCAGGCTAGTCCAACCAGACTCAGGAAAGTTGTCCAGTGTGGAGAAAATCTTGACCAACTGCAGGTATTCTACTTGCACCTGGACTAAGGAACCAACATATATTATACATGTATATATGTTTTAATTTTTTAGCTTTATAAAGAAAAAAATTACAGAAATAAGAAGGGAAAGAATGGAAAGAAAGATTCCCAGAGGAAATGAAGAGCTTGTGGTTGACAATTATAAGACATATGTGCATTTTACCAGGACAAGTTCCATTGATGTTTATAACCTAAGCAGATTGTACTTTCTACTTTTAAAAAGACAAATTTTGTTTTCTTTTAATATGTTATCTGCACTATAGAGATGTACAATGGTTGAATGCAAATGAAAAATTATAAAATAAAAGTAAATAAACAATAATAAATTTTTAAGTGTTGTCTGAAGAGAAAACAAATTACATCATATGGAAACTTGGATCTTCTCAAAATAATTTAGAACAGTTTAAATCAAATGTTTTCCTGTGATTTAATTCTATGAAAGAAAATACCTTAAAAATAAATATAAAACAATGTATCACAGAGTTATAAAAAAAACCATGAACCAGTCTACCTTAAGATTGCTCTAATTGCAGAACTTTGACATAGAAATGTTTCCATTCCTTAACTTGTGTTTTTGATTTTTGTTTTTTAAATATATGTATATGAGAATGAACATCTTCATCCAAGGAAGTATTTATCCTGTACATTGATATATAAACTTGGCTCTGGATTTACAGCTTATCGTCATTTGACATCAGGAAGAAACCGACAGTTATTATAAGCTCTTTGACTACTTTATTAATTAATTTCAATTCCACTAGATAATAGGATCCATTAGTATGGAAACTGCCAGATTCACCATGAAATGAAAAAAAAAAGTAATTGCGAAAAACTACTTATTAAATATTCAGTAAATAGTAGTATATTAAAGTAATACTGGAGTAAAAGGGTGAACAAATAAAAAAGTTGACAAAATTAAAAACATTGGGAAGGTTTTCCAAAAACAGAGAGCACTATATACAAATACAAGACACATTGGGAAGCATGATATGTCTGGGGAACTACATTTTCTTACAACTGGCCTTTAGTGTGAATATTTATTTTAATTAAAGTGTTTTCTGCAAGTTTGTATTTCACATATCATACTAAATAATTTTATGGTGACATTCACTACATGTGTACATGTGTGTACATATAATATAAATATTTAAAACCATTTTTTATTTTTCAGTTTTTCCAAGGCCTCTTTCACATCCTTGTTACGTAGACTGTATATCAGAGGGTTCAACATGGGGATCACAAGGGTGTAAAATAATGAGGTCATTTTATCTTGATCGAGGGAATAGGAAGAACTGGGTCGGAAATACATGAAGAGCATAGTGCCCTGGAAAATTGCAACAGCAGTTAAATGGGAGGTACAGGTGGAAAAAGCTTTGAATCTCCCTTTAGTAGAATTTATCTTTATCACTGCTAAAATAATATAACAATAAGAGACAAGAACTCCCAAAATGGAACTCAGTTCAATGAAACCAAAAAAGATGAAAACTACCAGCTCATTGACGAACGTATCAGAACAGGAAAGGAGGTAAAGAGGAGGCAAATCACAAAAGAAATGATTAATCTCGTTGGACCCACAGAAACATAAGCGAAAGGCTAATGTCGTATGTGTCAAAGCATCTGTCATTCCCATCAGGTAAGCCATACCCATGAGCACTGAGCAGAACCTAGTAGACATGTTGACTGTGTAGAGCAAAGGGTTGCTGATGGCCTTGTACCGATCAAAGGCCATTACAGCCAGCAATAAACACTCAGAATCTGCAAAGGTACAGAAGATCAAAAATTGCAGAGCACAGCCAACAAATGAAATTGATTTGTTCTCTGCCAGTAGGTCTACCAGCATCTTAGGTCCAATTGCAGTGGAATAGCAGAGGTCACAGAAAGACAGGTGACTGAGAAAGAAGTACATCGGTGTGTGCAGGTGGGTGTCCATCCTAATTAGGAAGATCATTCCAAGATTAGCCAGGAGATTAATGAGATAAACAACTGAAAATGTGGTGAATAGGATCATTTTCATTCCAGGCTTATTGGTAATTCCCAGGAGAAAGAATTCAGTTAATGAGGAACAATTTCCGCCATCCATTCCTTTTTAATCTTATTAAAACTTTCTGTTAAAGAAAATGATTAATGCAATTTTCACTATTTTAGACATGCACACTGCATTTGTAAGGCAAAACATAGTATATTTTTTAATTGTCTTTTTCATCCTAAGCAAAAAAAAAAAAAAGAAAGATAAAAGAAAAAAGCCATATATTATTCTTTAAAGATGTATTGTTATTTATTTGACATAAATAAAAAATATCTTGGATAGCAAATTGAGAAGCTATTATCTAAATTTAGTTGACATTCAAAAATAATGTGACTTTGGTACCAGCAGTTAGCGTAATGGCTATGTCGCTGAACTCCCATGTAGCCGACTGTGGTTCGAGTCCCAACCCAGTGGCTTAAACTCACCAGGCGCATGTGCGTGTGTGCCCAAGATCCCGAGAGGAGAATGGAGAAGAAGGGACTGTGGTGTGGCCACTCCTCCAGAGGGTGATTTCTCACTTTCTATCTCTCTGTCTCTCTCTGTCTCTCTGGCGAGCGCACACATCCTATAGCAAAAACCTCTCAAAAAAAAATTGATGTGACTTTCTGCAAGTTCTTTAAATCCTCTGGGCATTAACTTCCTTATTCTTTTCTTCTCTTCTTATTTCTTTCTTTCTTTCTTCCTTTCTTTCTCAATTTATTTCTTCCATGAGTAGAAAGGTCAGAAAGAGAGAGGGAGAAATACATCACCCCCTAAAGGGTCGTGACACCACGATCCACCCTAAGCCTCAGCCAGCCCAGGATCATGTGCACACATATGTCCAGCATACTAAGAGAGGTGTTCAGAAGTGAATCTGGTAATTACCAGCCTTGCAGGATATCACATTTTAGTGCTGCTACAACTGTCTGACACCTCCCTTCTATTTTCAATGAATAGATCTAGATTATCTTAAGTCGCTTTTCATAGTGAGAATAATATGAAAGGAACATGATGTTAGAGAGACCAGGTTGTAAAATACAGGGTTAAGCATTTGCTATGCTTGAAAACATTCACATAAACACAAAAATGATTCCAATTTTTATGTTCTTCAAATATTATAATAGGCTTGGTCCAGCCATGGGTGTGGGTGCTTAAGTGTCCCTCTGCAGCACTAGAGCCACATGGAAGACCCAATTCCGGGTTGACCTGAAACACTCTGGTGATAGTGACTGGCCAGAAGGTTGAGGTGGAGACTGCTGTGTGACGAGATCCAGTCAAGAATGCCTGTTTCTCTCCCTCTATCTCTCTCTCTCTCTCTCTCTCTTTCTCTCTGTTGATAAAATAAATATACTTCATTAAAAATCATGATTGGCTTATAAGACACTTACATTAGTTATAGGAACAATATGTAAATCACTGGAAAGTAATCATGAAAATTCCAGTGTGCTATTACTGGCTGTCTTTAGTACTGGTGAAACGTGAAATAAGTAGTATTTATCTATTAATGTAATACAACTACCACAAGACCTGTTAACCTATTTGTAGGAGTGGTCTGGTGCCAAGGAACTGTTAAAAATGAAACACAATAACTTAGCAGATGTATTTTCATTATATGAGATTCAAAATGATTTTCATATTTAAAAAATGAAAATAAGTAAACATTTCAGATACACATAGGCTTCTCTTAAATGTGTATGCGTGTATTATGTATTTGCATGTATGTATGAGTCCTTGTTAAGATACGACAATTGGAATATAGGTGATGAATATATTGCAAGGGCTAAGTTAATATGGAATGTGACTCAGAGAGTTGAGTTTTAACTAGCATTATTTCTAATGTGGTATCTCAATTTTTTTTTCTTAAAAGAAAGAGAAAATACTTAAAGTTATACACACATTTGCAAAGTATAAAGGCAATATATGCTTTCTTCTGAATCAAGATTAAAATTTATTAAAATAATTAATTAAAATGTTCTGATATAAATACTAATAAGTTCAGATACTTTATGTTCTGAGGAGAAAATATCACTTTTAGTGCCTAGATTACAGAATTTATTGAACAAAATAAGTTGGAACAGATGATTACTTTGAAAATATTTCATATTCTTTTCCAAAACAATAAGGGGTTTTTTTTCCACCTTGTATCTTTAAATTTGGTAACCCAGACACATACCTGAGAAGAGCAGGTCTTTGGTGACTAAATACTAGGCAGGTAGTATTTTATTTCACCAAGTGGACTTAAATCTCTGAAGTTCCTTCCCTCAGGTTATGCAATCAACCATAGTTAATTATATGTCTGGTTTTGTCATTTCTTCTGAGAATACATCAACAACTTTGGGTAATTTGAAACAATTATCCATTATTGTCACCAAATTGATCTATTTCAGGATGAAACAGCAAACTAATTGTATAAAATATATCTATACCTATCTCTTTCATCTATATATATAGAGATAAATATAACTATATTTAAGTATTATACTATAAATCATTACCTATATCAGGGATCCCCCAACTCCAGAGTGCAGACTAGAGCCAGTTCATCCCCTATTGGATACTCTACCTCCGCTATGCCTCAGTAGGCAGGTGACAGGTGAGTGAGCAAGCCTTTGTGTGTGTTTGCAGCTGCTCTCCATCACTTATACTGGTGCCTGGGCTCTGTCTCCAGTTCAGTCAGCAGCCATATTGGATTCACCTGGGAGTATAACCTCTATTTTTGTGTGACTGTTTCATTGCATATTGCAATGTGGTAGTGGTGGAAATAGGGTGCATGGTGTGCTCTTGGATCATCCTAGTACCAACATTCCTGTCCATGGAGGGACTGCCTTCCATGAGGCTGGTCCCTGGTGCCAGGAAAATTCAGAACTGTTGACCTATATTACACTTCTCTAATTAAAGCAAAAATTCAATGAAACTCAGAAATCCCTCCATGCCACTTAATCATTACCAGTGATTTTCTGTCCATTTTTTTCCATTCTTGAAACATTCTCTTTTACTACCTTATTAAAATATTGCTACCTTACACTAATTATTTTATTGAGATATAATTCAAATACTATAAAACCTATTCTTTAAAAGTAAAAACACTTTTGGTTTAGTAAATTCACAAGGTTGATTAGCCTTTACCACTATCTACTTCCAGAACATTTTTCATCATCCGAGTCACAGCACAGGAAGGATTTTGTTTCCCTGAAGGCTGTTCCAAATTTACATTGGAATCACCCATGGACCTGCAAATATACTCCCACACTCAACTTGCCTATTCTCTTTAAAATAGCTATATTTTCTCATAAGTGATATAATATGTGGTGATGTAATCACTAAATATAAAAGGGCAGTGGTGGGACAGTGATGCAGTGGTGCTGTGCTGCTCAAAGGGAGAAAGACCCCACAGGATTTGTTGTTCAAATCCCTAGTGCTGGGAACCAACTGAGTGTCCAAGGTCTGATGGGCTGGAGAACTGGAGGAAGGGGACTGTGGCATGACCAGACCCCATAGAGAGTGTTCGTCTCTCTCTTGCTCTTGTGCACAAGCACATGTTTTTTTATGAGAAAAAAAATAAGTAAAATAAAATTAAAAGGTAATGATATAGTGAAAATAAGATTTTCATAAGCAATGTGATGCGATCCACTGTAGATATCATCACTAATTGATGCTGACATACATATATCTTAAGGACCCAAGGGCATGTAAAGTCATCTTAAGATACATTGTATCTAAACTGCTCTGTGATTCTCTATAACCTTAGCTAAGTCAATCCTGGCCAAATACAACTAAAACTTAATTTAATATTGGAGTTTGTAGATGTGACTGTGTTGCTCTGAGTGCAGGAGCTTTTTTCCTACTAAATGAAGCAACAGAATGCTTGAGAAAAAACATTTTTCTATTCAAAATACCATGAAAAGTTTATGAGAATTTAAGGCTGACAAAAAGAAGCATTTGAGCTATATATTATTTTAACAAGAATTACATGAATTTAAACATGCTTTTAAGTTTTGATATTTCTAGGTCACAGCTTACATTTATTGTCATAGAATAAAATGATATATTTCCAAAAATTGGATTACTAAATACATTTTGCTATGATACACTTCCTCAAAGTTCAATCTTCAAATGCACATTCTCTATGTAGTGTTTTTCTGTTTTTGTCTTTTTTTTTCCTGCTGCATTAAGTTGATCTCCCTAGGAGGATCATGTGATAAATTAGGCAGCTTATTTTATTCTGCTTTTGAGAGTCCAGAGAGGGATGTTCCACGCATTCAGTAATACTTGATGGAAAAAAAAAAAAGATAGAGTGAAAACCAAAAAGTCACCTTGTAGTTAAGCTATATTGTTCAGACCTCTATTTAAACACAAACACACATGCACACACACACACACACACACACACGCAAATACTTTCAATTTACTTTTGAGTACATTAGGTGTAGAAGGCTGTCAATGTGTCTTTAAACTGCACTTCAAATTTTCATTTGATTTTGGGTTGTGACTTTCTTAAAATTTTGCCTCTCATCATCTTATTGTACATTATTTAGTTCATTAGAATATCATATAACACATATAATGACAAATATCTATCAAATGCTGAAAATATCCAAAGATTATTCTTATCACTTCTCTTTTAAACTTTATTTATTCTATTATTTTCATTCAATCACTGTGTTTATTACAACATACTAAATGAATTTTCCCATCATGAATACGCTGCATATTGGTTCAGTCAAAGAAATTATACCATACACATCATCATCAACACTTAGCTGTATTAACTCTGCTCACTTTTCAGCAAACCCTGATTGGTTTGGGTATGGTGTTCTCCTTGTTCTAAATATTAACTGAGGCATAATAACAATAACTTGTTCTAATTAACATCACTACCCAGGCTAGACCTCGAATATATGAAGATATAATCTGGATTCTTTATTTATCTAATATTCTACATATGTAAAAAATATACTGTAAAAACACATATACACACAAACATACATACTTTTCTGAGATATTTACTACACCAGTTAAAATGGCATAAAACAATCTACTTTAGCATAAACCCCAATCTCATAACCATTAACAGTTTTTGGTCACATAGCAGCAATTTTGAAATCTTTTTAAGGTTAGCTTATATTTGCAAGTTACAAAATGTGTTTGGCTGTGTTAAAGAGAATCGTTTAGGGACCCGCAGATGGCTTAGTGTTTAAGACGGGACTCCCAGATGGTCATGGACCCAGTGGCTTGAAAATCATGCCATGAGCATGTACATGTGTGCCCAAGATCCCATAAGAGAATGAAGGAGAAGGAACTGCAGTGTGGACATCCTCTGCAGAGCGGGGTGATTTCTCACTTTCTTCTCTGTTTCCATCTCTCCCTTCAGCAAGTACACACACCCTATGGGAAAAAAAATGCTGTCTAGTGTGAGAAGTTGTGTTTGATGGTAAAGTCATTGTTGCTTCACAATTAAAATTTGTAACTGGGAAACTGCATCAGTCTTAGTTAAATTTCATGAACACTCTACTTTGATCTCAAAGCTTTCTTAGCTGCATCTTTTACATCTTTATTTCTCAAACTATAAATCAATGGATTCAGCACTGGGATGACAATGGTGTAGAACACTGAGATAATCTTGTCAATGTTGGGAGAATACAGGGAGCTGGGCCGTGAATAAATGAAGAGAAGAGTCCCCTCATAGATAGCCACAGAAGTCAGGTGAGAAGCACATGTA
>NW_006159678.1:101683-120130 GCF_000334495.1 Tupaia belangeri chinensis | reverse complement strand
ACATATGACAAGGCTATCAGCCACACACAGATGCCCCGAGACATCACGACTGTATACAGTAAAGGGTTACAGATGGCGACATAGCGATCATACGCCATGGCCGCCAAGATAAAGGACTCAGTATCTGCAAAGGCACAGAAAAAGTAAAACTGCAGGGCACAGCCGTAATAGGAAATAGATTTTTTTCCTCCGTGAGAAAATTAATCAGCATTTTTGGAACAATGAATGGGGAATAACAAAGGTCTGCAAAGGATAGGTTACTAAGAAAAAAGCACATGGGTGTTTGGAGGTGCAGATCAATTCTAATCAACATCATCAACACATATTGCCCATTAAAATCATACCATACAATGTCAGAAATAAGAGAAATAGCACAATCTGCAGTTCAGGGCGAGTTGGAAACCCTAATAGAATAAACTCTGTAACCAAGGTGTAGTTTCCTTCTGCAAATTCCATCTTCTGTGTTGTTTTCATTCTATGAGAATTATAAAATCCTAAAATGTATAGATGAAAAATAAAATAAAAATAAGTAGATCAATGTAAAGTTATTGTATTGTTTTTAAAAGCGACAAGTAAAAAACAAAACTACACTAAAATTCTTTCACTTCTAAAACCTGAGAAACATAGTTAAGAAGTTAGTAGCTTGGGAACCAGCAGTTAGCGTAATGGCTATGTCGCTGGACTCCCACATAGTCAACCGCGGTTCGTGTCCCGGACCCGGTGGCTTAAAACTCACGCCGGGCGCGTGTGCGTGCGTGCCCAAGATCCCGAGAGGATAATGGAGGAGAAGGGATTGCGGCGTGACCATCCCCCCTGGGGGGTGATTTCTCGCTTTCTGTCTCTATGTCTCTCTCTGTCGGTCTGGCGAGCGCACGCGCCCTACAATGAAAATCTCTCAAAAAAAAAAAAAAAAAAAAGAAGTCAGTAGCTATTTGATTTCATGATTGCAAGTTTTATTTTATTTATCTGAGTAATGAATAGTTCTTCTGTTGGATGGTTGCCTCCCTTTGTGCAGGGATCAGATTCACATCTGAATCTTACTTTATTGAACCCCAAGTATAAGACTAAGAGGATAATAAATTAATGACAAGACTGATGACAGTAAAAAGAAGAGAAAATATGTATATTATTAAGAATAAAGGGACCAGCAGTTAGTGTAATGGCTATGTCACTGGACTCCCATGTAGTCGACTGTGGTTCGAGTTCTGGATGCGGTGGCTTAAACTTACGCCAGGCGCACCTGCGTGCGTGACCAAGATCCAGAGAGGAGAATGGAGGAGAAGGAATTGTGGTGTGGCCATCCCTTCTGGGGGGTAATTTCTTGCTTTCCGTCTCTCAATTTCTCTCTGACTTTCTGGTGAGCATACGCTCCCTATAGCAAAAACCTCTCCAAAAAAAAAAAAAAAAAAGAGAATAGGGCCAGTTCAGTGGTGTAATGGTTAAGATGGCTGGATCTCACACAGACAACTGCATAGTTTTAGTCCCAGACCCAGCACATTGAAAAACATGCCGGGCACAAGTTTGTGCATGCCCAAAAATTCAGAGAAGAGAATGAGGAAGGAATTGCGGTATGGCCTTCCCCTGAGACATGCTTTCTCACTCTTTATCTGTGTGTGTCTCTACTGCAAGCACAAGTGTCTCATAGCAAAAAAGAAAAACAAAACAAAGCAAACAAATAAAAATCCCTTACCTAATTACCTAAGTAAATAAATTGACTCATGAGGAGTAAAAAGCATAGGGACTAGCAGTTAGCGTAATGGCTATGTCGCTAGACTCCCATGTAGTCGACCGTAGTTCAAATCCCGGACCCAGTGGCGTGTGCATGCATGCCCAAGATCCCGAGAGGAGAACGGTGGAGAAGGGATTGTGGCGCGACCATCCCCCCTGGGGGGTGATTTCTCGCTTTCTGTCTCTCTGTCTCTCTCTGTCTGGTGAGCGCACAAGCTCTATAGCAAAAACTTTTCAAAGAAAAAAAAAAGGCAGTTTTTTTTCTATCCTGATTTCAAGATACTAATAAGTTGTATCTTTCACCAGATTGGAAGCAGTGGTATAACAAAGCATAAGCTAGTTACTTATTAATTTTTATTTATATTTAATCAAATATGTCTTTACGGTATGCAACATTTCTTTTGCTAGTTTTTTTTTTTTTTTTTTAAATGTACATTAAAAGCAATACTGGTAGAATGAAAAAAATGTTAGTAAATAGCAGCGTTGAGCACATTTTTGACAGGAAAGAATTTTACGGTAAGTTCATAAATTCAGTATTAATTAATTCTCAACCAACCTGATAAAATTAGCTAACTATTTGTTTTAATATTTTTGTCTGTAATCACAATCTAGGAAGTAAAACCTAGGAAGCACTCACTATAATATAGATACATTTATATTTAAGCTTAAACAGTAATATGTATGTAATAGAATAATTATGCATTGGTACATATCCATGCATTATTTAATATTTTTAAAGATTTATTTCAAAAATTTTCCTTATTCAAAGAAAGACAAAAGGGCAGAGAAAGAAGCATTCTCGGGGCTCCTCACTCTATGATAATCCTCCCAGTCCTGCGGTTGGCTGGGAATCTGAGCATGTCCAATGCACCTGCCCAGCATCTCAGATAGACCTATATGGCAAACAGGAAGCTTTTCATATAGCTCTAAGGAAGCCTTTTGGCACCATCAGCTGCTCTTCTACTTTCTTGTCCACTGTGGCTGGGCCATATTGTTTTCTCTAAAAGCTTTTTTTATAATTATTTATCTTATTTTATTTATCCATTCATTTATTTTTTAATTTGGCCAGAGAGAGACAGAGGATGAGAGTGAGAGAAAGAGGAAGTGAGAAAGCAAGCCACCAGATTCAGGACTCAAACTCTGGTCCGCCATGTGGGAGTGTCCAGCACCTTAACCACCACACCACCTGCTGGTCCCCCATATTGTTTTTAAAGATTCATTTTCAATATACACAATGTCATCATTATTTTTAAGTACAGTTTTATTCTTAAATCGGCATTATTATTGAAGTATAATTCCCACAAAATCAAATACATGCTTTAAAATATATTGAATGACAAGATCAGCCATAGCATAGTGGTTACATTGCTGGACTCTCTCATTGCTGACTGTGGTTTAATATTTTTGAAGATTTATTTCAAAAATTTTCCTTATTTGAAGAAAGACAGAAAGGCAGAGAAAGAGGCATTCTCGGGGCTCCTCACTCTGTGATAATCCCCAGACTTGGTGGCTTGAATATCATGCCGGGAGACTGCGAGTGCATGCCCAAGATCCCAGGAGGACAATGGAGGAGAAGGGATAATGGCATGGCCATCTTCCATGGGAAGTGACTTCTCACTTTCTGTCTGTCTCTTTCTCTCTGGTGAGCACACACACGCTATACCAAAAAAATCTCTCTCTCTTAAAAATGTATTAATTTTCTTAATGCCATACTTTGAAGAAAATGAGTTGTTGATTCTGCTGTAAAGCAGTATATATTTTTAGGGATTATATTTTTTTATATCCATTTTACTTAATCAAATATCAAAAATGTTTTCTCTTATGATTTTTTAGATCTTCTTGTATTTTAGATATTGTATTTGTATCTGTGATCTATCTTATGTTGATGTTTACATATGATGTGAGTTAAGGTTGGACAACTATATTTTTCCCTAAGTGGATATCTCATTATTCCTGCACTATACATACACACACACACACACACACACACACACACACACACACATTAGTATGTACTCTCGCCAGAGAAAAAAAAACAGAGACAGAGAGAGGGAAAGTGAGAAATCAGCTCCCCCTTCCCCAAGGGAGATGGCCATGCTGCAATTCCTTCTCCTCTGTTCTCCTCCTGGGGTTTTGGTCATGGCACACACACATGCCCAACATGTTTCAAGCCACCCGGTCTGGGACTTCAACTGTGGTTGGACATGCAGGAGTCCAGCAATATAAGTGCTATACCATTTGCTAGTCCAATTTTTGCACTATTTTTATAAAAGAATTTCTAGGAACCACAGATGTCATACTAATTAATTCCCTGGATTCCACATGGCTGACAGTAGATTGAGTCCCATATTCGAAAGCTTAAAACACCCACTGAAAAAGTGTGTATGCATTCTCAAAATCCCAGAAGGAAAATGGAGGAGAAGGGATTAGAGCATGGCTATCTAAGCTGAGAAGTGATTTCTCACTTTCTCTCTCACTCTTTTTCTGTCTGTCTTCCCAGTGAGTTCATGTGTCCTATGTCAAAAATCCTTTAAAGAAAAGAAAAAACAAAAGAAAAGGCTTCCCATTGCCCTTGCATTATTCTAGCATCTTTGCCAAAAATCAGCTTTAATGTATACATGTATATTTTATGGATTCTTGAATCTGTTTCACTTATCTCTGTATTCATCATTTGAGAATTATCCATTCTTCTCCTTATAGTAAATGCATAATAAGTGTTAGGGTCAAGTACTATCTTGTTGAATGTATTATTCTATCATGAAAGGTGTTTTGTCTCCTTGGGGTCCTTCATATTTTCATATAAATTTTGGAGCATGTCTGTCAATATTTATAAAGTACAGACTGGATTTTTTCCAGTGAGATTCAAGTAAATATGTAGATTAATTTGTCAAAATGACAGTTTCAAATATTGACTATAATAGTCCATGATGATGATATAAATTCCCATGTATTATATCAAACTTTTCTCACTAGTGTATGAGCTTTTACAGATTTTAATAAAATTTTATACTTCTATTATTATTTAATTGACTTTTTATAATTTCAAAATTAATTTGTCTACAAATAATATATAAACAATTGTCATCTGATTAACATTTAGCAGTACAGTACTGTAAATTAATATAATAATTTTAGTAATTTTCTTGGTTACTAAAGATATTCTAGGTTTCATAATAATAATATAGAATGCCACTTCCTTTTTTCCTTTGCAATTTTAATTTATTTACTCTCAGTTAATTGGACTGGCTAAGAACTCTTGCTTGAGGTAGCAGGCATTCTTATTTTATTCTCAAGACCATTTTCAATATTCCATCATGAATTAAAATTTTAGCTGCCGAAATTTCATCAACACATTTTTTTCTTTTTTTCTTAAATCAAAACTGTTCACTTGTAATTCTGGTTTTGTAAGGGATGCATGACCAACAAAGCATTCCTTGGATGATTTCCACTTGACTGTTGTATGATAATTAATTTAGGTCTCACATTCTTGTTTATTTTTACATATTTTAGTTTTAGGTTCATGAGTCAAATTAGTATTTTCTTAAGGTTACCTAGAATATTCTTCTCATTTTCCATCAGAGTTTGTGTAAAACTGTTGCTATGTACTTATAAAATATTTTATAAAATCCAGTGTTAAGATCACTGAAATTTAAAAGTATAGAATTTTTTTGCAGATATATTTTGAAGATAAATTATAAAGCTTTATAAAATATTTGACTATACAAATTGTGTTTCACTTGCACATAATTTGTAATTTTTGTCATCCATCCAGGTTGAGTGTGATACAGTAAAATACATAGTATTTTTAATTATATGTTATATCTTTAGGGTTTTCTGTATATTAGTTTATTTTATTTAATTTCTTTAAACCTTTTCAACTTTTGAATTTTTTTAAGAATTATTTAATTTTACTAATAGTTATTTTTATAATTTTGCTATAGGGCATGTATGGTTACCAGGGAGAGAGAGAGAAAGTGAACTGCCTGCCAGGTTTGAGACTTAAAGCATGGTTGGTTATGTGAAAGTCCAGTACCACAATCACCATACCATCAACCTGCTGGCTCTCCTAATTTTATATTTCTTTCTTTCTTTTTTTTTATTTTTAATTTTGTTGTAGGGTGCATTTGCTTGGGGTCGGGGGAGGAAGAGAGAGAAATACAAAGAAAGTAAGAAGGAAGATGAAAGAAAAAAGAGAAAAATAGAAAGGAAGAATGAAAGAAAAGAAAAATAAAAAAGAATGAAAGAAAGAAGAAGAAACAGAAAGAAAGAAGAAAGGAAAGAGAAAAATAGAGGAGAAAGAAAGAAAGAAAGAAAGAAAGAAAGAAAGAAAGAAAGAAAGAAAGAAAGAAAGAAAGAAGAGAAAGAGGAAAAGAAAGAGAAAGAAATAGAAAAAGAGGAAGAAAAAGAGAAGAAAGAAACTCAGAAATCACCCCCAGGAGGAATGAATATGCTTCAATCCCTATTCCTCCATTCCCCTTTGGTATTTTGGGCTCACAAAGGCTGTTCTTTCAAGACACAAGCCAGGACTGGCATTATGCAGTAAGCCATGTGGGATCCAGATGCTACCCGGCTGGTCCCAGATTTCTTAATCTTTTGTTGCCTTCAATTTTATTTGCTTAAATGTAATTTCAAGAGAACAAAATGTGTATATGTTCATAGTATGTGTGGTGGGTGATACTGCCTTCATGGCATAGCAGAACATGGTGGTTTCTTTGCAAATTAATTGGAAATTAAATATAAAATTATACAATATAAGTAGAGTTTAAAATAGAGTCTTAAAAACATACTAAAATTAGAATAGCTTTCTCACAATTGGAGACTATTGAGTTCATGAAGTAACACACAGTAACTCAGTTCTCTCAAATTTCTGGTTTTTTTTAAAGAATTATTTTTAAAATTTGTTATTTTTCTCTTTTTCTTTCTTCTTCCTTTCTTTCTTTTTCTTTTGCTCTTTCTTTCTTTCTTTTTCTCTTTCTTTCCTTCTCTTTCTCTCTCCCTCTTTCTTTCTTTCTTTCTTCTCTGTTCCTTTTTTTTTCTTTTTCTTTCTTTTTATATTAATTAATTTGACCAGAGAAGGAGAGAGCAAGAGAGTAAGAGTATGATAGGGAAAGTGAGAAAGCAAGCCACCAGGCTCAGAAGTTGAACGATGGTCGGCCATGTGGGAGTCCAGCACCCTTAAGCGTCATGCCACCTGTGGGCCCCTCTGGGTTATTTAAAATTTATAAAACAAAAATACATAAACCCAGTATAATATGTGACCAATAAGTAATATTTTTATATTATTATAATGTTTATCAGTGGCTTAACTGGGAGAAACTGAAATATTTGCCATATTATTACACTAGGATAATAGATTTCGGAGTTGTAATATTTAAAAAGGATGGGGCCAGCAGGTGGCATGGTGATTAAGGGAACTGGACTCCCACATGGCTGACAGCAAGTTCAAATCCTGGATCTGGTCGCTGCTTTCTCACTTTTTCACTCTCTCTCTTTCTCTCTCTCTTTCTCTGTCTCTCTCTGGTCAAATTAGAACAAATAAATAAATAAAGTTAAAGAACTTAAAAATTAAGACAGGTATTAGAAACTGGATAGAAATTGTGTATTGATTCTGCTTACATTTTATAAGGATTTATCATGTAATATCTCATTTGATGTGCAAAAGTGAATGTAGAAAAATGTTTAGTCATCAACACTTCTACTTTAGATCTTGCATCAATTCCGATTAGAGCAAATTAATGACTAATTCAGTTGTAGATTAACAGATTCTAGTTTATTTCATAAATATTTTGTTAGTTTTATTGTATTCTTTTTTATTTTTCCCAATACTTACCTGTTAGAATATTTCACAAGAATGAAGAGAACTCCAGTGTGAGGGGAGAGATGGAAGTAAACACAAATCAGAATAATAAGGATAGCATTTCCATACCAATCATTGATAGAGGGCCTAGTATAAGCTACTTACAATGGAAATTGTTATTCATTCAAAATTGAGTGTTTATTAAGTGATTCGCATTCTTTAGATACCTGGGAAGAAAATAGAATACACACACTATATTCCATAGGCTCCTGATATTATTGGTTATAGTAAAATAACAGATTTTGAGTCACACAGGCCCGAAATCAAATCTCAATAATGTATTATTTATATACAATCTCGTATTCGTCATACAACATTTTTAAGTGGAATTTTAATTTTAAGTAAAATGTTTACACAATTGCTACACAACACCACTGTAAGAGTAAATAAGCTAGTGTTGGCAAGAAATCTAATACAGTGTTTAATCCCTACTGGTGCTCGTCGGTTTCCCACTTTACATGCCCCTGAAAGTTTGAGAACTCATGTTCAGATTTCAGTCTTTTCCTGACATCCTCTATTTGAGCCTATCTTCAAGAAGCTATATAATTAAAAATAACCCTCAGATTCTGGAATATGAAAGATCTCTAAAAAGTTCATGGAAAATGAGCACTATGAAAAAATTTTGCATACATTTCAAAAATTTTGTACCATTTTAAAGTTGTACATTAATTTTATTTTAATGCAGCTTTTCAAATACCCCCCCAAATGTTTACTTTCACCTCTAAGAACACAGGAATGATACCATGGAAGTCACCAGTAAGAACAACTTTCAAATATTCAAATACTTGATGAATCAAATATTTAGAAACTATTCTTTTGGAATCTCAGCAGAGTATAAATGAACTTTAGGATATTATAAGAGATGGAAATAGGGAAAGTATTAGGAGATACAAGAGTCCAGAAAATATTTGAATAGTCTAGGAAACCTATTAAAAAATTGAGACTTATGTGCTACTTACAGAGTACTGATGGAAAAAAATAGAAAATACCAGGTAAAATTACATTATAAAAGTTGGGAAGACAACCTTATGCTCAGACCAGATAACACTATGAGATTCTCTACCTTTGCCTTCAAGTCCTGAGTGAAATCATGTCTATTTATTTCAGGAATAAACACTAAAATACAAATCAAATATTTGAGATTTAATAAATATAATTTTATCTGTTTCTTGGACATGTTTTTGTTTGCTTATTTTATTTAGAGAAAACAGAGAGACAGGCATCTTTGGTTGGGTCCCATCAGGTTGCATTCCCAACCATTCACACTCCCCCATCCCCCAGCCTTCACACGCACACAAATCAGCCAGCCAGAAGCTCACTTGTGCTTGGCTGAACCCAAGATGTAAACCAGTCTTTCACAAAGCTTCCAGCATCTCACAATGGCCTGTGCTACTGCAATTAAGCCTGTTGGTCAGTTTTTTATGTCTTTCTTCAGTTGAAATAAACTGACTATAGCAACTCTTTAGAGTACAAAAAAAAAAACAGAAATCACCAAGTAAAATCACTTTTTCTAGTTTATGTATTCAATATAATTACATAATAACTTTTAAACAATGAGACAGTTTAAATCAACATGTGAAAACATATATTTAAAAAAAAGATACATAAAAAGAAATAATTGAGAGAAAAAAGACATCTATCCTAAATTTCAAATCAGTTGCTTTAATTAATATTTTTATCAATTTATATTTAAACTTTATATTAGCAGTCTTAAAATTAGACTCTGACATGCTTTCTATCAAAGTTAAATAACAAAATACATTTTTATGCATCTCACTTTAAAGAGAAGAAAATATAGGCACACCTCTGCAGAATTAATTCCTCATAGAAATTTTCCTTATGAATTATTTTGTTTGAAGCCTTAATGTTGTTTTTTGTACAACAGTTTAATATAAAATTCAGATGGTTTCCTAAGAACAATTCTTAGTGACTGAAAGTATAGCATACTTATTTTATACTTGGACACATTACAACTCAGGCAGAAGTGACCTTATATATTGAATTCTTTATTTTTATAAGTGCTACACATAGACCAAACAGCAGAATGTAATTTTAATTCTGTCGTGGGATTTATGACCTTCCAAACCTCCAGGGTCTCCTATTTGGAATATTCTTTCCCATTTACATATTTATGTCAACAGGAAATGATCTTATTATAATAATCACAAGGGTTGACTCTGTTCTCCAGACATCCATGTAGTTTTTTGTTTTCTACAAGCTTTTTCTCATTGGAAATCTTTTATGTGTCCATCACTCTTCCCAGGATTCTGGGAATCTTTAGCTTCACGACAGGCATATTTCTTTGCTTGGCTGTGCTACCCAAATGTGCTTCTTCCTTGTTCTGGGAACCACAGAAACATTTCTCCTGGCTGTGATGACCTACAGCTGTTCCATGTCCATTTGTAAGCCTGCGCACTGTCCCTCTTATCATGAACCACGAAAAGTGCATCCAATTGGCTGGCTGTGCTTGGCTTAGTGGAACTGCAGTCTGGATAGGGCAAATGTGCCAGGAGTTCTCATGGCCTTCAGGGGTTCAAACGGAATTGACCACCTTTTTATGACATTCTCCCATTGATAGATCTGGCAGGTGGGGACACATCACTTAGTGAAATACATATCCATGTAGCCACAGTATAATCTGTCATGATTCGATTTCATACTTGGCTCTTAGGTCAATACCATTTCTGTCCTCCTGAAGTTACCCTCAGCCACAGGGCAGTCCAAAGCCTTCTCCATCTGTTCTTCCCACCTCACAGTGGTGGATTTATTCTTTGGCTCTGTTACTATCACCTATGTAAGGCCCGAATCAAATCATTCTACACGAACTGACAAAATGCTCTCCCTTTTCTACAGTATTATGACTCCAATGTTTAACCCCATGATATACAGTCAAGAACAAGGATGTGGGAACCAGCAGTTAGCGTAATGGCTATGTCGCTGGACTCCCACATAGTCGACCACGGTTTGCGTCCCGGACCCGGTGGCTTAAAATTCACGCCGGGCGCGTGTGCGTGCGTGCCCAAGATCCTGAGAGGAGAATGGAGGAGAAAGGATTGCGGCATGACCATCCCCCTGGGGGGGTGATTTCTCACTTTCTGTCTCTATGTCTCTCTCTGGCTGGCTGGTGAGCACACGCGCCCTATAGCAAAAACCTCTCTGAAAAGAACAAGAATGTGATTGCAGCACTGAAGAAATTATAACTCATGAAAAGAGTGTAAGGACCTTAAAGATTACTTTTCCATACCTTTACTTTTGTTTTTTTAATTTTATTTATTATTGTTATTATTTTTACACTCAAATACTGTGTATCATTACGGCATACCAAATGCATTTTACCCATCTTGGATACACTGTATGTTGGTTCTAATAAATATGTTACCATACATATTATCTTCAACAGATAATTTTCCATTTTTGTTCCCTTAAATATTTTCTTCTTCCTTTTATCCCTTGATTCCCTCCTTCTCACTCTCCTCTCATTTCCCACTCTCCTCCCACACTGTCTCTGGTATCTATAGTTCCTCTCCATGGCTTATATAGTTCACTATACATCATTTAGCTTGTAAAGAGAATTTACATAACATGAAATACTTTTCAGACCAGCCCAGTAGAGAATACTATACATGTTATCATCAACAAGTAATAAACCATTTCTGTGTCCCACAAATGTCATGCCTCTCTATTTGTTCACATGCTATCCTTCTTTATACTCTTCCCTTCTTTTAGTTTCTGCCATAGAGTGAGACAGTCGATTTATATTGAGTGAGGATATACAATATAACATGAAATACTTTTCAGACCTGCCCAGTAGAGAATACTATACATGTTATCATCAACAAGTAATAAACCATTTCTGTGTCCCACAAATGTCATGCCTCTCTATTTGTTCACATGCTATCCTTCTTTATACTCTTCCCTTCTTTTAGTTTCTGCCATAGAGTGAGACAGTCGATTTATATTGAGTGAGGATATACAATGCCTTTTTATCATAGTCTAACTTTCTTTGTTTAGCAGTAAATCTTCCATATATGTCCACTTTCTATCAAATGCTAGAGTCTCATTGTTTCTTATGGCTAAGTAGTATTCTGCAGCATACATGTGCCACATTTTTCAATATATTTATCTGTTCATGATATATAAGTTGGTTCCATGTCCTAGCTATTGTGAAGAATGCTCCAATGAGCATAGACATCCAAGTGTTTTTCCAATAGAGTGCATTACTATCCTTTGGGTAGATATCCAGGAGTGGAAATGCTGGATAATATAGTGGTTCTATTTGTAGGGTTTTGAGGAATCTCCCTATTGTTCTTCCCAGTGGCTGTACTGTTTATATTCCCACCAATAGTGTAGAAGATTTCCCTTTTCACCATAGCCTCATCAGCATTTATCACTCTCTCTCTCTCTTTTTTTTCCAGTTTTGTTTTAGAGCATGTGTGCTCACCAGAAAGAGCAAAACAGAGTAAGAGACAATGAGAGGAAAAGTGAGAAATTACTCCCCAGAGGGATGGCAATGGTGCAGTTTTTTCTCCTCCCGGGACTTTGGGCACACATGCATATATACACATCATGATTGTCAAATCATCAGGTCCAGGACTTGAATTGTGGTTGATCATGTGGGAGTTTGCTGATACTTACTCTTTATTTTTTTTTCTCAACTTTAGCTCTTCTGACTGGGAGGGAGTAAGTGGTTTTGATTTGCCTTTCCCTTATAATAAGGGATGCTGAGCATTTTTTCATATACATTTTGGTTGTTTATATGTCTTAGAGAGTTGTCTGCTGTTCATTTGCCCCATGTTTTAATTGGGTTGATTTTTTTTTTCTTTTGGCTATTTTGCTTGTATTCCCTGTATATTCTGGTTATCAATTCCTTATTTGAGGCATAGTTTGCAAATATATTCTCCCATTCCGTGGATTGTCAGTTCACTCTAATTATTGTTCCCTTTGCTGTGCTGAAGCTCTTTATCCTGATTTAATCCCACTTTTCTATTTCTGGTTTTATTGCCTGTGCTTTGAAGTCTTATATAAGAAATCTTTTCCTACTCTGGTGTCCCCAAGAGTTTCCTGTTCTTACCACCAGGAGTAATACACTTTGAGGTCTTAAGTTTAGATCTTTGATCCATTTTGTGTTGGTTTTAATTAGTGGAGAGGGATAGAAGTCCAGTTTCATCTTTCTGTAGGTAGATACCCAGATTTTTTTAGCACCATTCACTGAAGAGATATTCTCTTCCCTATTGGATTGACTAATGCATTTTGTCAAAAATCATTCAACTGTATATTTTGAGATTTATTTCTGGTATCTCTATTCTTTTCTATTGGTCCACATGTCTGTTTTTTGTCCCAATAGCATGTTATTTTGATTATCACAGCTTTGTAATATATTTTTGGGTCAGGAAGTGAAATGCCTCCTTCTCTACTCTTTTTTTTTTTTTTTTTTTTTTGGGGGGTTTTTACCTTTAGGGCTGTGGGCCCACCCACCAGACAGACAGAGAGAGACATAGAGACAAAAAGTGAGAAATCACCCCCCAGGGGGGATGGTCACACCGCAATCCCTTCTCCTCCATTCTCCTCTCGGGATCTTGGGCATGCACGCACACGCGCCCGGCGTGAGTTTTAAGCCACCGGGTCCGGGACACGAACCGCGGTCGACTATGTGGGAGTCCAGCAACATAGCCATTATGCTAACTGCTGGTTCCCAAAACCGTGAAAATCTTAAAAAGGAAATCAAAAAGAACACAAAAAAGTGGAAGAACATCTCATGTTCCTGGATTGGTAGAATTAATATAATCACAATGGCAATTCTATCCAAATTAATCTACATATGTAATGTAATCCCTATTAAATTACAATAGACTTTCTGCACAGATCTAGAAAATACAATCATATTATTTTTCTGGAATTATGAACTTCTATGTATTCCCAAAACTATTCTGTGCAGGAAGAGTGGAGTAGTTGGCATCTCACTTCCTGACCCCAAAACATATTACAAAGCTGTGATAGTCAAAACAGCATGGTATTGGCATAAAAACTGACATGAGGATCAATTGAACAGAGTAGAGACCCAAAAAATAAACCCCCCAAAATATAACCAACTTACTTTTGACAAAGGATACAAGTCAATCCAGTGTGAAAAGGAAAATCTCTTTAGCAAATGGTGCTGGAAAAACTGTAAAAATTAAAATAAATAAATAAAAATAAAAAGCAAAAGAAAAATGTCTCTGATAGTTTGTCTGAGATTGCATTAAATATGCAGATAAATTTGGATAAAATTGACATTTTGATTAATTCTTTAATCTAAGAAAATGGAATGTCTTTCCATTTTTTTCATGTGTCATTTTCAATTGATTTTTTAAATTTTTTATAGTTTTCCTTGTAGAGGTCTTTGAATTCTTTGGTTAGATTTAATCCTTTTTATGATATAGTTTTTGTAGTTATCGTAAATGGGGTTGTTTTCTTCAATTCTACCTCAGTCTGTTCATTGTTTGTGTATTAAAATGTAATAGATTTACATATGTAGATTTTGTATCCTGCCAATTTACTGTATTTATGTATCACTTGCAGAAATTTTTTTGTGGACTCTTGTGGGTTTTCTTTTTTCATTTAAAAAAATATTTTATTTAGCTTTATTTATTTATTTATTTAGAGGGACAGAGTGAGCTAGAGAGAGAAATTGAGAGAGAGAGGGAATGTGAGATATCAATACACCAGGTCTGGGACTTGAACCGTGGTAGGCCATGTGGGAGTCCACTGCTTTTCCCCATCATGCCACCTGCCAGTCCCAAGATTTTTGTGGGTTTTCTATGTACATACTCATGTCATCTGCAAATAGAGATAGAAGTGAAATCTTTTCCTATCTTAATGATTTTTATTTTTAATATTTTTAATTTCTCATAACAATCATAGGAACATATTTTTCTTCCATTGTTTCCATATTTACAAATAGCATAATGATTTGCAAGTAGTAGGCATTTCAGTTTTAATCCCAAAGTTACTCACGATGCAGCATTTAGAAAGAAATTGGGACCAGCAGGTAGCACGGAGTTTAAGATGGTGGATCTCACATGACTCACTAAGTGGTTCAAGTCCCAGACTCAACAGCTTCAAAATCACACTGGGTATGTGAAGCGCATTCTCCATCCTGAGGTGTATGGAGAAGTTATTGCAGCATGGCTATTCCCCCTAAGGAGTGATTTCTTACTTTCTCTTTCTCCCTTGCTCCCTCTCTGTCTCTCTCTGGTGATTGCATGCGCCCTATAACAAAAAATTAAAAAGTATAACAAAACCATGAACAAAAAAATCAGTGTTCAAATGCTCTTTTCTTTAGGACAAAGTCTTCTTTTTACAGTATAATATAAATTTTACTTCCTTTAAACATTTAAAAATTGTAAACTGTTAAAAAATTTGCTTAAAAATAGGGAACCAGCAGTTAGCATAATGGCTATGTCACTGGACTCCCACGTAGTCAACTGCGGTTCGCGTCCCAGACCCAGTGGCTTAAAACTCATGCCGGGTGCGTGTGCGTGGGGGGTGATTTCTCACTTTCTGTCTCTATGTCTCTCTCTCTCTCTGTCTTTCTGGCAAGCGCATGCGCCCTATAGCGGAAAACCTCTCAAAAAAAACAACAAAAAAAAGTGCTTAAAAATATGTAGAAATAAAGTTCTTGCCTGTATAACTGTTCAAATATTTACAAATATAATATTTATATACCATTTAAAAAATTGACAGAGGGTACATGCACTCATGAGAGAGAGAGATAGAGATGAGAGAGCAAGCAAGTGAGAAAATATCTCTCAAGGGGAATGGTAACACTGCAATTCCTTCTCCTCCATCTCTCTCTCCTTTCAGGATTTTTGAGCACTCAATCTTCATTGCAATTTCTACTAGACTCTGAAATTTATTTTTAATGTCTCAGACTCTGCCATAAATTGATTTATTAAAGTTGTAGCAAAAAGGAAATTATGACTTTTTTCCCACATAATTTAAAAAGATATGTTTGAAATTTATATAGGGGAAAAGAAAATCTAAATCAAAGATTCTCAAACAATTACACATCACAAATAATAGCATGTACACATTGAATGAATGTGTGAATAGAAGAATAAATTATAAGCAATTAACAGAATTTAAAAACAGAAAAAAAGAGTTTAGTTCCACTACCTACAGAATAATTTTTTAAATTATTTTCTTTATTTTATTTATCATTATTGGCGGAAAACCTCTCAAAAAAAACAACAAAAAAAAGTGCTTAAAAATATGTAGAAATAAAGTTCTTGCCTGTATAACTGTTCAAATATTTACAAATATAATATTTATATACCATTTAAAAAATTGACAGAGGGTACATGCACTCATGAGAGAGAGAGATAGAGATGAGAGAGAAAGCAAGTGAGAAAATATCTCTCAAGGGGAATGGTAACACTGCAATTCCTTCTCCTCCATCTCTCTCTCCTTTCAGGATTTTTGAGCACTCAATCTTCATTGCAATTTCTACTAGACTCTGAAATTTATTTTTAATGTCTCAGACTCTGCCATAGATTGATTTATTAAAATTGTAGGAAAAAGGAAATTATGACTTTTTTCCCACATAATTTAAAAAGATATGTTTGAAATTTATATAGGGGAAAAGAAAATCTAAATCAAAGATTCTCAAACAATTACACATCACAAATAATAGCATGTACACATTGAAGATGTCTAACACCACCTGCATTCAAGTTATTTAAATTAACATAACTCTTAAGTAATACTGTCCATTTTATACCTATATTATATATATGACATTTGTGAGAGATTATAAATAAAATTAGAAACACATCAGTTGCAGAAATCTAGAGAAGATAATAAAATCTGCACATAAAATCTACATTTTCACACTGAATGTGTAACTTGTAGGATATTCTGAGTTTCTTATTTTTCCATCCTCCCTCCCTCCCACCCTCCCTCTTTTCTTTCTTTTCTTTTTTCTCTCTCTCCTCTCTCTCTCTCCATTCTTCTAATTTATTTTTAGAAAGCAAGCAAGAAAGAACGAGCTCCCAAAGGGAGAATGAATATGCTGCTATTCTCTCTCCTCTGTTCTCCTCTCAGGACTTAGGCACTCATGTGCATACAAGCAGTGTGTCTTCCAACGTACCAAATCTGAGACTTGAACTCTGCAATTGGTCATGTGGGTTCTAAGTGTCTTAACTACTGTGCCACTGGCTGACCCAGGTGTCTAATTATAAGAATTTTTGTTACTATTTGTAGATGTAGTATTTATCTAACAATCATGCCACTTTGAAAGTAATTTTATTCTTATAGATATTTGTCCTTATGACTTAGTTTCTCTTTGTTAGGGCTTATATTATCATTGTAGTATTTGGTGTATACACTTATTTTTTCACTTCGTAGCACTGATATTTTGACATTTACATCATGTCTGTGTCATCTTTGGTTTGATATTGTCAATGAAAAAAAAAATAACCAACTGTAAAATTAATAGTTAATAATTAATGTGGTTTATTTCCAAGCCAACTGTGAGTGACCTAGGCCTGGAGAAGAGGCATTCATGCCTTTTCTTGTGGTGATCATGTACAGAGGTTCCTTTTATTTGTTTTTGAGATTGACAGACAACATTTAGTGAAAAGATTTTCCATTGATCTGGCCCAAAAAAGGTGGGACATGTAGAAGCGGGACGAGGGGGGGAGGTGCTTGTAGGTTATAGGTGGATTCCACAATTCTTAGGTTGGTGATTGGAAGGGAAGATCTGTGTCTTAGTTAAAGAAAGGCTTAATCTACATCTCAAGGAAAAGAGAAGTTCTGTGTCTTGGGAAGAGATAAGCAAAGGAATATACTGTAATCCATTGAAATATACATTTCAAAGATACTATGCCAGGAACAGGAGGTAGGAAGAATCCTGTTAGTAGAAAATAAATGGTCTGTTAATGTTTGTGGGCATGACTTCCCCAGTCCCCTTTTGAAAAGATTTTGGAAAAATAGGAAAAGTAGTCAGACTTCTGTCCACAATATTTATATATGAATGTAAATATCCTAACTTAATTTTTAATTGTCTTTCATGTACCAAGCATTAAATACATTCTCAATGGTGATAATGCTTATAGAGCTTATGTGATTTAAAATATTAGGTCATTGGAGAACTCACAATGTATTTTTCTATGTTTTTTTAATCCAAAAATGTCTCGTAACTTTTCTGTAAACCCAAATAGTAATAGAAATGTTATTTTTTCACCAGTGCAAATAAGCTCATGACATTGTACAATAAAGATAGCATTTTTACAGAAATGATGACACAACTCCTACTTATTTTCTATACAAATTGAGCACTAATGCATAACACTATATTACAACAATTTTATACACATATAATCATGTACTTAAGTTCAAAGAGTTTTGTTGGAAAATTCAAGAATATTTGTGAAGAAGTCATTTGACAAAATCTAGTTTTCCACTGAATATCCAATGAAATGCAAACATTATTATAATTTAAATACTAATGCAGTCCTTCTATAACTACTTTGAAATTACCCTGCTTTTCAAACCTCTGAGCACTATTTATTTTGCTTAAGCTTCTGTAGATATGCATAAAAATATCTGTGTTTTACATACTCCAGTAGGAATGATCTGACTTCTTTTTTTTTAATTTATTCATTCTCTATATTAATTCACTATACACCATCACAACACATAAATGAATTTTCCATCCAAAATATACTGTGCATTGGCTCAATCAAGCACATCAACATACATGTTCTCAGCAAATAATTTTCCAATTCTTATGTCCTGCATACATTGCCTTTTGTTTTGCTATCCTTGAATCCCCATCCCCCCCACCCTCTGCCATGTCTCATCCTCCTCCCACATTGTCCCTG
>NW_006159678.1:84396-100929 GCF_000334495.1 Tupaia belangeri chinensis | reverse complement strand
CGCGCGGCCACGCGCAGGCCCCGCGGCCACGCGCAGGCCCCGTGGCCATGCGCAGGCCTGGGGACCACGAGCAGGCCCTGCGGCCACACGCCAGCCCCCGAGCGCGCGAATGTGCGCAGGACCCAGCGCCACCTCCCGTTAGCCCGCCGGACCAGAGAAAGGAAGGACAGCGACCTGGGCTGGTCCGCGCCACCTGCCCGCGCTGGCGGCGAGCGCAGGACACACCCAGAGCCGGAGAGGCAGCGGGGGCCGGGCGAGCTGGGCTGCGGAACACGGAACAGAGCCCCAGCCTGCGCGGCCCAGCCTGGCGGATGATCTGACTTCTTGGTGAATACTTTCTATGAATATTTTTAAGTCACAGTAAAAGTAACATTTTGTCAACTAAAGAGTCATGCATAGCATATAACCATTCCTAACAACTAGTATGCATAAATGTCTCTAATAGGCTAGAAGACAATGGTTGTCTGCCATCTTACATTATAACCCACCTAATTCCAGCCAAAAAATTGTAGCTACAAATTAATTTTCAAAGTGAGCACTTAGATGTTTTTGTTTGTTTATTTTGTTCATATGCTGTTGTTCTTTTCTGAAATCAGGCTACAGATTTTGTGAGGATTCTACACATACTGATAACCCTCTGGTCCTTATAAAGTGTGTTTAGTTCAGGGGAGCGATCTTCTCCTGAGACATGAACACATACATAGAAAGTGAGAAAGTATACCCGAGGGGGGATGGCCATGCCACAATCCATTCTCTTTCATTCTTCTCTTTGGATTTGGAACATGCATGCACATGTGTTTTAAGCCACCATGTCTGGAATTTGAACTGAGGTTCACTATGTGGGAGTTCAGCAACATAACCATTATGCTATCTGCTGGTCCCAGGAAAGATCATTTTATTTTTATCAAACTAATTACCAATGCTAAATAAAATGTGATTTCTACATGTACACATCAAACATTTTTGGTAGTGAAATTACCTGTGTATAACATCAAAGACATCATTTTTGCATGCTTTTCTCAGTCGGGAACAAGGAAAAAAGTACAGAAATTAACTCTGTTGTGCTCTACTAAAATTATGATGAATTATATTAAAAAATAGTCTAAATAATGGTGTAGTTTAACAAATTGAAGACATTCATCTATGCATTATATGCATTCTATATAAGGATATGAATCTAACATCACTGATCAACACCACAATTACATTTACTCTGAGTCAATCCATAATTATGCCTGTATAAATCCTTGTGCAGTGACAAGGCTATAGTTTTATTGTTTATACCTACAAATGAGCAAACCAAGTCGTCATGGGCCATTTCATGGGTCATGTCTCTCTGACTTGTACATTCATTTTGATATTGTCAGCTACTACTTTTTTTCTTCTCCAGCGATTGGATGCCTTCAAATATAAATTTTATATTTTATTTGTGGCTTCTGTTGGCAAGCTTAAGAGTAACATCTCTCTGGATGGTAATACTGTCAGCATCTGCTCTCAGGGCTTGGTTGTGTGAAGGAAAAGTTTTAGAGAAAGGAGAAAGAAAGACACAAAAGCAAAGATGCAGGTGAACACAGACAAGCTGTGCTGCTCAGTCATGATGAGCTTCTTTATCTATACATTTTACCAGGCACAATGAACTGTTTGCAAGCTTTCAAGGATGCAATTGAAATACCACAGTTAGAGATAAGGACTTTAGTGTAGATGTTTTTCTACCTTGTTATTATCATGTATGATATGGATATGCATCATAAGTCAACCCAGTTTACTTATGCTGTTCCTCTCCTACTCAGAGGACTGTTTGAGTATGCATCAAAGAGAATAATGTGTAAGCAATAAACATTGTAAACAACTGGCCAGGGCCAGGATGTTTCCCATGTTCTGTAGATGCTTCTGCAGAACCTCTGGTATCTAAGGCATGTGTCAGCAAGCTCAAGTGAGAAATTAGTGAGACATACTTATAACTGCCTCCTGTATCTAGGCTGCATATGCTCACATTTATTCCAGATGTTTCTAGTACTTACTGCATGAACACTGGCCTTCTGTGACCCACTACATTTGAACTAAAAATATTAGTTATTTCCCTCTTTGTTTCAAGTATCATAAGTTATATGTGACTTGTATTTAAGTTGTCCACTCATATAAGTCATTTCTCCAAAGAGGTTCATTAGTAACATTTAATTTGAATCATATTTTTGTTGTTGAAATTTACTTCCTTTTTTTTAAGAGAGATTTTTGCTATAAGACATATGCACTTGTTGGAGACACAAAAAGAGACAGAAAGTCAGAAAGCAAGAAATCCTCCTCCAGAAGGAATAGCCATGCCACAATCCCTTTCCTTCCATCCTTCACCTGGGATCTTGGACATGCATGTACACTCTCCCAGCCTGAGTTTCAAGCCTCTGGGTCCAAGACTTGAACTACAGTCAGCCATGTGGGAGTCCAGTAATGGAACCATTATGCTGGTCCCATTTTTTTTTTTTTTTTTTACTTATTGCTTTTAATGAACTTGTTTCAGACAAAAATAGCAAAACAACATAAGATTTTAAAGAATAAATGGTTTTAGTTTTTCCATTTTAAATTGGTTAATTAAAGAAAATTTAGAAATAAGAGGAAAAAGTAATATATAAAAGTATAATACTTATATAAGTGCATATACTACTACATATTATACTAGTATAGATACTATTATATGTTTATGCAAAGTGAACACAGACAATATATGCATGTGTGTATTCTAGAATTAAACCTTGTGTGTTGCAAAATTTGACACTGAAGTACTTCTTTTTAGGAAGAGTCCTTCATGAAGTTTAACTTATTAATGTTTTCTAACACGTGCCTAGTAATTGTATTAAAAATATTTCTGCTATATCGAGTTTATAAAGATAATATGCATTATGTTTGAAAGATTTATCATGTTATATTTCATATTAGGTTTGTAAACTATCTTCAATTACTTTTTTAAAAATTGTGTGATGTAAGGGTCAAGTTTCTGAGTTTATTTTAACAAATTGACATCTGATTAAGTTAGGACACTTAACTGAAAGACCATATTTTCTGCAGTATGCTGCACTGTTACCTTTTCCATATTCATATGTGATCATGTGCTGCATTAGATTTTCTGTTTTGTGTCCCCTAATTAATGGCTGGTTTGCCTTTGGAATGTGAAAATAGTTACATTAGTTCTTTATCCTTTTGGCCTGTTTCCTAGCAACTAGAGGACTCTGGATAATTATCAAAGAAAATTTATTATCTCCATTCATATTCCCCCATTTTAAATTCTAGGATCAAAAGCAGAGCTGAAGTCTAATAGTAACTATGTGGTAAATTCTCAATGTATTAAGTGATGACATATCATTATAAATTATGAACATGTTAAAACAATATATTAGGGACCAGGGGTGTAATACTGGACTTCTGAGTGGTTTACAGTGGTTCAAGTCCTGGACCTGGCAGCTTAAACCTCATTCCAGGCACATGTGTGTGCATGTCCAAAATCTCCAGAGGAGAAAGAATTGCCGTGTGGTCACTCCCTGGAGGATGATTTATTGCTTTCTGTCTCTCCAGCAATCACACATGCCCTATAGCTGAAATCTCTCTCTCTCTTTCATATATATATATATATGTGTGTGTGTGTGTCTGTGTGTGTTTATAATTAAATACAAGAAAAAAGTGAGCAAGGTACATATGAAGGAATCTTCAAAATTTTATGGAAAATGTGTATTATGAAAATACTATGAATGGTTTTCTAAAGGTTTTTGCCCCAAAGTAAACTTATATATTAGTTCCATTTTTCCATATTCTTTTGAAGTCCCTACCTAGGATACCAGCACTGCATTTGTATTTAAAAATCAGGAAAAAAAGAATGTAAACATATCAACATATATGATGTTTTTAAGTACATGTAATATCACTGGAATAATGTACCAAAAATCTAGTAGCATTAATTGTGTCTGGACCAGACAACTCTGTAAGCCAATATTTTTAAAAACTTTTTGACAGTAGTAAAAATGTAAAATAGCAGAAAATCTTTTATTCTGAATGCCCTCATTCTTATTAAACTGCCTCTGTTTAATAAATATGCTACGGCATCTGCTGGCCCTAGAAAACCAATATTTCCTTTTAATCTACATCCTTCCAGACATTGTTAGCTTGCACACTACCCACTACCAGCATGCACATGTAAAATGTTATATGAAATTTTAGAGTGCTATTCTTCTGGGTTCATGTTCACAGTGTTATGTTTCATAAATACATTTTTTTTTTCCTACATGTTAGGAAAGAAGAAATTTCTTCAGTAGAGCTGCTCTTATACATTGTTTTAAGAGGCTGTACAATATTATATGGAATAAATCTGCTCCAGTGTCTTAACATATTCTGAGGGCCAACTCATGGGTAGTCATTCTGCTTTGCATTGCTAAATTGATATAAAAGAACACCAAATGTTGTCAACAGACTTTTACAAACACATGTTCATAAAACTGCAAATATTATTCTTTCAAAATAAGATTGCATTAATTCAGCTTGTAAAGAAAAGGAGTAATTTTTCTATTTTTTTTTTTCACAATAAAACGCCAAAATGCTTCAAAACATGCAACAATTGAAGGAGAGTGGGAATGGTATAACAACTGAGGTCTGGCAGGATACAGAATTACTCTAGAGTTGGAAAAAAAAAAAACCTAAATAGGAGAAATATTTACATGGTGTACTGCTTTCATAGATGTCCATTAAATTACCTCAAACGGATGGCTTGAAACAACAGAAAATTAAAGTCTCACAGTTATCAAGTACAGTGTCCACAATCATGGTGTTGGCAGTGCATTGCTCCATCAGAATGTTTTAAGGAAAAATAATTTCTTGCCTCTTTCACATTTTCATGGTGTTGGACATCCTGGGTTTGTTGCAGAATCACTGCAAACTCTTTCTCCATGCTTATGAGACATTCTTTTGTTTTCTCCTGATCTATTTTCTAAATTTCTTCATCTCTTGCTCTCTTACAAAGATACCATTGGATTTAATGCCACACTAAATCACAGTAAACTCACTGCAAAATCCTTGTTAATTACATCTACAAAAACTCTTTTTGTCCAAAGGAGGATACATTTGAAGACATCAGATAGAGACAAATTTTGAGGAGGTAACATTTAATCCATTGAACATGAGAATGAATAGTTGATAGAATTTTAGAAGCTTCCAGTACTAAGTCAGTAATACCAAGCTAGAGTCAGAGGGAATCAAGTTACCAGAGAACATTAAGATCTGCACTAGTAAAGTAGTGCATACCCTTAGTGTTTGTAGTCTTCAAAGGAAATGGACAAGAGATGGGAAAGAGAAAATACAAAGAAATCCTGATTCTCCTGCTTCCATCAGCTTTGCTGCTTCTGGAGTGTCCAATTGGATAAATAAACCATAGAGTCAGAAAACAACAGGAAATGCATCTGAAGGAAAGGGAAGATTAACAAAAGCAATTATCACAGAGCATGACCCTAATCACTAATAGACACACACACAGATAACTTGTATTTTATTGCTCAGACAGTCTTAGCCCAATGCGTAACCATGAAGGAAAGACTGATCTTCAAATTGACATCCTAGCACTGGGGTTTATCTGTCCACTGATTATACTAAGGCCCTTAAATAAACTCTGTGAAAGAAATGTCTCTTTAGACATTATGGGAGCTTCACTGTAATTTTATTATCATTGTTTAGGAATATAGAAACAAAGCTAACAATGTGTTTCTACTGCAGACATGTGACAAACATAATAAACCCACTAGTTTTATAAATCAAAGTTTTACCTCATGCTAATAGCTTAGCTATTAGTCTTCTCAATGCCATCATGATATCTTTGTTCCTCAGCGTATATATAATTGGATTAAAAATTGGTGTCAAAATGGTATAAAAAAGAGAAAAAAGTTTCCCCATTCTCTCAGACTGATCTGGTTTGGGTTGTAAATAAGTGATGACACCTGTTCCATAGAATAACACCACAACTGTCAGGTGAGAAGAGCAGGTGGAGAAGGCTTTAGACCTCCCTCTGGCTGATGACAATTTCAGAATGTTGCAGATAATTTTGCCATAAGAGAAGACAATCAAAAGAAATGGAACCATGATAAATACCACTGCAACTACATAGACTGCTATCTCATTCACAAATGTGTTCCCACAGGCAAGCTTCAGTATTGGTGGAATGTCACAGAAGAAGTGATTAATTATGTGAGATGCACAAAAAGGCAAAGAGAAAATCTGGTATATATGCCCGATGACAGCTGGAACTGTACTGATCCAGGAGGCAGCCACTAGCTGGATGCAGACCTTGTGGTTCATCACTAGAGCATAATGGAGAGGGTTACAAATGGCCACATAGCGGTCGTAGGCCATCACTGCCAGGAGGACACACTCTGTGCCTCCAAGCATAAGGAAAAAACCCATCTGCATAGCACAGGCAAGAAAAGAGATATGTCCATTCTGAGTCCAGATGTCCATGAGCATTCTTGGGGTAGTTACTGTTACATAGCAGATTTCCAAGAAGGAAAAGTTGCCAAGGAAAAAGTACATGGGTGTGTGGAGAGCAGGGTCAATTTTTGTTATTAGTATTATGATGCTATTGCACATCAAGATAGTCAAATATATAAATAAAAATACACCAAACAGAATCCATTGGAGATTGGGAGTATCAGAAAACCCCAAAAGAACAAATTCCATCATTGTAGTGATATTTGAATTTTCTGCTTTTATTTGCTCTTTGTCTGCAAATATGGTAAATTTAAAATGATTAATTCACATGTTGACATACCTTTTTCCCTTATGTTAACTGGAAGAGATGCATGCCCATACTTACATAATTTCTCAAATTATTTCTACTGTTACCCAGAAATTAGATTAACATTACTATTCCTATATAGTGAGATTAGAAACTTCCAAAAGTAACCAGTAATAGAGCTGAAATCAATTCAAGAAGTACAGTCTAGGGGCCAGCAGTTGGTGTAATGGCTATGTTGCTGGACTCCCATGTAGCCATCTGCAGTTCGAGTCCTGGACCTGGTGGCTTAAACTCACGCCAGGCACGTGTGCGTGTGTGCCCAAGAACCTTTTGGAGAAGAGATGATGGCATGACCATCCCCCAGGGGGATGATTTCTCACTTTCTGTCTTTCTGTCTCTCTCTGTCTTTCTGGCAAGTGCACGTGCCCTATAGCAAAGACCTCTCCAAAAAAAAAAAAAGAAGAAGTAAAATTCTAATTTCTAATATATTTTGTAGGTTTGGATGTAATGACACCAGAAGTACTGAGTGAGAAGTGTGCGTTATTTAGAAAATGGTGAGGAAAATAATAATCTCATTATTTCACCAGTAAGAGTGGATTTAGGATACAGGCTATTTCTATTGTTTTGCCTTGGTTTAATCTCTTTATATTAGACATCATGTTTCATATATATTTTTTTCTTTTTTTGGAGGTTTTTTTTTTTTTGCTATAGGGCGCGTGCACTCGCCAGACAGAGAGATAAAGAGAAACAGAAAGCGAGAAATCACCCCCCAGGGAGGATGGCCACTCCGCAATCCCCTCTCCTCTATCCTCCTCCTCTCAGGATCTTGGGCACGCGCGCACATGCGCCCAGCGTGAGTTTTAAGCCACTGGGTCCGGGACGTGAACTGTGGTCGACTACGTGGGAGTCCAGCGACGTAGCCATTACGCTAACTGTTGGTTTCATGTTTCATATATTTTTAATTCAAAGAATATCTTTGTCTTGAAGTTTTAATTTAATTTTTATTTGAAAAATGATTTTTAAAAGATTTTTTTTGTCCATAGGGCCCGTGCCCTTGCCAGAGTCAAAATAAGTTTTGAGTTTTCTCTTTAATACTCCAATGAGGATCACTTTTCTTAAACTGTATGCATTATTGTATGCATTATTGCTGTAATTGATGCATCTCTTTCCTTACTTATGCTAAATATGAAAATAATAATCCCGGCATACTGTTCATCAACTTTACTCATTAACATTTCTTATATGGTTTGTGATAAATATTAATTATCTTTTAACTTAAGCAAGAAACATAACCCCTACTAATCTGCTGGTCCCACCTATGTATTTTAATACTTGTTACATATATCTCCTATCCACATGATATTCTTTACTGACATATAATTACCTTACATTCAAATGCAACTCCCTTTCTCTACTTTATCATCATAATGTTGCCTTATAGAAGTATAATTTTGAGTAAACCTAACTATTATTTACTCTGTACATACAAGTGGCCAAAGTACATGGATAGCATTGAAAAACAAAATAAAGCAAAATCATTAAAAACAGCCTGTCTCTGGGCCCAGGAGGTGCCATAGTGGTTGGTACACTGCAGTTTGAGTCCTGGATCCAGAATCCTGAAATTCACACTGGGTAAGTGTACCTGCATACCCAAAATCTTGGAAGGAGAATGGAAAAGAGGGGACTGCAACAGGGTCATCCCTCTTGGGAGGTGATTTCTCACTTCCTTTTTCTGTTCTTTCTGTCTCAAATAAATGTATGTGTCCTATACTAAAAATTTCTCTAACAAAATTAAAATAAAAAAATCTTGTCAAGGTGCTATACTTCATATTCATGCCATCTGGTATAAAATTAGCAAGTCAGCATAACTTGATGATTCTCATTACAATTTTTCAGAATTTGTTTTCCAACTTTTCAAAACAAATATTTATGTGTGTGTCTATCTTCTCATATCTACTTCATGTACACCATCTAAGCCCATCAGCTGATCTTTCCACATTATTACACTGATAAATGAAAATGACCAGACAAATAAAGAACATTTACATACTTCCATTAGTAATAGTTATCAAAGTTACTTTAAAAGAATTATTTTTATTATTAGTGTCATTATTATTTGACAGAGACCTAATTTTATTTAACTTTATACTGAAGAGTTACATGACATATATTATCTAATTAACTCATTTTCAGAAAATGTTCTCAAGATTTCATGCTCTTATTATTTGAATCTTAATCCTCAAATTCAGAAATATTCTCAACATTGTCTAACAGCACAATTTTGACTTACCTTCATGGATGTTCATTTTGTTTGTATAGAGTATAGGTGGTTTTTGCACTATAAAATTTTGGTAACTTCTTTTTCTCAGAAATTCACTCTTTCTCCAGTATTTTTTGCTTGGTTCAAATATCAATTACTTTTAAATAGGAATAATCACTCTCACCCTGAGGATTACTCTTAAATAGGAATAATCACTCTCACCCTGAGGGAAGTCTCTCGTGTATCAATTTAATTTCTAGAAGACCTCTGCTGCTGGGCAAGCATTCTGGTCACTTTGTGAAACTACATCTGTTTGGGTAGATTCATCCACGTCTGCAGTCCCTCATCAGCACAGAACTCCCACAGTGGACAGAATCTCTTGGCAGGGAAATACCATTTAATTATTAAAACTACTTTCAGAAAAAGTTAAAATCTCTCTGGCTATTATTTTAAGGTCCTTGATAATTGATACAGATTTTCTTTTCTTATTTTTACTCTCATAATTAAACCAGATCGAGAAATCCAAACCTTAAGAAAAGCGTGTCATGTGACAAATGTGCTATGCTTGCTGTGTTCAGCATACTTGATTGTGAGATCCTTATTCAGAAAGGTAATGCTTGGCATTTCCTTCTGAAAAAGCAATGCAATACACTGTAAAGTTACATGTAATCCAATGTATTATATACAAGATTATGATGATAATAAAAATAAATAAATAAAGCTAAAAAAAAAAGACAGTTAATGCTCTGTCCTAGTTAAATTTCATGGAAATTAAAGTATGTCATTTCTACTAATAAACATGTATTTTTTATTTTTTTATTTTAGGGTGCCAAATCACACATCTAGGAAGATATCTACCTGACTGAAAATGAAATACAGGTCACTTCGATAAACATTTTAAAAAACATTATTTAAGGGATCAGCAGATGGCTTAATGGCTATGTCACTGCAATGTCATGCAGTTGACCACGGTTCAAGTCCCAGATCCAGTGACTTAAACTCATGCGGGGCGGGTGTGCCTATGTGTCAAAGATCCTGAGAGGAGAATGGAGGAGAAGGGATTGAAGCATGGCCATCCCTCCTGGGGAGTGATTTCTCGCTTTCTGTCTCTCTGTCTCTCTTTTTTGCCAGTGAGTACATGCACTCTATAGCAAAAACCTCTCTTCCCCCCACAAAAAAATTAATAAAAACATTATTTAATACAACTACTCTTTATTTAAAGACCTACCTGTTTAGCAGCCACTCAGACTTAAGACCAGTTCTCCAGGACAGGGAATCCCCTTCTTTTGTCTGTTTTTTATCTCTGGAATCTTTTTGTCTTTGTATTTTTCCTACAGTGATTATTTACTATCTGAAGTGTTCACAATCACACAGAACTACACATTTTGTTTATAAATTTGTACTTTCTTATGTACCCATATTAGTGTTCAGAATAAATAAAAATAATTACAACAAATTTAAATTATCTACTGTGCTGTGCCTTGACACTTTCTTTCTGGAACCTATCTAATTTTTTTTTGGAAGTGATTTTTGCTATAGGGCATGTGTGCTCACTGAACAGGCAGAGACAGAGTTAGAAAGTGAGAAATCACCATGATTCCCCAGGTTGCTGACCACACCACAATAACTTTTCCTCCATTTTCTTCTTGGGATTTTGGCCATGCACACACACCCACACCCAGTGTGTTTCAACCTACGAGTTCCAGATCTTGAACTGCAGTCAGCCATATGGGAATTGAGTGCCTTAACCACTATGCCACCTACTGGTCCCATAATGTACGCTTTTTATATAAAATATATAATGTCATACAAAGTTATAGAGTGCTTTTCTTCATGGTTTCATGAACACACAGTTATGACTGATTATACATTTACAGTCTTTCTTACAGGTTAAGAAAAAAATTCTTTAGTAGAGCTGTTTTTAAACATTGTCTTCAGTGGTTGTGAAATATCATGAGGTATAGATGTGCTCCAGTGTCTTAATATAATCTGTGATTGCCTTCTCTTGGCTAGTCAGTTTGTTTTGCATTACTTAAGCAATACAAAAGAAAATAGAAAATGTTATAACATACTTTAACATACACATGCCCATAATGCTATCAAATATATTTCTTCAAAATGAGATTTCATCGAAAAAACTTGTAAAGTAGAATAAGAAGTATTTTTATTTTTCTGTCAAAAGAAGAAAAATTGCCAAATTACAAAATACAGTCCAAAATAGTTGCAATAAATGAAGAGAAATGGTGTAACAGCTGGATTCTGGCAAAGTACAGTATTCATCTAAAGATGGCCAAAAAAAAAAAAAAGCAAAGACAAAAAAAACCCCATAAAACAAAAAAACAAAACTAGTAAGAGGAGTATTTACATGGTGTATTGTTTTCATAGATCTGTGAATACCTTAAGTTTCCACAAACCGTATGACTTAACAACAGAAAACGAGTATCTCACAGTTCTCAGGTTCAGTGTCCCCAGTTATTGTGCTGACTCCATCAAGGAGCTTTCACAAAACAATTATTTCTTGCTACCTCATGATTTGATGGCTTTTGGGCTCTCTTGGTTTTTGGCAAAATCATGGCATTTCATTGCTTCACCTTTATGTGATGTTCTTTTATGTTTCTCTGGGTATGTTTTCAAAATTTCTCTCTATCTCTTGCAAAGGGACTTATCTTTGGATTTAGTGCCACTCTAAACCAGACTGATCTCATTTCAAAATCCATATGTTAATTATATCTGCAAAAAACCCTTTTGATCAAAGAAGGATACATAGGAAGAGGTCAAATAAGAGATATATCTTGAGGAGCCAACAAGGAACCCACTGCATGTGAGAGTGAATAGTTAATGGGGAGAATTTTAGAAGCTTTCAGTATTAAATCAATATTACCAAACTACAGTCAGAGGGAATCTGGTTACAGGAGAACTTTAAGACCTGCATAATAGAGGCCAGGCAGGTGACATGGAAGTTAAGGTACTAGACTCCCACACGGCCAACCACAGTTCTAGTCCTGGACCTGGCAGCTTCCCTTCTCACTTTTCCTTTTTCTCTCTCTCTGTCTCTTCAGTCAAAATTTTGAAATGAATGGTAGTAAATAAAATAAGTAATTCTTTAAAAATGATAAAATCTGCACAATAGAGGGTGCATTCCCTTAGTATTTGTAGTCTTCAAAGGACATGGACAGTGACACAAGAGATAGAGACACAGGAAAATGCAAAGAAACCCTAATTCCCCTACAGTCTCTATAGTGCTTCTGGACTGTCTCACTGGTTATATCTAACAATAGCATCAGAGAATGGTAGAAAATGCACCTGAAACAATTGGAGGGTTAAAGAATATTTATCACAAAGCATGACCCTATTTGTTGTTTATACAACACATATAGCTATTTTGTATTCTTTTGCTCAGGCATTTTCAACCCAATAGTCAACCATGAAGAAAGCCTGATCTTCAAAATGAGATCCTTGCACTGATGTTTATCTGTCCTCTGGTTACACAGGACATTAATCAAACTTAATGGAAGGAAAGTCTCTTTACACAATTACTGAGCATCATTACAATTTTTTTCTATAGTGTTTCTATACTGGTCACATGACAAAGCTATAAACAGAATATTTCTATAAATTATGGCTTTATCTCATATTAATAACTTGGCTAGTAGTTTTCTCAGTGCCTTCATGATATCTTTGTTCTTCAGAGTATATATGATGGGATTCAAAGTTGTGATCAAAATGGTGTAGAAAAGAGAGACAAATTCCTCTATTTCCTTAGACTGATCTGATTTGGCTTATAAATAAATGATGGTAGCTGTACCACAGAATAGCACTACAGCTGTCAGGTGAGAGGAGCAGATGGAGAAAGCTTTATATCTCCATCTGATTGATGACTATTTCAGAATATTGGAGATAATTTTGACGTATGAGACAACAATCAATAGAAATGGAACCATGATGACCACCACTGCAACTGCAACTACAAAAACTGTTACCTCATTCACAAATGCATCCCCACAAGCAAGCTTGAGAATTGGTGGGATGTCACAGAAGAAGTGATTGGTTGTGTGAGATATGCAAAAGTTGCCATCCTCCATTTCAGCATAAAAGAATAAACCTGAGAATGGCTCAGTGCCCTGGTGTTTTCTAGCAGAGGTGGACGCAGGGTCTGCCTGACTCTACGCTCTCTATTTGTGTGTTTGTGTGTGTTGTTTTTCAGTCCATTAACCCACTTCCACTCCGGGTTCCATATCCCTTCACTCCGTAGGCCTGGGCAAACCTGTATACACATCCTTCTTTAGAAATAAGTAGGAGGGGAACCAGCAGATGGCATCATAGTTACATCACAGGACTCCCATGTTCAAAGTCCAGGACCCGACAGCTTAATGCTCATGGTGGGCGCATGTATGTGCATGCCCAAAATCCCATACAGTCAGAGGGAATCTGGTTACAGGAGAACTTTAAGACCTGCATAATAGAGGCCAGGCAGGTGACATGGAAGTTAAGGTACTAGACTCCCACACGGCCAACCACAGTTCTAGTCCTGGACCTGGCAGCTTCCCTTCTCACTTTTCCTTTTTCTCTCTCTCTGTCTCTTCAGTCAAAATTTTGAAATGAATGGTAGTAAATAAAATAAGTAATTCTTTAAAAATGATAAAATCTGCACAATAGAGGGTGCATTCCCTTAGTATTTGTAGTCTTCAAAGGACATGGACAGTGACACAAGAGATAGAGACACAGGAAAATGCAAAGAAACCCTAATTCCCCTACAGTCTCTATAGTGCTTCTGGACTGTCTCACTGGTTATATCTAACAATAGCATCAGAGAATGGTAGAAAATGCACCTGAAACAATTGGAGGGTTAAAGAATATTTATCACAAAGCATGACCCTATTTGTTGTTTATACAACACATATAGCTATTTTGTATTCTTTTGCTCAGGCATTTTCAACCCAATAGTCAACCATGAAGAAAGCCTGATCTTCAAAATGAGATCCTTGCACTGATGTTTATCTGTCCTCTGGTTACACAGGACATTAATCAAACTTAATGGAAGGAAAGTCTCTTTACACAATTACTGAGCATCATTACAATTTTTTTCTATAGTGTTTCTATACTGGTCACATGACAAAGCTATAAACAGAATATTTCTATAAATTATGGCTTTATCTCATATTAATAACTTGGCTAGTAGTTTTCTCAGTGCCTTCATGATATCTTTGTTCTTCAGAGTATATATGATGGGATTCAAAGTTGTGATCAAAATGGTGTAGAAAAGAGAGACAAATTCCTCTATTTCCTTAGACTGATCTGATTTGGCTTATAAATAAATGATGGTAGCTGTACCACAGAATAGCACTACAGCTGTCAGGTGAGAGGAGCAGATGGAGAAAGCTTTATATCTCCATCTGATTGATGACTATTTCAGAATATTGGAGATAATTTTGACGTATGAGACAACAATCAATAGAAATGGAACCATGATGACCACCACTGCAACTGCAACTACAAAAACTGTTACCTCATTCACAAATGCATCCCCACAAGCAAGCTTGAGAATTGGTGGGATGTCACAGAAGAAGTGATTGGTTGTGTGAGATATGCAAAAGTTGCCATCCTCCATTTCAGCATAAAAGAATAAACCTGAGAATGGCTCAGTGCCCTGGTGTTTTCTAGCAGAGGTGGACGCAGGGTCTGCCTGACTCTACGCTCTCTATTTGTGTGTTTGTGTGTGTTGTTTTTCAGTCCATTAACCCACTTCCACTCCGGGTTCCATATCCCTTCACTCCGTAGGCCTGGGCAAACCTGTATACACATCCTTCTTTAGAAATAAGTAGGAGGGGAACCAGCAGATGGCATCATAGTTACATCACAGGACTCCCATGTTCAAAGTCCAGGACCCGACAGCTTAATGCTCATGGTGGGCGCATGTATGTGCATGCCCAAAATCCCAAGGGGAGAATGAAGAAGAAATTGTCACGTGACCATCCACCCTTGGACGTGATTTCTAGCTTTCTCTTTCTTATACCTTCAGAATAAATTTTAAAATATCTCCACTTGTATGCAGAGGGAATTGAACATCTCCGTCATTTCCTACCACTGTATTCCAGAATATATGGAAACTGATTGGCAAACATCTGACCTTGTTCCATCAATTCGCTTGAAATATATTTCATCATTGCAATTCCTACTGGACTATGAAACACATTTTTAATATCATATACACATTGAGACTTTCTAACACCATATGTCTTCAAGTTATTTAAATTAACATAACTCTTAAGTAATACTGCCCATTTTATACCTAACTTATTTATGTGACATTTGCTAAGAGTACAAATAACATGGGGAGTACATCAATTGTAGAAATTCTAAGAGGTGAAAGACTTAGTTATCAACACTGCACATAAAATCTACACTTTTACTTGCAATATGGAACTTGAGGGATATTCAGAGTGCCTAATTTTTTCTTTCTTCCCCTTCTCCTTCCCTCCTTACCTTCTTCTTTTACTTCTTTTCTCTTCTTCTCCCACTCCTCTATCTCTCTCTCTCATTTCTTCTAGTTAATTTTTGTCCAGAGACACAGAAAGCAAGCAAACAAGCAAGAACTCCCCAAGGGATTATAGATATGCTGCCATCCTCTCTCCTCTGTTCTCTTCTTGAAACCTTGGGCATGAACGCACGCAGAAGCAGCCTGTCTCCAACACACCAGGTCTGGGACTTGAACCATATGACTGGTCATGTGGGATCCAGTCACCTTAACTACTGTGCCACAGGAGGACCCCAAAGTCTCTAATTCTAAGAATTTTTGTTACTATTTGTGGACTGCATCATTTACATAGGAATTATGCCACTTCAAAAGTTATTTTATCCTGATAGATATTTGCCTTTTCAACTGAGTTTCTCTTTGTAAGGGCTTATATTATCACCCTGGTGTTGGATGTATACATTTCAACTTTTCACTTTCAGGCAGTTACATTTTGACCTTTATACAGTTACATGATGTCTTGTGTCATCCTTGTTTTCACATTTACATAGGGGTGTAAATATCTAATCTACTTTATGTATTTGCCTTCCATGTATCAATAATTAAATATATCTTTCATGTTGATAATGCTGGTGGTGTTTAAGATAATTATAATATTTATAGAAGTGGTATTCTTTTCCCCAACTCATGAATGCACTCATGACATGGTATAATAAAGAGAGTACTTGTCCAGGAATGATGATAACTCCTATAGATTTTTTATTTACTATTTTAACTGCATTAGTGAACATCAGTATCATATAGAAATTTTATAAACATATAAACATGGTCTAATATTCAAAGATTCTTGTTTGAAAATTCAAGAATGTTGGTGAAGAAGGCATTTCACAAAATCTAGTTTTCTAGAAAAGGAATGATATCCAACATAATGCAAAAAATATTATAATTTAAATGTTAATACAAGCCCTTCTATAACTCCTTCCAAATTTCCCTGCCTTTTTAAACTTTTTAGTACTATTTATTTTGTTTTAGCTTCTGCAG
>NW_006159678.1:54495-83585 GCF_000334495.1 Tupaia belangeri chinensis | reverse complement strand
TAGCTTCTGCAGATATGCATAAAAATATCTGGGTTCCACATACATTCTGTGGTAGGAATGATTTGACTTCTTGGTGAAATAGCTTCTGTGAATATTTTAAAATCATGATTAAAGCAAAATTTTGTCAACTTAAGAATCATGTATAGGGACCAGCAGTTAGTGTAATGGCTATGTCGCTGAACTCCCATGCAGTTGATCGTGGTTCAAGTACCAGACCCGGTGGCTTAAACTTATGCCAGGCACGTGTGCGTGTGGGCCAAGATCCTGAGAGGAGAATGGAGGAGATGGGATTGTGGCGTGGCCATCCCCCGGAGGGTGATTTCTCGCTTTCTGTCTCTATGTCTCTGTCTTTCTGGCGAGCGCACACGTCCTGTAGCTAAAACCTCTCAAAAAAAAAAAAAAAGAATCATGTATAATCATGTGCTAATATTACCAATCATAGCAACTACTATGCATAAATGTCTAATAGGCTAGAAGACAAAGGTCATCTGCCATCAGCCATTATAACTAACCTAATTCTTTTTCAGCCAAGAATTCAAAGCTACAAGTCCAGTTTCAAACTGAACACGGTGTTTTTTGTTGGTTTTGTTCGTTTGTTTTGTTTAGTTTTCTAAAATCAGACTAGGGAACTTGCAACTTCCACATATACTGATAACTCTCTACCCCTTATCAATTATGTTTATTCCAGGAGAGCAATCTTCTCCAGAGATATGAACACACTCACACCCACACACTCACACACCTCCACACAAATATGAGTACCTATGTGTTTGTGTTGCTAAAGAAAAGTCAGTTTTCTAACATTACAGCCCAATTGGTGTAGGAGTAGTGCAATAAAAATTAGAGGACCAGCCCAGTTTCATAGTGGTTGTGCATGTGCATAGGGAGCCAGTTCCTACACTGCCAACCAATTCTGGCCCCAGTGGCTTGAAAAACATGCTGAGTGTGTGTGCTTACATGTCTAAAATCCTGAGGGGATGGAGGAATAAATGAGACCATAGCATGACCATGGCCCCAATTCAGAATGCTTTCTGACTTTGGTAGGCACACGTGCTCTCTGGGCAATTTAAAAAAAAAGAGAGAAAACAAAAGATAATCTTGATAATAAACATTTATAATTTTCTTAGCACTCATATTAGCTGAACATATTCTTCATGTTTTAGAAACTTGTACAAATATTTTGGGGGCACATTATTATCCTGAAACTGGTGATTACTTTAGATCATTGATTTTAAGTTGCTTAGTTTAGTCAGAAAATAATTTTTAAATAACTACCGACAAATTTTCTGGAAGGACAAATAGTACTCATAACATAGGAAAAAAGACAAGCTTACATTTCAAATAAGGTGTTATTTGTGTTATAATTATCAAGGACAGGTCCAAAATCCAGATATTAAAATAGAACAAACAAGTTAAGCAAGAATTTGCAAAAATAATTATACCTTAAACATAAAGACAGATCATTTTTCTTTCATTAAACTAATTTCCAGTGATAAAATAAAATGCTAGTTCTACATGTACAAACCCAGCCATGTTGGTAATGAAATTACCAGTGTATAATTTAAAATACATCATTTATATACACTTTTCTCAGGTGGGGAACAAGAAAGCTTGAATTTACTCTGCTGTGCTCTAATAACATTACAACAAATTTTATTAAAAATTAATCTAAACAAAGATGTAGTTAAAAAAATTAGAGACATTCACCTATGCTTTGTATGTATTCTACATACGGATAGGTATCCGACATCTCCGGTCAATATCACTATTGCATTTACTCTGAGTCAGTTCATAATTATGCAGGTATATGTACTTGTGCACTGAGCAACATTATTTATACATGTGAAAGAGTAAACCAAGTCATCACGGGCCATTATGGAGATTGTCTCTCCCTGACTTACTGTGCATTAGTTTAATATTGTCATCTACTCTTTTGCTTCTTCTTTTTTCCCTTTTACAGTGATTAGATGCCTCTAAACATGAGTTATATGTTTTAATCAGACGTTTCTAGTGCTATTGCATGGACAATGGCTTGTGATACACTACACATTAACTAGAATTATGAGTTATTTCTTTCATTGTTTTAAATATCAGAAATTTCATGTGGCTTGAATTTAATTGATCCATTCATATGTATCATTTATCCAAAGTGGTTCATTTTTATTACTTATCTCAAATCATATATATATATATATACACACACACAACACACATATATATACATGTATATAAACACACACACACACACACACATATATATATATATGCATATATATATATTTATTTTATTTTTAAAGATATTTTTGCCTTAGAGTGTGTGTGTGCTCACTGGAGAAAGAGAGAGACAGTGAAAGGAAAAGTGAGAAATCACTCCCAAGAGGAATAGCTACACCACAATCCCTTCTTCTTCACTCTATCCTGGAATCTTGGGCACACATGTACACATCCTTGGCATGAATTTCAAGCCACTGCGTCCAGGAATCGAACTGCATTCAGCCTTGTGGTAGTCCAGTGACATAACTGCTTTGCCATCTCCTGGGCCCATAAATCATACTTTTGTTGTTGATTTTTTACTTCTTTGTTTTTTTTCAATTTTTCATTTCATTTTTTTATACATTCAATCACATTATTATTTGTCTTACAAAATGGATATTTCAACAGGTGAACATCTCTCCCCAACACAGTTGACAAAACCACAAAACATCCTCAACAGACAATATCTCATCTCCCTGTGACATCAATACTATGCCTCCCTATTTTTCTTCTGAATGTCCTTCCTCAGACCCTCCTCTTGCACACATACTATATCTGGTATTTACATCTATATACTGTGTTTCTATATCCTTTAGTGAATTAGTTTCAGTCATAGAGTGCAGACACTCGGTATATATTAAGCGAGAACATACAATGCCTCTCTTTCATAGCCTGGCTTGCTTCACTCAGCAGTAAGTCTTCCATATTAATCTACTTCCTGTCGAAAGCCAGGGTTTTGTTGTTTTTTAGGGGTGAATAGTATTCCATTGAGTATACTTGCCACACTTTTTCTATCCATTCATCTGTTCGTGGGCATTTGGGTTGTTTCCATGACTTAGCAATTGTGAGTAGTGCCACAGTAAACATTGATGTGCAAGCACTTTTCTGATTAAGTATTCTAATTTTTAATTCTTTTATTTTGATACCAAAGTCAATTTGTTTTACTGTGTTTGTTTCGAATAAAAATAACATGACATAAAAACTTTAAGGAGTAATAGTTTTTTTTTTTCACTATAAATGTGCTCATTAATGAAAATATAGGAATAGGAAAAAAAGGTAACATATATAAATATAAGTACATATACTACTACATATTTTACTAGTATTGATAATATATATTTATGTAAGTTTGAATTTGTCTGTGTGAGTGTCTGTGTATTCTAGACTTAAAACTTTGGAGTCAAATGTGTTCCCAAAGGCAAACTTGAGTATTGGTGGAATATCACAGAAGAAGTAGTTGATTGTGTGAGATACACAAAAAAGGCAAAGAGAAAATCTGGTATATATGCCCAATTATAGCTGAACTACAGTGATCCAGGAGGCAGCCGCCAGCTGGCTGCAGACATTGGGTTCATCACTAGAGAATAATGGAGAGATTTGCAAGTGGCCACAAAGTGGTCATAGGCCATCACTATCAGGAGGAGACACTCTGTGCTTTCAAGAATTATGAAAAAGCACATATATTTAGCACAGGCAAGGAAAGAAATATGTCCTTTCTGAGTCCAAAGGTCCATGAGCATTCTTGGGATAGTTACTATTACATAACAAATTTCCAAGAAGGAAAAGTTGTCCAGAAAACAATACATGGGTATGTGGAGAGCAGGGTCAATTTTTGTTATTAGTATTATGATGTTATTGCACAACAAGATAGTCAACTATATGAGTAAAAATACACCAAATAGAATCCATTGGATATTGGGAGTATCAGAAAACCCCAAAAGGACAAATTCCATCGTTGTAGTAATATTTGAATTTTCTGTTTTAATTTGTTCTTTATCTTCAGATATGGTAAATTCAAAATAATTAATTATTTCACATATTGACATACCTTTTCCCCTTATGTTAACTGGAAGAGATGCATATTAATACTTACATAATTTCTCATATCATTTCTACCACTACTGGGAAAGGCAACTCATTATTATTACTATGTAATGAGATTAGAAACTTAAGAAAGTAACTTGTAATATTGTTGAAATCAATTCAAGAATTACGATCCTAATATAATCGCTAGGTTTGGATATAACAATACCAGAGGTACTGAGAAGTGTATATTATTTAGAGAATATTAAGAAATAAAAGCCTTATTTCACCATTATGAGTGAATTTGGGGTACAGACTCTGTTGTTATGTCTTGGGTTCTTTGTGTTGTTAGTCATATTTAAATTTAAATTCAAAGAAAATCTTTTTCCACATTTCATATTATTTCAATTCAAAGAAAATATTTTCTCTTGTAGTTTTGATTTACTTTTTTATTAAAAAGCTTTTTTTTTTTTTTTTTTTTTTTTTAGTTTTTTCTTTTTTTTGGCCATTGGGCCCATGTGCTTGTCAGGATCAAAATGAGTTTTGAGTTCTCTGTTTTATACTCCAATGAAAATCACTTTTCTTAAGCTGTGGAAATAAATGTATGTACTATTATTGCTGTAATGATATGTCTCTCCTCCTATTTACACTGAATATGAAAACAATAATCTCAGCATTCTGTTTATTAACATTACTCATTAACATTCCAGATATGGTTTGTGAGAAATATTATCTTTTAACTTAACCCCAAAATATTAGCTATCCATTGCAATATTTGTTAAATATCTCTCCTTATCCATGTGAGATTCTTTATGGACATATAACTCCCTAATAATCAAATACAACTCCCTTTTTTAATTTTCTCTTCATATGTTGTCTTATAGAAGTAAAATTTTGAGTAAATCTAAATATTAACTCTGTCCAAAGAAGTAGCCATATCATATGAATGGCACTTAAACCAAAATAAATGAAAAAGTCAATAAAAACAGCTTGCGTCTAGGGCCAGTAGGTGGCATAGTGGTTGACTTGCTGGAATCCAACATGGCCAGCTGCAGTTTTAGTCCTGAACCCAGTTGCTTGAAACTCACTTTGGGCGTGTGTGTGAGTGCCCAAAATGCCAAAAGGAGAATGGAGGAGAGAAGACTGTAACATGGCCACCTCCCTAGAAAGTGATTTCTCTCTTCCTTTTTCTTTCTCTGTCTCCAGTGGATGCATATGTGCTCCACAGCAAAAATCTCTCTTAAAAAAAATAAAAATAATAATTTAAAAAATACTTTCTTGCTGTAACAGCACATATTCATGTCATCTGGTATAAAATCAGCAAGTCAGCACAATTTGATGATTCTCATTACACTTTTTTGTTTTCCAATCTTTCAAAACAAGTATTTGTGTTTGTCTCCTCCATACTACTACACTGCACACCTTCTAGGCTGATCAGCTAATGCTTGCGAATTATTACATTGCTAAATAAAAATGATAGACAAATATTATCTCATATTTACATACTTCCATTAGTAATAGTTATAAAATTTATCTAGTCATCATAGATCTAATTTTATTTAACTTTACACTAAAGTTAAGAGATAAAGTTAAGAGCTACGTGACATATATTGACTAGTTAACTCATTTTCAGATGAACTTTTCAGAATTTCATGCTTTTATTATTTGAATCTTGATCCTCAAATTTAGAAATACCACCAACTTAATCTAACAGCACAATTTGAACTTACCTTCATGTATTTTCATGTTCTGTGTATAGAGCGTAAGTGATATTTATTTACACAATGAATTATTTGGTCACTTCTTTTTCCCAGAAAAATCATCCTATGACTACAATATATTTTGTTTGTTTCAAATATCAACTATTCTTAAATAAGAAAAGTCATTCACACCCTAAGGGAGAAATCATGGATATCTGTTTAATTTCTAGAACACTACTTCTTCTGTTTACTTTATAAAACTATATTTGTTTGGATAGATTTATCTACCTCTGCAATCCGTCATCATCACAGAGCTCTCACAGTGGAGGGATGGATATCAGTTTAATTTCTAGAACACTACTTCTGTTTACTTTATAAAACTATATTTGTTTGGATAGATTTATCCACCTCTGCAATCCGTCATCATCACAGAGCTCTCACAGTGGAGGGAGTCTCTTGGCAGTGAAATACCACAGCTTCCTCCCAGCCACACTGGGACCTCCTGTCCACCATTGTGAAGAGGTCCTCAATGAGGACTTTTCTGGATGCCCTGATCTTGTAAACACACCATTGAAAGCCCCAGGCCTCACCCTCTTTACTGATGGCAGCAGCTATGTGCAGTATTTGAAATTGATATGCTGGCTATGCAGTCATCTCTCAGGAAACAGTGATCAAGGCTGGGGTACTGCCCCAAGGGTGGTTAGCTCAGTGGGCTGAACTCTGAGCATTAATCCACACCCTAAAATTAGCAGCCAGCAAGAAGGTAAACATTTGTATGGGTTAACAATACACCTGTACTGCCATACACATCCATGGGGTATGATATCGAGAGAGAGGATGCCTCTTGGCAGAAGGAAAGACAGTTAAAAACAGAATAAATCTGCCAATTATTAGAAGTAGTCTGGGAGCCTAAGGAAGTGGTAATCATTCATTGCAGAGGACACCAGGGAAGAGAGGATCCCATCACCCTGGGAACCTGGTTAGCAGACCAGGCAGCCAAGGCTGCCGCCAACCAAACTTTGACTGCTGTAACCACAGTTTTACAACTAACAAGTCTCCAAAAACCCCAACAAACATTGCTGGGCAAAATCAGAGGGAGCAACTCCAGACGAAGATGAGTGGTGGAGATTACCAGATAAAAGAATATACATACCCCAGTCATTGGGATATTTGTTGGTAAAGTAGTACCACCTAACTCACTGGGAAAAGACTTACTCACTGGAGAGCTTACTGGGTAGATACTGTTTCTTGTCCGCAACCATGATCATGAGATGTGAGACTTGTACCAGAAATAACCCTGCACAGAGGCAAACTTGGCTGGCTGGAATACAAGCCACTGGGACAACTACCCTGGAGTTGCTAGAGACAGAATTCTCGGAAGCATGACCAGGCCAGTTCTGTAAATACTTATTAGTCCTTGTCTTCACTTACTCAGGTTGAATGGAAGCCTTCTGTCTGTGAACTGAAAAGGCCAGGGAAGGTACTTGAGCCCTTCCGAACAAAGTTATACCTTGGTTTGGGCTGGCCACTCTATGCACTGTGGAAGCCTGAGGAATCTACAGCCCTGCTTTTGTCACTGCAGACACTGACCAATCTACACATAGCAGAAGCTTGAGGACAGTGATGGATGACACCTCTACAATACCCTTATAACCTTCTAACCCTAGCCCTTCCTGTAGTGCTAGCTCTGCTTCTCTCTACTGGTCTGACTGCAGTGGTCCCAAAGGACTGGAAGTTATGGGAAATACTCTTCCTTGCAGTATTCTGCCTCCTAGTGGTAGGAACCTTGATAGGCCAGAGATGCCAGGACTACATAAATGAAGACATCCACATCTCCCCTTTAAGGCAGAGACAAGCAACAGCTGACTTCTGGGCAGATTGGAATGGGCTTTGGGTATGGGTCCCTTGGTTACTACCTCTCTTAGGACCCCTAGCAGTTATTTTTCTGGTACTGGAAGTAAGACTATGTGTTCTTTGTCTAATTACATGGTTTGTAACCTCTCACTTAAAGCCATCAAATATCAACTGTGTGTTGCTACTCCAGGAAGCTTTGTTTACTGCCCTCTTATTAATTGATCCTCCTTAAATATGATTGAGGAGGCTCAAGAGGGGAGAATGATATAAAGCAACCAAAACTAAGCAACTTTGAAGCAACCCAAGGCTGATAACTGTCTGAGCTTTCTGTCCTACCATGAACTAATTGCTGCTCCCTGGAGGCTTTAAGCAAGTTATACTCCTTGCTTCTCTGCCAGCTCTGTATTAGAGCAGAGACTGAGCCCCTTCTTTGATAGGACACTCCAAGTGTGCTGAAACTTCCCCACCCAATTCACCCACAAAAGACTGTGTTCAATTCTCAGCCAGGGCCAGAGATTCAGAGTGTTAACTCTTCTGTTTCCTCTGGCATAATAAACAATTCTCCTATCTCTTCGAGTGCTGGTTTTTGTTCCTCAGCATCTGGTTTTCTGCAACAGTATGAGTACCTACATTTCAGCTCACTGAACTGACCAATCTCTGTGGTCATCACATACCTAGTTCTCTATCATTCATTCTGTATATAATTGCTACCATCTGTGAAGTTTGTCAATTCTAGACTAGGAAGGGATTATCTAGCAGGTTTAGTTTAGTATATTCAAATAGACTTTATTGATGACCTTTTTGCAGCTATGATCAGGCAATCTAGGCTCAGTTGGCAAGAAGGATGACTAGTTTTATTGTGTATACTGTTTCTAGCTGCACATATATTCTTGTATAGTAACCCCTGATACTGAGCCACTCTTGCCCCTGTTAATCTCCTATAGCCCCTACTGTTCATCAACATGGGGAACACTTTTCTCATTTGAAGGCAAGCAGAGGCTGACTCTTAGAAGCCCATTAGATACAAAAGAAGGCATCTTTGAGGTCCAAGCATATGAACCAACTGGCTTGAGGTGGCAGGTGGCTCAGGAGCATGTAGGGGTTTCACACTAGAGAGCGGAGGGTTACAGCAGTGTTGTTCACAGCACAGAGATTTTGCACTGGCTGGTAATCTCCAGACTTCCTACCTGGCAGTGGTGGAGTGTGCCAGGAAGACTGACATTCCTCCAGAATTCCAACTTTTTTGAGGCAGTCAATGTATCATGCAGCTCATGGTGCTGAGTATTTCCTCTGCCTCATTGGGTGGCATCAGGTTTCAGGTCAATGACAACTGGGGGCATAGTTCTTTATCATTCTGCCCTCTCTGTCTCTCTCTAATGAGTGCATATGCCTTATTCAAAACTTTAAAAATAAACAGATAGGAACCAAGAGTTTGCATAATGGCTATGTCTCTGGACTCCCATGTGATCAGCTGCGGGTAAAGTCCCAGACCCAGTGGCTTAAACTCATATGGACGCATGTGCATGTGTGCCCAAGACCCAGAGAATAGAATGGAGGAGAAAGGATTGCTGCATGGCCATCCCCCCTGTGTGGTGATTTCTCGCTTTTCTTCCTGTCTCTCTCTGTCTTTCTGGCAAGTGCATGTGCCCTATAGCAAAAACCCCTCCAAAAAATAAATAAGGAAATAGATAAAGCCAACTAATCTATTACTAATATGCACCCACAGAGTAGTAGGTTAAGAATGATTCTGAGCTTGTATTCTCACTCATTAGGTTGTCATGAATAACAACTTTTACAGAGCTTTGGTTGACATAAAACTTACTCAAAGTTCTGGCAGCTGTGTTCTGGCTTCCATCCTTCTTGAACAGGTCAGTGACAGGTGTTGTTTAAGGAGAACAGAAAGGGACTATTACATTTAAAATTTTTCAAAATACAAACTAGATTAAAGCTCAGATTGTTGTGTTTGAAGACCTGCAAGGTCTTGACAGTCTGAATCGTAGTACCAGTGATGCATATTTCAGTTCCTGACATGAGCCAGAAGAATTTCAATGATCAGTTATAGTCATGAGATTACTTCTCCATGATGTTTACCTTGGCCCCAGGCACACTGCAGATTTGGTGATAAGTTTTCAAAATCCTGATCATTAACAGACTTCTTAGTCATTTTCATTTCAGACTCATCCATATGGTTGTCCATATGATATAGATAATCATCTGCTCCACTATGGGTGGGGAAAATGATAAGGCATACACTGCAAGACAAGGTTTGCCAATGAGTATTGAATTTATTGTAAATGCATGTCTGCGATTAGCAGAAAGGCCTGATGGCCTGATAGCTGGTGTCTACCAGTTGTTCCTCTCACCTTCATTTTGACTGTGGGCTCTGAGAGACAAAGTAAGGAGCCTGATCTGTCCGAGTCTGTGTCTATCTCAGCCAGGATGGCAGAGGCCAGTTTGCAGGTTTTATAAAGCATCTGCCTTACTGATTATATAAAAACTCTATCTGGAGAATACAATTTTTTGAAGAAATTTTTTAAACTTTATTTATTTATTTTAATTTGACCAGGCAGAGACAGAGTGAGAGAAAGCAAGAGAGAGGGAAAGTGAGAAAGCAAACCACCAGATCCAGGACTTGAACCACAGTCAGCCACATGAGAGTCCAGCACCCTTAACCATCACACAATCTGTCAGCCCCTAGAAAATACAGAAAATTCAATTTTTTTATTAATTAACTTATTTTTACATTTTTCCACATTTACTTTACATATCAAAAAATTTTAGCTCATACTCTATAGTCCTTGACAATTAATAAACAACTTTCAAAATACTTCATTTAAAAGATAATGTTCAAAATATTTCTTATAAATTTGTATATTTTTGTTTGTGACTCTATAACAACAGAGACAGTATGGTTTTAAATATGTATGAAAAAATATTTACATGTCAACTACTCAAATTGTTGAAAAGCAAAAGCCCACCACACAAGTCACACATAAACCTTCTCAATTCAGCCCTGCTCGTAGCCCCGACCCAGCCTTGGCACCTGGCTTTTAAGGGCTCTATGGCAGGAAGTTGCAGGGGTGGTGCAGATGCAGTGCAGGGCCAGCGCAAAACCGGTTGCAGCTGGCCATTTTGGGAAGGGTGGCTTACTGCAAGGGAATGATAAAGAAGCTAGGTCAATTGGTGAAATAATTTCTTCCTTCTTTTTTCTGGCACATTTCTCGCTCTTGAGTCCCCTCAAAACACCTTTTGAGGAGGGTCAATTGGTAGTTGTAGGTTTGTCCTCCTGCTGTGGTTACAAACATTTGGTATTTAACAGCTGCTAGCCTGGAGGAGACAAATAAGTAACAAGGTTCAGTATGCATGACTCAAAAGTTAACTTTATATACTATTATAAGAGAGTCTAAAAGTCTCTTCATCTTTCTCATGAGACTGCAGCAGCTTGTCTCCTTCTTGCTATTTGGTCACAGAGCTATTGGGCCATGTTCCTAACAATGCTTGACTTGTTGGTATAGAAGCAATATTCTTCTTCCAGGAAAGGCAGAATCCCCTCTTTTCTATGGTTAGATCTAACCCTCGTCTGTTCTGCAAGACAACTTCTGCCAGGGAGTCAAGTTGGTCCTAGAAAGCTATCATAGATTGGGCCACCTGTTCAATCCCATCCACCAGCTCCTTGGTCATCTTACAATAATATGCTATTGAAGTGGCTATACCTCCTACACCTGTCCCTACTAAGGGACAATTCCTAGCCCAAGAAGAAGAGGGATGACCTGAATGCCCATTTTACAAATCTCTTTACAGCTGTTCAGGAGGCACTGATAAGAGAACATTCCCTATAGCTCAGGGACTCTCCTAAGCTAAAGGCACTGAACTGAGGTGAAACTTTCCACACAAGACAGACAGGAAAACACTAGCAGGAGCTTTTTGTACCCTTTCCAATTAGTCAGAGTTGTGACAGCCAAATCTACAGCAAAAACTGTGATAGGCAGGTAGCTAGTAATGAATGGGCAGCCCTGTTAAAATAAATATTAAATATTCATTATCACCTCTGGTAATAAAAATAACACCTAAACCAGTTTTGAATGCAGTTGCTACCTAGCAACTGGCTTGTCCAAAAGTCTTTTGAGTTATCTCTTTTCTAAAATCTTTCTTTCCTATAAATTCACTTTTCTACCTGATTTTATTGTGACCGTAGCTTTATTTTGCACCTAGGGATAGGTCTTTAATTTTAGTGATCTGTACCCAAAGAACCAAGGATTTTACACAAGGTAGCTCAACACTCTCCCATCTTTTGACGAAACCAAAGTTATTACGGCAAGGAGGGTTACAATTAAGGGGTTATTACAAATGGTCTGGGAGCACTCAAGACATTTCATGCATGTTTTTTTTCCATGGAGATGCATCCTCAATTTTCTGCTGTGTGTAGATTGGTCAGCTTCAGGAGTAACCAAAGCAGGATTAAAGGTTCTTCAAGCTTTTACTGTTTGCAGACTAGTCAGCCTCTGGAATGACTAGAGTAGGGTTGTAGCTCCCCTGTCTCTGAAGTATTATCCAGAGAGGCTTTCTAGGCTCATTTTTATGGACCAAGACTCTGATGACTCTGTGGAGGCTGTCCTCTTGGCTTCAATGTGACAGAGCCACAAGGTAACTTTAACAGTGGTAGGAGTAACCAGCACAACTATGTGAGGCCCCGTCAACACCAGCTGGAGGGGCTCCTCTCTTTTACTTGTTTTACTGTATATATTATTGAAAATAATAATATAATTACCTTTAGAACATCAACTTGATTAATTTTTTTTAACTTTTAGAGTCTTTTAACATAACTCAAACCTTCAACAACTTGCTTTTGCCTTTTTAGTTGTTGTCCCTTTTTTCTTCTATTCTGAGATAGTCATTCTACCTTAAGATAAAAACTTCACTACACAAAATTTCTTCTATATTAAAACTTTTCTTTTCAGTCTTTTTTTTTTAACCAGAAATATATTTTTACAGCTATAACCTTTTTAAAAAATTTTTGTGCTGTTTTCTTTGTTTCTATCTTTACAGATTTAACTTTAAAATTATCTTAATTTAACACACAAGTTTAATTACAAACATTTACTCCATTTACATTTACTCAACTTTTGTCTAACCATTGCTTTAAGTTATCTATGGAAACAAGGCTATTTATTTGAAGTGTTTTTCTTTGAAGAAAAGCAAGACCAGGCTAGTCTTACATTAGCTGGTTTTATTTTATTTAGCAACTGCATTATCCAAGCCCCCCTGTCCCCACACTCAGGATTGGATTCCTAAGGGAGCCTTGCCTAAGGGCTTAGCATTCACCTGTGCCCAAGCAACACATTTTGAGAAACCATTAATAAGGCTATCTAGATTAAGCACAAAGTATTTTCTCCTAACCAGCTCAGCAAACTTTGTTTTCCAAGGTGGGTAATCTGATGTCTCTGATCTATGATGACTTGCCCAAGGCCTTGAGAACCATCAGCCTGCCATCTGGGAACGATGACCATCCTTCAGGTCCTCCACTAGCCTATTGTTTTGGGGCTAATTTTTCCTCCCCCTGAGTGTGGGAAGGCAAAGATGGGAGGACAGGGTCTGGGGCGGTTACAAGAACTTCTAGTTGCTGGCACAGATATCTCCCCTCCTTCTGGGTCTTAAAATTTTCTCTTTTGCCACATAGCCAGCCAACCTGTCTAATATTATTTTCCCTTATTTTTTTATGAGTGTATTTTTGGAAACAACCTTAACCTCTGATTTAGACAGAAATTAATTGTAGTCTCCTTAAGGGTTACCTGAGGCTTGTCCAGGGATATTGCCTGATGTCCAAGAGGAGACGTTGTAGTCTCAGGTCCCATCATTTATCAGTTTTAAGGATAGCATGAACTTTAGAAGTTCCAAGCTCCCTTCAGAATTTAGTGCATTATATCTCTAGAAGTCAACTCTACATTTGAGACAAAGCCTCAGTGGAGTCATGAGGATGCCAGTCATGGGCATTGTTCAGTACCCAGACTGCCTGCTTTAGAAACAGTTTCTTCTGAGGCAGAGGCTCTTACCTGGGCTATTTCTTGATCCTGCCCTCAAAGAAGTTCCCAGCCTTCAGGATTACCATGAGTGTCTACTGGGTGCCATTTAAGTAAGAGTTAAATCAAAGCTAAGGTGCCTTGCCAATTTTATTTTCATAATTTTTTCTGTTACCTAAGAACTTTCCTACCTCTGTTCTGAATTTTCCTACACTGAGAGTTACTACTTGAGTTGTAATAGATCCTGTAAAGAGCAGCTGAGTACTGCAGGAGGGTGGAGCCTAGTTTACAGGTTTTACAAGACCTCATTGATTATACAAAAGCCCTTGCTGGAGAAGGTAGTCTTAATTTAAATTCTTATTTTCCTAGCTAGACCTCTTTTTTTTTTTTTTTTTTTTTTTTTTTTTTTGGGTTTTTTCTTTTGCTTGCCAGAAAGAGAAAGACAGAGAGACAGAAAGCAAGAAATCACCCCTCAGGGAGGATGGCCACGCCGCAATCCCTTCTTCTCCATTCTCCTCTCAGGATCTTGGACACGCACACACACATGCCCGGCGTGAGTTTTAAGCCACCGGGTCCCTGACGCAAACTGTGGTCGACTACATGGGAGCCCAGCGACATAGCCATTACGCTAACTGCTGGTCCCCCCAGCTAGACCTCTTGATCTTTTAACCAGGAAGTCCAGGGAGAAGAAGCCTAACAGAGGGAGTACAAGAAGGCAAAGGTGGGGAAGAAATCAGCCAGGAGCTTTAGCCTTAACTTGTTCCACTCCATTCCTTGAGACTACTAAATTCTTTGACAGGCTTTTTTTTAGCTTTTGTCCCCAATACATAGGCCCAATTTTTTAACTGCCTATGTTTATTTTCCTCCTACCTTGGAAAATCTGATGTTTTCTAGAGGAGCTATTAAGCTTAGAAATAAAATTATGTACATTTTTGTTGATTAGAATTTTTTGATTTTACCATCTCTAACTTTTAGCATTAGCAGCTTATGAACTAGTACAAAAAAATAACAAAATTCATTTAACAATTTTTCCAATGCAAAATTTACCAACCTTACTAATAGACCCTCTCAATTTTTATTCTTGTAAAATTTAAAGACTAATAATAGGAATAACTATAGCATGTTAACTTAACAGAAAGAATTATAAGGAGGACTCAGAAAGAACCAGGCAATAATGTTTCTGTGAGTCCATGTTTAACATTGGATTTATATCCTTTTTATACCAATTTTACCTCTTTAACTCAGGTACATTTCATTGGCTACTTAGCATGCAATTCTGTCAAATATTTCCCTGGTTTGGTTAATTTTGACTTAACAGTTCAAAAAAAACCAATCAGTTTTTACCCAGTAAAATTATTAGACTTTTAGAAACCTGTACTTGTAAGGATACATTTTCTTTCCATTTTCTTTGTGAATTTCTTTGAGGACGTAGGTTAGTATTATAGCCTTTTGCAAAAAGCTTTCTTTTTTCCATCTTGCAAAAAGCTTTTTGAAAATCATCAAACAAAGCAATTACCCAGGGGCAATATGACTTGAGTCAATCAGAGTTAATGTTCTGACAAGAATTTGCAACTGGCAAGAAAATTTGGTTATATACTAGTTTAACATAATAACCTACAATATGACTGATTCTACTGTAAATTCCTGGGAATCTCAAATTATTTTGGAACACAATATAAGTATATGTCTTATTTATACATATAACTCAAATATAATACAAAGAAAATTAGAATTACTTAATTTGACAGTGCTTTTTATTTTTATTTAGCATATAAAGAATATGCCTGATCGGGAACCAGCAGTTAGTGTAATGGCTATGTTGCTGGACTCCCACGTAGTCGACCGCGGTTCGTGTCCCGGACCCGGTGGCTTAAAACTCACGCCGGGCACGTGTGCGTGCGTGCCCAAGATCCCGAGAGGAGAATGGAGGAGAAAGGATTGCGGCGTGACCATCCCCCCTGGGGGGTGATTTCTCGCTTTCTGTCTCTGTGTCTCTCTCTGTCTGTCTGGCGAGCACACGCGCCCTACAGTGAAAATCTGTCCAAAAAAAAAAAAAAGAATATGCCTGATTAGTTTAATATCTCCTTTTTGGAATTTTCAGGGGCCCTCTGTAAATAACCAAGAGTTACTTTGAGGTCAAGATCTTAATTTCGAATTTGACTTGTGAGAAACCTTGTCAAAGACAATAAAAAGCTTATATATTTGACTTAAATGTCAGCAGAAAATGCAAGTCAAATGTCATGAATTTATTTTCCTGTTAGATATCTACTATATAAAAGCATTATACATCACATAAATACTAGCTGCTTCATTAAACCAACCATATTAAGAGAAACATGATGTTGACTGATTAACAAAACCCTGGACAAAATATATGTTGGAAATTGTGAAGATTTTCACTTACTAAACTTTTCCTCTCATTATATTTGAAGCTGGCTTATTTACTGAAGTTATATGAACTTGAAAATCATTTAAACTAATTTGTATGAGCACTCTTTTTATAAACTAAATTGAATAGAATTTTTAAGGCTTTTTTTTTACACAGGCATACAACATATAGTATGTGACATGATCTATTACATGTATGGATGCCCATGCACATCAGGAATAGCCAGAGACATTTATTCTCACACTCACACCAGAGGTTAATACAATACCTCCCCTCTCTTGGGAGTTCTCTGACTGATGGTGCTATGACTGTAAGAGATTAATCAATTCTCTTCTGCTAACTTGGAGGGCCTGGGCCTGTTGTCCCCAGGATTTACCAATTCCTCTGATCCAGAGCAGTTGGTCCATCTCTCCGCTGAATTCAGAGTCCAGATAGGTCTCCCCAGGGTGGCTGTTCCCCCAGGCAAAGGAAGACCTGAAAATAATTCAGGTGGGGCATGGCATTATTCAGCTTAAGGGCCAGTCCCTCTGGGGCCTTCTCCACAGCACCAGTGGCTCAAGGGACCAGTTCAGTTGGCTTCCCAGCCAGGGAACCAGAAATATTTCGGAATTAGACCACCAAACAGATAACAGAAAAACCAAGTGACACTCAGAGAGTTGGAGAATTCAGGTTTATTTTGCTGGTGGGCGCAAAGGGGTTGACCTTCCTGGCTCTGAACCCAGAGCCAGTTGAAGGGACTTTGCAGGGGCAGTGCAAAACCAGTTGCAGCCTGCCTTCTGGGGAAGGGTGGCATGCTGTAAGTGAACAAGGAGCAGAAACTAGGTCAGTGGATGTCTGTGATAATCCCTTCCTTTTCCTTTCCCGGCACAAGTTGTCTGAATGTTTTTAGCCTGCAAATTGGTCCATCACTCTATTGAGTCCTGTGGGGATTGGTTGCCTATGGGGTGTCAGGAACCCTGATGGAGGAGCCAAAAAAGACATTTTGGTGCCTCCTCATTTAATTCTTGGACCCCTTTGTTCCTGCAGTCTCCTTCTGCCAAACTGGTGGCTCAAGGGGCCAGTGGATGTGGCTTCCCAGTCAGGGAACCAGAAATGTTGTAGAAAACAGACCACAGAGAAACCAAGCCCACTCCGAGAGTAGAACTTAGGTTTATATGCTGGCAGTCATAGCAGAGCTCATACTTTCAAGTCTGGACCCAGCACAGCATGCAGAAATTACAGGGGATATGGATGTTGCAGACCAGAAGAGTACCAAAACAGTCACAAAACACTTGCAATCTAGCTTGCAATATTTCCCCTGAGGCAATTTACAAAGGTGGAATGGAAATAATCCTCACGTTAAATATATCTGCAAAAACTCTTTTTTGGTCCAAAGAAGGATGCGTGAGGGTATCAGATAGAAATTTATTTTGAGGAGCCAACAGACAACCCCACTGCACCTAACAATGAATAGTTGATGGTGAGAAATGTGAAAGTTCCCAGTACTAAATCAATACTACCCAGCTACACTGAGAGAAAACCATGTTCCTGGAAAACTTTAAAATCTGAACCATAGAGGAGTGCACCTCTTTAGAATTTGTTGTCTTCAAAGGACTTGGACTGAGACAAGCGATAGAGACAGGGGAAAACGCAAAGAAACTCTATTAGCTTTCATCATTTTTGCTGCTTCTGGAGTGTCTCACTGGTTAAATCCAAACATAGGGTCAGAGAACTGTCCAAAATATATCTGAAGCATTGAGAGGGTTAAAGAAAATTTATTGCAAAGCATGACACTGAACTCTGCTTATAAACACATGTAGTTAACTTTTAATCTATTGCACCAGCAATCTCAACCCAATAGGTAATTTTAAAAGAAAGATTGATTTTCAAAATATGCAATCCATACTGGCTTTATCTGTTCCTCTGGTTACATAGGGCCCTAAATAAGTTCTATGAAAGAAAGGTCTTTACACATTGTGAGCACCATTATAATATTATATCATTCTTTAGGAATAAAGTAACAAAAGTAACTGTGTGTTTAGTGTAGCTATATGACAAAACTGTTGTTACCAGACTATTTCTATAAATCAAGGCTTTACCTCATGCCAATAACTGAGCTAGTAGTTTTCTTAGTGCCATCGTGATATCTTTGTTCCTCAGTGTATATATGATGGGATTCAAAGTTGGGATGAAAACAGTGTAAAAAAGAGAGATTAACTTCCCCATTCCCTCAGACTGATTTGGTTTGGGTTGTAAATAAGTGATAGTGGCTGTCCCATAGAATAATACCACAACAGTCAGGTGAGAAGAGCAGGTAGAGAAGGCTTTAGACCTCCTTCTGGCTGATGACAACTTCAGAATGCCGGAGATAATTTTACCATAGGAGACAATAATCAACACAAATGGAGTCGTGACAAACACCACTACAGCTACATAGACTGCTATCTCATTCACAAATGTGTCCCCACAAGCAAGCTGAAGTATTGGTGGTATGTCACAGAAGAAATGATTGATCGTGTGAGATCCACAAAAAGGCAAAGAGAAAATCTGCCATGTTTGTCCGATGGCTGCTGGAATTGTAGTGTTCCAGGAGGCAGCCACCAGCTGGATACAGACTTTGTGGTTCATCACTAGAGGATAATGGAGAGGGTTACAAATGGCCACGTAGCGGTCGTAGGCCATCACTGTCAGGAGGAGACACTCTGTGCTTCCAAGCATCAGGATAAAACACATCTGTGTAGCACAGGCTAGGAACAAAATATGTCCTTTCTGAGTCTGAAGGTCCATGAGCATTCTTGGGATAGTTACTGTTACGTAACAGATTTCCAAAAAGGAAAAATTGCCAAGGAAAAAGTACATGGGAGTGTGGAGAGCAGGATCAATTTTTATAATTAGTATTATGATGCTATTGCACACCAAGACAGTCAAGTATATGAATAAAAATACACCAAACAGAATCCATTGGAGATTGGGAGTATCAGAAAACCCCAAGAAAACAAAACTCATCATTGTAGTGATATTTGAATTTTCTGTTTTCATTTGCTCTTTATCTGTAGATATGGTAAATTAATAATTATTAATTCATTCACATGTCAAACCATACTTTCCTATTTTGTTTACTGGAAGAGATGCATTAAAATACATAATTTGTCAAATTATTTCTACATTTACTAGGAAATGAAATTACTTTTATTAGGAGATAAGTGAGAAACTTCAGAAGGGAATTGATAATGGAATTGAAATCGATTCAAGAAGTAAGACTCTAATATATTTTATAGACTTAGTGGTAATAAACTAGAGGTACTGAGAAGTATACATTATTTAGAGCACATTGTGGAGAAATAATATTTTATTTTATTTTAACAAAAAGAGTGGAATACAGGTTCTTTTTATTGTATTGGCAATCATATTTCATATTTTTTCAATTTAAAGATGAATTTTTTCTTTGAAATTTATATTTAATTTTTATTCAAAAGGAGTGTTTAGGCATATCTTTTATACTCCAATGAGAATTGCTTTTCTTAATTTGAGGAAATAAATATATCCATTATTATTGTTATAAGTGATGGATCTCTCCCATCATTTTTACTAAATATAAAACTATTAATCCTAGCATGCTGCTTATTAACTTTATCTATTAACAGCCTCTAGATGATTTCTGACAAATATTAATACATTTTTAACTTAATCAAGAAATATTACTCAGACAGTACAATTTTTTTATATATCTCTCTTTATCTATGTGAGACGTTTTACTGACATGTAATTCCCTATTATAAAATACAACTCTTTTTCTCGATTTTCCTTCATAATGTTACCTTATAGTAGTACAACTTTGATTATTTTTTCTTTACTTTTTAATTATTATATACCCTGGTCAAACAAGTGGTCAAAGCATATGAATGGCACTGAAAACCAAAAAAAAAAAAAACAAAATGAAATTACAAACATTCTATCTCACTATACTTCATATTAATGTCATCTAGTGTGAAGTTGGCAAGTCAGCATTGCTTGACAATTCCCTTTACATTTCCTCAGTGTTTTTTTCCCAACTTTTCAAAACAAATATTTTTGTATTTCCATATCTCCTCAAATCTATCTGCATACCTCTATCTTCATCAGCGGATACTTTTGGATTACCACATTCATAAATAAATATTATCAGGCAAATATTCTCTCATATTTACATACTTCCTTTGGTAGTAGTTATCAAGTTACTTTAAATAAATTATTGTATTATTAATATCCTATTTTTTGGATTATCTTTATTTATTTATTTTTATTTACATTTTTTAAATACATTCAGTCACATTATTTAGCTTACAAGGTGATCATTTCAATATATGAACATTTCTCCCCAGTCGAGTTGATCAAAATATAACAACACTACCTCCCTGTCTCAACAATGCTGTCTCCGTATCCCTCCTCCAAATGTCTTTCCCCAGCCCCCACTCCTCCACACACACCACGTCTGGCATTCACACCCATCTATTGTGTTTGTACATCCTTTAGCCCATCAGTTTCAGTTATAGAGTGCAAACATTCAGTATATATTAAGTGGGGACATACAGTGTCTCTCCTTCATAGCCTGGCTTGCTTCACTCAGCAGTAAATCTTCCATATTCTTCCACTTTCTGTCAAAAGCCAGGGTTTTGTTGTTCTTAATGGCTGAATAGTATTCCATAGAGTATATGTGCCACAGTTTTTCAATCCATTCAGCTGTACGGGGGCATTTGGGTTGGTTCCATGTCTTAGCAATTGTGAAAAGTGCCACAATAAACATCCTTTTATTATTTGACATAAACCTAATTTTTTAAGAGTTTTTTTTATCATTATCATTATTATTATTGTTATTGCTATTTCATAGAGGTTTTTGCCTTAGGGTGCTCATGCTCAATGAGGAGAGAGAGACCAAGACAGCGAGATGGTAAGTGTTATATCACTCCTGAGGGAGGATGGCCATGCCACAATCCCTTATCCTTCAATCTCCCACAATCTTGGGCACACATGTACATGTGCATGTTGTAAATTTGAAGCCACTAGGTCCAGGACTCAAATCACGGTTGACCATGTGGGAGTCCAGCAATGTAACCATTACACCATCTGCTGGCTACAATTATTATTATTATATTTTAATTTGCTAAAGGACATGTGTGTTTTCAACAGAGACAATGGTAGAGAGAGGGAGAGAGAAAGTGAGAGAGAATGTGAGAAACCAAACTGCCAGGTCTGGTACTGACTGTGGTCAGCTATTTGGGAGTCCAGCACCTTAACCAGAAAACCACCTGTTGGCCCCAACATAGACTTAATTTTATATAACTTTATACAAAAATTAAGAGCTACATTATTTATATTAACTAACTCATTTTCAGATTAAGTTCTCAACATTTTATGCTCTTACTTGAATCTTCATTCTCAAATTTAGAAATATTCTCAACATAATTTAACGACACAATTATAACTTACCTTCATGTGTTTTCATGAGTTGTCTGTATGAAAGAAAGTGATTTTTACACTACAAACTTTTAGTTCTTTATCTTGGAAGTCTATTTCTATAATATGTTTAGCTTGCTTCAAATATTAACTGCTCTTAAGTAAGAACAGTAATTCTCACCCTGGGGAAGATTTTCTCTCGTGTATCAATTTAATTTCTAAAAGACTGCTTCTTCAGGGCAATCATAATGGTCACTTTTCAAAATCACTTTATTTGGATAGACTCATCCACCTCTGCAGTCCCCCCCTGGCAGAGAACTCCCCTGAGGGAAGAGTTACTTGGCAATGAAATACCACTTAATTGTATTACTTTCAGAGACAATTAAAATGTCTAGCTATTACATTTAAGGTCCTTAATAATTTATGAAAGTTTTTTTTTTCTTATTTTCACTCCCATAAGTCACCAGATTCATAAAATCCAAACATTTAGAAAAGCATGTCAGGTGACACAAACATGTGATACTTGTTATCCTCAGCACACTCGGTGGTAAGATCCCTATTAAAAGAGGAATGGTCTCTTCATAGGTAAACTTTTGTGGAATTAAGGAATGTGATTTCTGCTGGCAAATATCTAGATTGTTTTTTACATTATGTTACCTGATTATCCATCATAGAAGGTTTCTAGCTGATTGGAAATGAAATACAAATCTGTTGATAGTAATGTATATGGTTATATGTTTGACTTGACTAAATGTACTGTATTTATTCCAGGAAAAATCATGTTGTTCACTGTAAAGATGTACAGTGATTAGCTGTTGATTTTTTTAAAATAGTAAAAATCATATTGTACCCATACAATTATGCAAAAATGTCATATGTTAACAAAAATATGTTTTAAAGAAAATTAAATACAAGCCACCTTAAAATTTTTTTAAACACTTAATGATCGACCTATTTAACAACCACTCATACTTTTTGGTTTGTATTTTTTAGAGATATATTTCTACTATAATGTGCATGTGCTCACCTGAGAGAAAGACAGAAGAAAGCAAGAAATCACCCTCCAGAGAGGATGATCATGCTACAATGTCTTCTCCTTCACTCTCCTCTTGGGATTTTGGGCACACAACCACACACATCTGATGTGAGTTTGAAGCCTCCTGCTTTGGCCACGTAACCACTATGCCATCTGCTAGTCCCTACAACCACTCAAGACTTAAGACCAGTTATTCAGGGCAGACAATCTCCTTTTTGGTCTGAGTGTGCCTCTGGAATCTTATTGCTCTATCTCATATTCACTACATGACATGTTCACAATTACAAGAATCACAAGTAGCTATATATTTGTATATAAATGTGTGAGTTCTTGTATACCCATAATAGTATTCAGAATAAATAAAAATGATGACAATGGATTTATGTTAATGTATCATGGTATGTCTCATCACTTTCTTATCATGTCACTTATCTATGCTTTTCATATCAGTAGAATTACTATATTATTCTAGAGTGGCATCACATGACAGCTATTAAAAAATAAGTACTCTGTGTGCCAGAACACACAAGACACCTGGGTTTTTTTTTTTGGAGAGGTTTTTACTACAGGGCGCATGTGCTCTCCAGACAGACAGAGAGAGACATAGAGATAGAAAGCGAGAAATCACCCCCCAGGGGGGATGGTCACGCCGCAATCCCTTCTCCATTCTCCTCTCGGGATCTTGGGCACACACGCACACGCGCCCGGCGTAAGTTTTAAGCCACTGGGTCTGGGACGCGAACCGCGGTCGACTACGTGGGAATCCAGCGACATAGCCATTACGCTAACTGCTGGTTCCCCACCTGGGTTTTTTTTGTTTTGTTTTGTTTTGAGAGATTTTTGCTATAGGGTACATGCACTCACCTGAAAGACAAAGAGAGACAGAGAGATATAAAGTGAGAAATCACCCCCAGGGAGGATGACTGTGCCTCAATCCCTTCTCCTCCATTCTCTCAGGATCATAGGCATGCATGCACACGAACCTGGTGTGAGTTTAAGCCACCAGGTCCAAGACTTGAACTGTGGTCAGCTACATGGGAGTTCAGTGACATAGCCATTACGCTAACTGCTGGTCCCTGACACCTGGCTTTTAACTTCTCACATATCGATCAATTCACTAAAAGAGTAAGTTATAGGAATGTAATTCAGCCATTAAGTGAGGAGTGCTTGTACAGGGGGAAAAAACCCCAAATAGAAAATTTTCTTTTCATTATCCTTTTTCCATTTCAGCCACTTGCAGGTATGTATGAAGATTAGATTGGCAGGCATAAAATCTATTTTTTTTTTTGGAGAGGTTTTTGCTACAGGGTGCATGCACTCTCCAGACACAGAGAGAGAGAGACAGAGAGACAGAAATCAAGAAATCACCCGCCAGGGGGGATGGCCATGCTGCAATCCCTTCTCCTTCATTCTCCTCTTGGGATCTTGGGCACGCATGCACACGCGCCCGGAGTGAGTTTTAAGCCACCGGGTCCAGGACGCAAACTGTAGTCGACTACATGGGAGTCCAGTGACATAGCCATTATGCTAACTGCTGGTCCCGACATAAAATCTATTTCTATATGCAATTACATTTGCTCCTTTCTGTTTGGGGTTCAATGACTATTTGTCAGTGTTTCTAAAATTGTATTTATTTTATTTAAGTCAAATCTGCTTCTATTTGGTACAGCATGCTTCTCTTACATTGGCCCTCCTATTTTTGTCACTGATTTGGTATTTGCGCATGGAGTTTCTTTCACTTATTTCTACAGATGAGAGCTAAACTCATTTTTGCAAACTTGTCAGTTCCTATAGACTGGAACAAATTTCAGCATTCCTTTCCCATTAGAGTAGACAGATCTTTCCCCTGTCCTATCATTAGATATGAGGATTGGCAATTGCATTATTCAATTAAGTATCACAAGTGCTGAAGAAGCTAAAGGATATAGAAACACAGTAAATGGGTATAAATAACCAGATATAGTGTGTGTGTGAAAGAGTAAGGTCTAAGGAAGGACCTTTAGAAGAAAAATAGAGGCAAAGCATTAATGGGACAAAAAATGTGGTATTATCTGTTGAAGATATTTTAAAGTTTTATCAACTGGACTGAGGAGAAATGTTCACATGTTGAAATATTCACTTGGTAAGCTAAATAATGCTATTGAATGTATGAAAAAAATGAAATAATGTAAATAAAAAAGAAGGTAGACAAAAAAAGAAAATCTAAAAACTGAAATAATACCTCAGACATATCAATGGCTTAGCAAAATAAAGAATCTTATACTCATATCACAGTACACTTTTGTGGCTATTAATTCAGAAATGTTAGTTCTTCTATCTAAGAGTCTCACTGTTAAATGGTCATCTTTCTAGTCTTCTACAGGACTAATAGTCAAATAACTGAGCATCAAGAGACAATAAAGAAGAAAACCCACTCTAAAGAGCAGTAGCACATAATAGACAGCATTTCTACACATCATATTGTGGAAAGAATTACATGGTCCAAAATAAATATGAGCATTCCAGGGTTGATGCTTTGTTTGTCTGACAATGTATCAAAAAAACAGAAAGATTTTGGAGAACATCAAGCCAGACTCTACCACAGTCCTCACTCTTGGTTATTAATTATCTGTTTACAATTTCTCCCAAACACAGAAAGCATTTCCCACAACACAGAGTTTAGTTTCTGAAAACCTATGATCTTTGACTATGACATATTTCTCTGCAGAAGATCTGGGAAGCTCTTCTTTGTCCCATGCTTAGTACAAAGTGGTGAAATTAGAATACAATGGGCTGATAGACCACCCCTTTTATTTGAGAGAAACAGTTACCACTATTCATCTGGGCAGATGTCTAAGGACAATGTCTCTGGATACAAAGCAATTGTTTTGTTCGCTTTTTTTTGGGGGGGGGGTATTCACCTAGATCCACTCTTAACCTAGCTTAGCTTTTTTGTTCTTATTTTAAGTTTTATTTCTTCCAAGAGTCAATATGAGAGAGAGAAAGAGAGATGGAGATAAGTACCTCTGATAGGCTATAAAGGCTGAGGAAATCCACCCTCAGCCTCACGCAGTACTTGATCCTGGGCACGTGTATACCTGGCATACTCAGGACCTTCCCCAGACAAAAACTCAGAACCTTTCCATGTGAGTCAGCTTTGAAGAAGGTCACCTTTTGCCACTATGCCACCATCATACCACACCACATCACTTTGGGATGTGGGGCTAGACTTGCTCTTCCTCTGAGGCCCTTCATTATTCAATTTATTCAGCCCATCAATCAAAAGTGTTGTCTTGGGAACCAGCAGTTGGCGTAATGGCTATGTCGCTGGACTCCCACGTAGTCAACCGCGGTTCGTGTCCCGGACCCGGTGGCTTAAATCTCACGCCGGGCGCGAGTGCGTGCGTGCCCAAGATCCCGAGAGGAGAATGGAGGAGAAGGGATTGCGGCGTGAAAAAAAAAAAAAATAAATAAAAAGTGTTGTCTTTCTCTTTTGCAGTTAGAATGAATCTTTCCATTTCAGATTCCTCCTGGGACCCCTTTCCATGCTCTTTATCCATACAGTAGGTAAGCATCTGGCTAGCTGGATAGATCATAGTCTGCTGCAAATTAATTTCATTATGGAATTTCTGTATTTTCTGTTTGATAGCAACAAGGAAAGAAAGGCATTCATTTTCTCACTCAATTTCAAAGTAACATCTTCCTTCTGAACGATCACTTGTTTTATTGAGGATTTTCTGTATCTTTGAACCTTTGAGATACATATACATCAATGCTCTAAAGAAGATCATGATCTTCAGAACAAACACTATCACCAGACTCAGCTCAAGGGACACAGGTTCCATGGAATTTTCCTGATTTGTGACTCTTATCACTTACACTGCTATCTTTTGATTCCAGTCTAAGTGAGAAAATTAAATGTTTTTGACTAACCATGCCACTGTTGGTGCTAATGGAGCAAGATAAGATATAGAGGAGGTATTCAGTGTATCTTCCTGTTCTTCATTGCTTTCTACTTCTGCTCGATCCATCTCCTCACAACACTTCTACAAATTGAGTTCACAATCCTCTAGGACATCACTGAAGATGTCATTAATTACTTTTGAATTACCGATATCATCATCACTATCCACACTTACCTCAATTTTATGAACCACTTCAGTCCACTATTCAACCTTTGTGTCTGATGTTACTTGTAAGGACTTAATCCTCTTCTAAAAACAGTGTTATCTTTAAAGAGTTAAACTTAATTGTTTCACATTTAATAAAATCTATAGGTTTTATACTGGAAGTGTGTGGTAGTGGTTGATTTCCTGTTGCCGTTTCTGTTACTGGAAGTGATGAGGTATCAGAAGCAACTGGATGGATCTTGAGGGAAATGTTCTAAAAGTGAATTCCCTCTTGGTTTCTGGTTGTTTGCTTCTTAAATTTTTGCCCTTTTCTGCACTCTATAAATTGCCCTTGTCAAATTGGAAACTAATACATGCTAGTTCTTTTTCACATTCCTTCTTGAGCTATTGCTCTAAATAGGTAGTAGACAAAGGCGCATTTTTCTTGAACAATCTTTCTTGAATAGACTTTATATTTGGAGTGATAATAGAGTCCCTATGTGGTATGTTATGAGTTGGACTTGCTTTATTGTACTCTTGACCATGCTCTCCAAAGTATGCCAAGAAAGGCTTAATCTCTGCTCCTACTGGTGTTTTAGATTTGTCTTTAGGCTGAGACTGCACACAAATTTCTCTATTTAGTCCTTTAGAATGAACTGCCTGGGATAGAGCTGACTTCATTTTTGGAAGTACTAGAGTCATTCACATCTATGTTATCACTATGCCATTTGACATCTGACAGTTCTAGATTCATTGTAAAAAAAATTGAGCAATTTTGTTGAGTTTTGGAGATTTTACAACAAGTTGAAGATGGAAGACATACTTTGCTGTTTTACTTCTGTAAATGGAATAACAAAGGTCAAGCTTCTGAAAGTTGCATGCAGTTTATCATGACAATGCTCTACAAGCATGTAAGTATGGATGCTATATCACAAAATTCTGTGCTGGTGATTTTGATCTCAATGACATTCCTCAGTCAGGGAGGGCCATCGAGTATGATAATATAAAGGCATTGATAGAGTCAAACCCATGTAACATGAACCCAAGACTTCACAAACATTAAACATTCATCATTCAAGTGTTCACTACCTCCTGAAGAGGCTTGGGATACGTAAACAAGCTTGATATTTGGGTTTCTCACGAACTCAAAGGAGTTCATTTGGCAGCACATATAAACATCTGTGATATGCTCATTAAATGTGAGGAAAATAATTTTTTGAAGTGACTGATAGCTGGTGATGAGAAGGTTATTGTTTACAACAATATGGTGTTAAAACAGTCTTGGTCTCGATGTCATGATTTACCTCAAACAACATCAAAAGCAAAAGTTCTTCAGAGGAAGGTGATACCCTCAATGTCGTAGTATTTTAAAGGTGTCATGTTTTTCAAGCTCCTACCAAGAAACCAATCAATCTGAATGTGTATTGTTGGCAGATGGACAGTTTTAATAATCCATCATCCAGAAATGTCCAGAGCTCATGGCAACGTGAGACCACCCACAAGTTTGATCACCCTTCAAAAGTGACTGGAGCTTGGAAGGGACGTGTACAAAACCCGCCATCATCACTTGACCTTGCACCATCAGATTTTCATTTCTTTCCTGAAAACTCCTTATGTAGTATAATGTTCAGTTCTGACAGGCTCTAAATCAGCATCTTGTTCAGTTTTTCACCAAGGAAGCCAGGTTCTTCTATGAACGAGGAATTTTGAAACACACTGAAAGATGGCAAAAGATTATCGAACAAAACAGGCAAAATAATATTGATTGATCTTTGTTCTTTATATAAGTCAATGACCTTTTTAAATTTATTTTTTATTATCATAATAATCTTGTTTATATTACATTGGATTGCATTTAACTTTATAGTGTATTACATTGCTTTTTCAAAAGGGAATGCCATGCATGTCAGTCAGTACAGAGACATTAATCTCCCCGCTTCAACATTCAATATCTTTTCTATGTTTTTCCCAATCATCATTATTATTATTCTAATTATTTTGTTAAAGAGTCAATCACTGTTTCTCATTTTGCTTATAAAAAGACTTTACCCATCAAGAAATACTTCTCAGACCAATCCAGTGAGAATACTATGCATGTCATCAACAGGTAATAAGCCATATCTGTTTCCCACTAACGTCCTGCCTCTCTATTGTTCTCTTGCTATCTGTCTCTATCCTCTACTCTTCACCCCCCATTTCCCACTGACTTATTCTTGTTAAGTACTTTCACTGCTTTTATGTCCTCCAATTTTTCACTCTCTACCATAGAGTGTGGATAGTTGGTATATATTAAGTGGATACATACAATATCTTTCTTTCATAGCCTGGCTTACTTCACTCAGCAATAGATCCTCCCTATCTGACCACTTTCTATCAAATGCCAGGGTCTTGTTATTTTTTATAGCTGAGTAGTATTCCATAGACTATATATACCACACTTTTCCAATCTGTTAATCAGTTTGTGGACATTTAGATTGGTTCCATGTCTTGGCAATTGTGACTAATGCTGCAATAAACATTGATGTGCAAGCACTTTTC
>NW_006159678.1:0-53373 GCF_000334495.1 Tupaia belangeri chinensis | reverse complement strand
TAGAGGGGATGGTCACACCGCAATCCCTTCTCCTCCATTCTCCTCTTGGGATCTTGGGCATGCACGCACACGCGCCCAGAGTGAATTTTAAGCCACCGGGTCTGGGACGCAAACCGCGGTCAACTATGTGGGAGTCCAGCGACATAGCCATTACGCTAACTGCTGGTTCCCAAGATTTTATAGTTTTCTTTATAAAGGTCTTTGACTTTATTAGTTAGGTTTATCCCTAGGTATCTTATACATCTTGTGGCTACTGTGACAGGGATTCCTTTCTTCAGCTCTACTTTGTTCAACTCATTGTTCATATATAGAAATGCTATAGATTTTTGGATATTGATTTTGTATCCTGCCACTTTACTGTATTTACTTATTACTTCGAGTAGTTTTTTCATGGAGACCTTTGGGTCTTCTAAGTACACCATCATGTCATCTGTGAATAAAGATATTTTCAACTCTTCTTTGCCTAGTCAGATGCCTTTTTTATTGTTCTCTTCTCTGATTGCATTAGCTAAGACTTCCAGCACTATATTAAAGAGCAGTGGAGAAAGTGGGCAGCCTTGCCTAGTACCCGTTTTTAGAAGAAAATCTTTCAGCTTTTTTCCATTCAGTATAATGTTAGCTGTAGGTTTTTCTTACATGGCTTTTATTGTGTTAAGAAATGACCCTTCTATACCAACCTTACTGAGGGTCTTAATCATAAAAGGATGTTGTATTTTATCAAATGCTTTCTCCACATCAATTGAAATGATCAAATCGTTTTTATCTTTCTTTCTGTTAATGTGGTATATTACATTTATGGTCTTGCATATGTTGAACCACCCTTACATCCCTGGGATAAAGCCTTCCTGGTCGAAAAAATGACCTTTCAAAAATAGAAAAAAATGTGACATGACTTTTCTGACAATACAATACCTTTTCTACAGAAATTTATTTTTATTTATTGACTTTGTATCCAGCAAATATACTCATTTATTAACTGTAATAATTTTAGTCATTTGTATTTAATACTTTATACACCTTCATATATTTTTTCAATAATTAGATTTGTTTTTAATTCAATTTTTTGTGCTTTTATTCTTTTTTAAATGCATAACCAGGGGCCTGCAGACATATCATTGTTATGTTGCTGGACTCCCACAGTTCAGGTCCTGGACCTGGTGACTTGAAACTCACAGAGGGTGTGTGTGCATGACTGCCAAAAATCTCAAGAGGAGAATCCTACTGGATGGTTTCTGGTTTCTGTCTCTCTGGCAAGTGCATGTGCACTATAGAAAAAATTATCTCTCTCTCAAAAAGTACATAACCCAGTATCTTTATTAAAATTTTGAATACAAATAGACCAAACATTTTTTTCTTGGTCTCAGTTGCAAAAAGGTATGTTTCAATATTTTTTCACTCATAGTATAATGATTGTAGAAACATGACTGAGAGGGATCAGCAGATGGCCTAATGGTTATGTCGCTGGACTCTCACATGTTCAACTGCAGTTCAATTCCTAGACCTGGTGGCTTAAAACTGAGTGTGTGTGTGTGTGTGTGTGTGTGTGTGTGTTTGCCCAAAATCTCAAGAGGAGAATGCAGGAGATGGAATTATGGCATGGCCATCTCCCATGGGGAGAGGAGGTGGTTTCTTGCTTTCTCTCTCTCTGTCTCTCTATCAAGCACACATGCCCTATAGCAAAATCTCTCTTAAAAAAAAAAAAAAGAAAAAACAAAAATGTCTGAGAAAGGTTCTATTGTTAATCTCTTCTTAGAATTACTGTAAACTTATCTTGAAATCATAAAGAGGTAACATCAAAATATAGAATTTGTAAAACTTTTTTTTAATTGCACATGGTCCTTTTATTTCTGTGAAAAAAAAAAAAAATTCCTGCCTGTGGACCTAGAAGCTTCACATCAGCAAAGAACTGTTACCTAAAGACACAAGCATGACGATGGTAACAGCAGTCTCAGGGGAGTGGTTCTAGATGGTGGCATTGACAGGGACCTCAGGCCTGAATCACAGGACAGCCCCCAGGCATGTTCTGGTCACTACTGAGTTAGGAGGACATATAAAGTTGTTAAAGATCTCAAGATTCAAATATTCTTGTGGCAGGTAGAGAGCTGGATGAGGGGAGATGCTTCCCGGAGAAGGTCGGCCTTCCCCTGAGTTTTTCACATCTCCCAGTCAGAGTTAAGCAAAGGAAGTGGCCAGCTGCAACACTTCCTGCAGGCAGCCCACATTCATGACCATAGCCTGGATGGACATACCTTTGACACTGCCTTTGCAGTCCATCAGGCCTGACACCTGCTGTACTCACTCAGTGAGTTTTAGGCCTCGGTTGGCTGTATTCTGGGGTACCTGACACAAGCATGTGATCTTGCTGACATTGTTGCCCACCATGACGAGCATGATGGACATCTGTGGGGAATGTGTATTGAACAATTTCAAGGCTTCATTCAGGGCCTTGACCAAGGTGCCACTCTCCATCTCCAGGATGACCAGGGAGGGGCTTGTTGGGGTTCCTATTGAGGAACTGCTTTATCTTCTCCAACACTCGCTTTTGGACATTGGTTTTGTTGGCAGGGTCCAGATCATCCATGACCTTCTTCAGGGATTTGAGCATCTCCCACAATTTGTCCTTTTGCCACTGGGGGAAGACTGGTGGCCAATGCCTACTACAAGTTGGCAATCTCCCTTTGTACATCCTTGTTCAGTGTGATCTGGGTCTTCACCTTGGCCTCCATGGCAGGGAGTGACCTCTTCAGGATCTCTGTTTCCTCAGGGCCTTCTGGGCTTCAGCACCTGTGATGACAATGATCCTCCAGATTCCCTTGGCAATAGCTTCTTCAGTTATGATCACAAAAGCTCCCATGCTACTTGAGTTCCACAGGTGGGTTGCCCCACAGAACTCCACGGAAGTCAGGGAGCTAGCAGGACCAGGGGATCATCCAGCAGCTCAAACATGGGCACCCCAATGGAGATGACTTCCACAGGGTCAGGGTGGGTTTCATCAAACACGGCCTGCAGGCCCTGAATAGCTTTTGCTGCCACCAGGGGGCAACCCTGGTTGTAGACAGGCTTGGCTGCCTTGATTGTTTCATTGACAATATCTTCGACCTTCTTGATCTGTAGGATAGACATAGCTCCCTTGGTAGTGAAGTCAAACTGGAGGTAGTCAGGAGCCACCAGGTAGCCTTTTCAGTCAGCTTCCCGGAGCACGCAGTGCAAGGTGAAGTTCATAATGTAGGTAGCTGTGGTTACTCATAACAGATCTCCATCTAGGCTCATTGAACAGCTGGACCTGGTCCCCCACTTTCAAGTGGCCATAGATTGTCCCTATGGGCAGCATGCATCCTCCTCACACCTGCGTGCTGTTCACAGTGAACTTGGTTTTGTCTTCACTGCTGTTATCAGCCTTCACCAGGTAGCCTTCCTCATAGATCTGCTTTGCATAGAAGCAGGTCTTGTCTAGCACCACTCCATACTCCTGGCCCGTGAACACATCTTCCACAAGCATCTCCCTGCACAAAGCCAGCACTATAGCCACTGTACTCTCAAACAGTAGTTACCACTGGAGTTGAATGATAATTATACTTTGAAGAGTCATCTGTGGCCTCCAGACCCTTTGCCCAGAACTATTCAATTGCGTAAATGTGCAGCATGATGAGGTCATCCCCACCAGCTCACTTGTCCTTGGATTTCAGCTGGGCCAATTTTCTTTCCTCTTCAAAGCCGTGTATGTCCACCAGCAGGCCCTTCTCTTCAGTAATCAGTCTAGTGAGATCCATGGGAAACCTGTAGATGTCATAAAGGAGCCAAGCGGTGTCACTGGAGATGGTCTTGTGGTCTCTCAGGCTCTGGATTTTCCTGTCCAGGATGTGATGCCCTCAGCTGAGGGTCTTGAGAAACTGTACTTTTTCTTCATTAATGATGTCTTTAACCATCTCTGGGTCCTTCTTTACCTCAGGAAATGCATCTCCCAGGGACCGGACCACAACGTCTACCAATATGGCAAAGAAGACTGCTGGAATTGAGTTTCTTTCTCATGGGAATGGCAAACAGCCTGGTGCAGAATTCATCGTAACATGTACCCCTGCCCCCTATTGTCAGGCTGGCCACCATCAGCCAGTGCCACCATGATGGTCTGAGCATGGTCAGTGAGCACCCCATAGACCATGATGATCCCATCAGCATTGTCAGTGCCATCTTTTGCAGTGTACAATTAGGCACCGTGCTCTTCTGAATAGGTTCAAAGCAAGGAATAAAAAGGTCAGCGTCATAATTGGACATCTTATTTTGCAGCACAAACGCCAATTGCTACAGGCCCATCCCTGGGTCAATGCTCTTCTTGGGCAAAGTTTTCAGAATGTCATCAGTCTCTCTATTATACTGGATGAACACAAGGTTCCAAATCTCCAGCAAGTTGGGGTCATCTTGGTTGACAAGGTGTGTGGTGTTAGGATCACCAATCCAGTCAAACGTTGATTTCTCTGCAGGACCCACACAGGCCTGTGTCACCCACCTCCTAAAAGTTAAGCTTCATATTTCCAGAGAGGGTTTTGCTGTTTTCCAGCCCCAAGTTTTTCCAGATCTGTTTTTACTCCAGATCTGGTTAAAGCCAACTGCCTCTCCCCACCTAAGCAAGTCACATGAAGTATTTCAGATGGAATGCCAAAATCTTTGATGAGAAGTTTCAGAGTCATACATACCAGTTCCTTGAAATAATTACCAAAAGCTAGGAATCCAACATCTCAAAGAAGGTGTGATGATAATCTTTGCCCACATCATCCAGGTCCTTGTGTTTGTCCCCCCTCTAACATGCCTGGATGCATTTCTTGGTATTGGCATCTCTGTTCAGCTTTGCCATAGGGTTTGATAGGTCATTAGTGTTCAGGAAGATAGGTTTGAACTGGTTCATGCCCGCACTTGCAAAGAACGATGTGGGTTCAGATAGTGGGATAGTGGTAGAGGAGACAACATAGGTACGTTTATTTGTCTTAAAAAATATCTATAGATCAGTGTCAGATTTCACTTGTTAGGGTCAGGTTCATCTTAAAAGTCAAACCAAAGAACTGCTCTTGCAGCCACACAGCTGCACCAACCTCAAGCCACCATCAATTGCAGTTTGCAATGCTCAGAATTTATATAACTTCTAAAAAGATAAGACTACATTAGTCAACAAATATTCCAAAACCTACCCATTTTCAGTATTCTTTACTAGAAGATAGCTTTATTTAGGGAAAACAAATGACAATTACATACAAGGGAGAAGATCAAGAATGTACTTTATAATTTGGAAGAAAAAGCAACGAGACGTAAATTATTAGACAAGGGGCCAGCCAGTGACATATTGGTTAAGGTAGCTAAATAACATGTAGTCAACTGTGTAACTTGAGTACTGAACTGGTGATTTGAAAATATGCCAGGTACTTGTGAGTGCATTTTAAAAATCCTGAAAGAAGAGATAAATGAAGGGGGGAGTGAGTGTGGTGTGTCTATCCCCTATGGGGTGGGGATGAGAAAGCACACCTTGTCTTACTCCAGTGAGCACATACACCTTTCGACAAACAAATGTGTGTATATACACACACACACACACACACACGCATATGAACTATAATTTTTCAGTAAGTAATCACAAGTCACCAATGAATTTGTAAAGTCAGACTAGTCAAGTAAATACAAAATTTACTGAAAACCTAGTTTCCTATTGTAAATGCAACCATTTTGGTTAAAACTCTGAAAATAGAAAGTCCAGAATAAAATGAGGAGTCCAAGTATGACCAAAATAGTCTATCTGTATTAAGGCAAGAAAACAAAGTAACAATTTCTGATTAGAAACCAGAAAAATTGAGATATTAGGTCATTAGTTCAAATCAGTTATGACAACCTTCCTTTTCAAGAGTGTGTACTATAAGCTTAAATTTGAAACGACAACTGGATCGTCAGTAAAGTCATGATGCATTTTTGCACAGAAAAGTACTTCTCGACTTTTCCAAAGACCCAATAGAAAAGAGAGAGGAATTCATCTATTCAGGGAAAAAGCATTAATTTGAGTCATGAATAGGTAATGATCTCAGATCCATGAAATGAAATTTTAACTCAAGCTATGATAGGAGATGAGCAGGTGAAGAAGGCACTGGCTGACCGAGTTGTTGATGGCAACTTCAGGAGGTTGAGGTGATTTTACTGTAGGAGCCAAGTATCAGCAAAAAAGGGATCACTACAACCAGCACCATGATTGACAAAGAATAGCAACTCATCCACAAAGATCTCTCCACAGGCTGGCTTGAGTACTGGAGATTGTTGCATCCACAAAAGGAGAGACAGATATTCTGGCAGGTCTGCCTTATTTCTATTGACAGTCCACTAACCTTACAGCCAATCACCAGATATACAGACCTTGTGTTTCATGACTAGAGAATAACGGAGAGAGTTACAAATGGCTAGATAGTGGTAGCAGGCCATGATTATCCAGAAAAAAACACTTAATTTCTCCAAGCTGAAGGACAGAGCACATTTGTGTAGCATGGACAAAGAAACGCTTGTTTTCTGAGTCCAGGAATTTATGAATCTTCTCAGAAAAATGAGAGACACAGAGAGTTCAAAGAAGGGAAAATTATTGTAGAAAATAAATACATGAAAATTTGGAAAGGATAATTAACCCTGGTAGTAAAAATAATAATGCCATTTCTCCTCAGGTGCAACCAATAGACAAAGTAAATATGTGAAGACTGAGAATACTAGAAAAGTCTCAAAGAATGAATTTATTTAATCAAGTGAGATTTACTACTGGTGGTTTGCTTTTGGTTTGTGTAAGTAGTAAAATTAGTGCTTTATCCTTTTGGTCTATTAGTCTATCAACTAAAGGTGTCTGAGTAACTAGCACAGAAGGTGTATCATCTTCATTCATATTCTACCATTTTAAATCCTAGGATCAAAGAGCATAATTGAAGTCTAAGTGTGAATATATGACAGATTCTAAATATAAAAACTAATAACATAGAATAGTAAATTTTAAATATATTACAACAATATAGTACTGGGACCAGCAGATGGCATAGCAGTTATATCCCATGGACTCCCACATGGCTGACTACAGTTTGTGTCTTGGATTCAGGGGGCTTGAAGCTAAAGCCAGATTAGTGTGCATGCATGCCCAAAATCTCAAGAGGAGAATGGAGGAGAAGGGATTGTGGTGTGGCCATCCCCCCGGGAGTTGATTTTTCACCTTTTTGTCTCTCCATAATTCTCTGTCTCTCCAGCAAATGCATGTAACCTATTGATTTTTCACTTTTTTGTCTCTCCATAACTCTCTGTCTCTCCAGCAAATGCATGTAACCTATAGCAAAAATCTCTCTTAGAAATATCCTACTATACCCTATCATGCAGCAAATGTTTAGTTAATATTTTTGAACTCTTGATTGGTTAATTTATAATGACCTTATAAAATAAACTGCGTTGAAAATACAATTGTAGGAACTTCACCTGTTTATCTAACCTGAAGCATTCCACTGTTGGTCATTGATCATTCTCGTTTTCATAATATACCTGAGTTGAAGCATATGAACCCCAAAACTGAGAAGTAATTATTTTATAAATTATTAAAAATTGTAAGTATTTGTTTTCAGAAAGACCAATAATCAGAATATTAATTTAACATAGAATGCATGAGAGTAAGTATATCTCACTAGTGGGTTATTAGACAAGATACTGCCTGACACATGAGACTTAGATGGTTCTCAAGGGTCTGTCTTATGTATTATATATAATAATGTATGTGTTACATTGTAGTCAAAGTAAGAAAAAGTGTTTTCTAAGTATTAGTTTATTTAATCATGTAGAATTACTCCATTAATTCATTAGAGTTCATTTTAAATTTCAGTGTGATTTCAACTTAGAATCTAACTCTTACACTGTATGTCACTACCTGGCAAGGAGGATTGTTTTGGGGCTATTTATACCTCTATATCTTCTCTGCCCCTGACAACTTCCCAGAAAGTTGGGACTGTGTTTCTCATTTCTTTGTATAACTCAGTCGAAACTGCTAACAGAGATTGGACACATCATATTTTTGTGAATACTTATTTAAGATTTAACTTTAAGTAAACATGCTGTAAGAATACATTTTTCTTACAAGCAAGGGGGGAACAGAAAGTACTAACTTGTCAAGGGACCAGCAGTTAGCGTAATGGTTATGTCGCTGGACTCCCACATAGTCGACCGTGGTTCGCGTCCTGGACCTGGTGGCTTAAAACTCACGCCGGGTGCATGTGCATGCATGCCCAAGATCCCGAGAGGAGAATGGAGGAGAAGCGATTGCGGCATGGCCATCCCCCCCCGGGGGGGGATTTCTCGCTTTCTGTCTCTCTGTCTCTGTCTGTCTGGCGAGCGCATGCACCCTATAGTGAAAACCTCTCCAAAAAAAGAAAAAGAAAGAAAGTACTAACTTGTAAAGTCACTTAAACATAAGTAAATACTTACTCATATATTTAAAAAAAAAAAGAAAGCCAAAATACTGTCTTTAAATGATAATTATTACAAAGAAATATAACAGACCAAGAGATTATCTTTTAGGTATTACCATTGTTCACTGTCTGATATCAGCTGGCTTTGATTTGATCTTATTTAATAGCAGCTGTGGGCCCTTGAGAATTGATACAGATTTGTCATTTTTATTTTATTCCCATATTTCAACCAGACCCAGATAATCCAAACCTTAAAAAAATGTATCATGTGACAAACATGCTATTCTTGATCTCTTCTACATACTTGGTAGTAAGGTCCTTATTCAGAAAGAGAATGTTCTGTTCCTAGACTAACTTTTATGAAAATTAAGGTATGTCATTTCTGTTCACAAACATAGAGTTTTTGTTCTTGTAATGTTGCCTAATTATGCATCAGGAAAAAAATATAGCTGATTAAAAATAAAATACAAGCCACCTCAAAAATAAGTATTCTAGACAACATTATTTTATCTAGCCATCTGTCGCTTAATAACTTACCAATTTGAGACCAGCAAATGGCATAATGGTTGTGTTGCTGGACTCCCACGTAATCAACCACAGTTCAAGTCCCAGACTCAGTGGTATGAAACTCATGCCAGGCTTGTATGTGTGCATGCCCAAAATCTCAAGAGGACAATGGAGGAGAAGGTATTGTAGCATAGCCATCCAGCAGGAGGGTGATTTCTTGCTTTGTCTCTCTGTCTCTGTCTCTCTGATGAGTGCATATGGTCTATAACAAAAATCTTTCTAAAAATAAATAAATAAATAAAGATAACTTAACCTCTTTGACAAATAGCCTTCTTTGACTTGTTCCCTCAGTCAGTTAAAACTCACTAGAGGAAGCGTTCACAATCACACGGAACTAAATCTTTCATTTATCAATTTGTACTTTGCTGTACACCCATAATACTGTATTCAGAATAAATACAAATGATTACAGTGAATTTGTTTTATTGTTCTGTGGTGTCTTGTCACTTGCTGTAATTAATTGTCACTTTAAGTAACTAAGTGAAAGTGCCTGTACAGAAAAACAAACACAAATCTTCTTTTAACATACTTGTCTTATTTCATTTTTTAATAGTTTTTTGTTTTTGTTTTTGTTTTTTAATTCCAAGGCCTTAGGGTGTGTGCACTTGCCAGAGGGAGAGAGAGAGACAGAGTCGAGTCGATGAGAGGGAAAGTAAGAAATCACAGCAGGAGGGACAGCCAAATTGCAATCCCTTCTCCTCCATTCTCCTCCTGGGATCTTGGGCACGCATGTAGACTAGCGTGGTGTGATTTTTCAATTCATTGTGTCTAGGACTTAAAATGTGCTTGGCCATGGGGCCAAGTGATGCAACCAGTATGCCATTTGCAGGCCCCAATATTTGTCCCATTTCAGCTATTTGTAGGCATATATGGAGGTAGATTGGCATGCATAAATTCTATTTTTTGTGTGTGTATGATTACATTTGTTCCATCCTGCTTGGAGTTTCATGACTATTTGATAATATGTTTCTAACTGCAATTTAATAATTAATTAATTAAGTTTTTAAATTTTTTTGTCTTAAGGCATATGTGCTTAAGTGCTTGCCAGATAGAGACAGAGCCAGAAGAAGGGAAAGGAAGAAATTAACCCCAGGAGGTTGCCCATGCCACAATTCCATCTCTTCTATTCTCCTCTTGAGATTTTGGGCACTCATGCACATGCACTTGGTGTGAGTTTCAAGTTACCAAGTGTGGGGCTTAAACCGCCATTGGCCATGGGGAATCCAGTAACATAAGCACTCTGCCATCTGCTAGTTCCCATTGTATTAATCCTAAATCTGCTTCTATTTGGTACACCATGCTTCTCTTACATGCGCCCCTGTCCTCTTTTTGTCACTGATATGTTATTTTCATGTGGGGCTTCTTTCACTTATTTCTACTGAGGAGAAATGCACTCAACTTTTGATACAAATTTATCAATTACATACAGTTTATGACAAATTCAATGTCTATTTTTCCATTGTGATAAGCTGATTTCACTCCTGTCCTATCATTATAAGGAGAGTTGACAGGGACCACCAGGTGGCATAGTGGTTCAGGTACTGGTCTTCTGCAGCCAACTCCGGTTCAAGTCCCAGACCTAGTGGCTTGAAACTCATGCCACATGCATGTGCATGAGTGTCCAAAATCCTGAGGGAAGAATGATGGAGAAGGGATTGCAAAGTTGACATCCCCTTGGGGGATGATTTTTCGCTTTCTCTCTGTTTATCTCTGTGTCTCCATTGAGTACATGCACCTATAGTAAAAAGCTCTCAAGAAAAAAAAAAAAAAAGTTTGCTATTACATTTCTCAAGTATCCCAATCACTGAAAACAGCTAAAAACCTGAAATAATACATCAGACATATCAATCACTTAGCAAAATAAAGAACTATCTTACATTCATTTCACAGTACAATTTTGCATCTAGTATTTCAGAAACAGTAGTTCTTACATCTAAGAGTCTCACTATTCAAATGGACATCTTTCTAGTCTCTTATTGGATTGGTATTCAATCAACTGAGCATTGAAGACAGAGAATAAGGAAGAAAATCCACTCCAAAGAGTATCAGCACATAATAGACAGCATTTCTACACATGACATTGCATAAATGAATTGCTTTGTCCAAAATAAATATGAGAACAGCAGAGTTTTTGTATATTTTTTGTTATACTATGTATCAAAGAAACAGAAATGTTATTGAAGAACATTAAGCCAGCCTCCATCATAGCTCTCATTTTTGTTCACTAATTGTCCCGTTACAATTTCTGTCAAATATAGAAGATACTTTTACAATTTAGTTTCTGAAAATCTGTGATCTTTAACAATGCCTTATTTCTCTACATTAGACCTAGAGAAATAACAACTGAAATAATACATAATTAATTAATTATTATGAACTAATAAGAAATAAATTATTTATTTATTTATTTTAAGAGAGAGAAAGAAAGAGAAAAAGGGATAGAGACCATTATGACACCTCCAATAGGGTATGGATGCTGAGGCAAACCACCTTCTGCCTCAGCCAGTCCTGGATCTTGGGCATGTGAATGCCCAGCATATGTAGGAATGTTTCCAGACACAAATCCAGAGACTTTCTACGTGGATCAGCTTTGTTGAGGGTCACATTTTGTAGCTGTGCCACCACTCAGCCCCCTTACCCTCTCTCTTGAACTCATGTGAAGGATAATTCAATGATCAGTACCTCTTTCACTCTGACTAGGTTTTGCACCTCATTAACTGGGAAGCAAGCTTGAAAATTTATTGGAATTTATTTACATATCAAAGAACCAAAGCCTTTTAAGCCTTCACCTTATAATATGTTTGGATTCAACATTTTCTGATAAACATAAAAAACTTTAATTCTGATTATTTCACAACAGGAATATGGGCATGTCCATAGGCCAATTCTGGTTCAAGTCCTGGACAAGGAGGCTTGAAATTCATGATGGGTGCATGTCCGTATGTGCACAAAATCTCATGAGAAGAATGAAGAAGGGACTGTGGTGTGACCCTAGCCTCATGTCATGATTTCTTGCTTTCTGTTTCTTTGTCTCTCTTAGACTATCTGGCAATTACAAGTGCCTGATAGCAAAAATCTCTAAAAAAAAAAAGTCATGACAGCAAATGTATCTCACTAGTGGGTTATTAGACAAGATATGCCTGACACATGAGACAGATGGGGTCTCCTTCTGGTTTTCAGTTATCTGTATTATTTATTTATAAGATAATGTGTGTTGTATGATGTTCAAAGTAGCCAAAAGTATTTTATAAATATCAATTTATTTAATCAGGTAGAGTGACTCCATTAACTCATTAGAGGTTATTTTTTTTATTATCATCATAATCTTCTTTATATTACCTTGGATTACATATAACTTTACAGTGTATTACATTGCTTTTTCAAATGGAAATGCCATAGGGAACCAGCAGTTAGCGTAATGGCTATGTCGCTGGCCTGGACTCCCAGCGACCACGGTTCGCGTCCTGGACCCAGTGGCTTAAAACATGCCATGCGCATGTGCGTGCGTGCCCAAGATCCTGAGAAGAGAATAGAGGAGAAGGGATTGCGGCGTGACCATCCCCCCGGGGGGTGATTTCTCGCTTTCTGTCTTCATAGCTCTCTCTGTCTGTCTGGAGAGTACACGCGCCCTATAGTGAAAAACCTCTCCAAAAAAAATAAATAAAAGGGAATGCCATTCATGTCAGTCAATACAGAGACATTAATCTCCCCGCTTCAATATTCAATATCTTTTCTATGTTTTCCCCAATCATTATTATTCTTATGCTAATTATTTTTTTAAAACAGTCAATCGCTATTTCTCATTTTGCTTGTAAAAAGACTTTGCCCATCATGAAATACTTCTCATACCAATCCAGTTGAGAATACTATACATGTCATCATCAACAGTTAATAAGCCATATCTGTTTCTCACTAACGTCCTGCCTCTCTATTGTTCTCTTGCTATCTTTCTCTATCCTCTTCTCTTCACCTCCCCCCATTCCACACTGTTATTTTAAATTGCAATGTGTTTTCAATTTAGAATCTCTAGCCCCTACACAATGTGTCACTTCTTGGCATGGAGAATTGCTTTTGGGGCCATTTATACCTCTGTCTTCTCTGCCCCTGACAACATCCCATAAAGCTGGGACTGTAGTTCTTTCTTTGTACAGGCCAGTAGCAACTGTTAATAGAATTTAGAAATATAAAAAGGGCTTCTGTCATGAGTGGCACATGCCAGGAGGCTCATTCACTCTGTGTGCAGAATCGACATGAAGAGTTTTCGGAAGCATAATTTTTTGGTAATCGGGCAGCTGGTGATCGTTGGTCCCGGCGCCCTGATCTTGTTTTAACAGGAGATGACAAGTTTTAAGTATGATCAGGGGTCATGCGGTCTGGTGGCTGTTAGAAAAGAAGTATGTGGAGGGACCAGCAGTTAGCGTAATGGCTATGTTGCTGGACTCCCATGTAGTCGACCACAGTTCATGTCCCGGACCCAGTGGCTTAAAACTCACGCCGGGTGTATGTGCGTGTGTGCCCAAGATCCCGAGAGGAGAATGGAGGAGAAGGGATTGCAGCATGGCCATCCCCCTTTGGGGGGGATTTCTCGCATTCTATCTCTCTGTCTCTCTCTGTCTGGCGAGTGCATGCGCCCTATAGCAAAAACCTCTCCAAAAAAAAAAAAGAATTTAGAAATATAATATTTTTGTAAATAATTATTTTGGATTTAATTTAATCACACTGTAAGATTACATCATTCTCACAATGAAGAGGGATACAAGATGTCCTGACAGAACTTGTAAAACCACATAGGATTTAAGTAAATACCTACTCAAATATAAGAAACAAAAAAAGTCAAAAAGAAAATATAGTCTTTAAGTGCTAGTTATTACAAAAAAAAGACAAAATGTTTCTCTTTTTATATATTATTGTTTTTCACTATATGTCTGATGTCAGTTGGACATGACTTTATCCTATTTATTATGAGATTGTTATCATTAATATTAAATTATATATAATTAGAATATATATAATAATATATAACTAATTCTTTTCAGTTTCCTCTATAATAAAAAGTAGAAATCCAAATTTTAAGGCTTTTATTTGAATAAAAATGTTGAGTTTGAAAACTTCTAACTAGATTGACTGTCACATATTGATTTTCAGAGTTTTACACTTTCATAACATAAACAAAGAATATAAATATAATAATCATACATATAAACCATCATATTTACTCTGCTCAATTTAGTGATAGCCGTATTTTTCCTCCATGGAACAGATTAAATACAGATGGTAATATATGTAATTGTATCTAATCTGATATAATATCATATAATACAATATAGCAAAATATTGATTTGTATATTCCTTTATATTATGTTAGAGAGAGATTTTGGACTTAATCAGAAATTTATTTCATTCTCATGACAGAAACAATCTTTATTAGAATATATGTAAATTCAAAACATCAGGTTCTCTTTTTAAAATATCCTTTATCTACTAACTATTACTTCCTGGTATATTACCTCACTATTTACCTTTATGTCTCTGTTTACTGTTCATTCAATTTGTTTCTTCCAGACACTGGGCAATGATGTCCTTTCCAACACCCAGTGAAATTTAGATTTCCACTCCCCCATGCTCCCGGATCTTGGTATGAGCAAGACTTTTCTCAAAAATGAATACTTCTAAAAAAAAAAAAAATGAATACTTCTTGGGTTAGCTAGTATATGGTGGATAGAGTGACTGGATCCCATGTGGTGAACTGTGTGGTTCAAGTTCTGAACAATTTGGCACAAAAAACACACCATGCATGTGTGCATACATGCCAAGAATCCCAAGAGGAGAATGGACGAGAAGTGACTGCAGTAATGCCATTCACCCAAGGGTCATGATTTCTCACTTTCTCTCTCACTTCTCTCTCTTTTCTTTCTTCTCACAGCACACAAGTCATATTGCAAACTTAAAAAAAAAAAAGAAAAGAAATGAACATTTCTCAATTTTCCACCATTACCTGAGAAATTTCAATGCAAAATTATGCATTTCAGGGGCCAGCAGGTGATGTGGTGGATAGGGACACTGGACTCCCAGATAGCCAACTACAATTTGAGTCCTGGACCTGTCAGCTTTCTTTCTTCAATTTTCCACCATTACCTGAGAAATTTCAATGCAAAATTATGCATTTCAGGGGCCAGCAGGTGATGTGGTGGATAGGGACACTGGACTCCCAGATAGCCAACTACAATTTGAGTCCTGGACCTGTCAGCTTTCTTTCTCATGTTCTCTCTGTCCCTCTTTGCTCAAAAAGTAAGTATATAAATAAAGTTAGTTAAATAAAATACTTCTTTAAACATTTATGCATTTCAGTTCCTTTCTTAACTCTGCTTTGCTGAGTTTGTTTTCTTGATTCTTCTATCTGATTCTTGGGACATAAAAACAGCCTTCTTTTACCTTTACAGCTGCCTGCTTAATTCATCATAATTTTATTTCTTTTTTTAAAACTAATTATTTTATTTAACTTTATTTATTTAAATTGACCAGAGAAGGACAGAGTAAGAGAGAGAGAGAGAAAGAGAGATAAAGAGAGGGAAATTGAAAAAGCAAGTCACCAGGTTAGGATTCTAATCATGGTCAACCATGTGGAAGTCCAGTGCCCTTAACCATCACACCACCTACTGGCCCCTCTTTGTTTAACCCTATCCTGGTGGAGAATTAATTATCTTTCTCAAAGGCAACTTATGTACTATTTCAAAATACATATCCAGTCTGTTATAAATGTATGTATTTAAAATTGAAATAGAGGGAAAAAAATTAAAAAAACCGTACAGTGCCTCCTTCATTCCCATCATGCTTCCCTGATCTATAATTATTTGATAGATATCTGAGTTTTTGACTCTCTCTAATATCACAATCTAATTTGAAACAAAATCTTATTTGATTTATGTGTTATTTTTTGTCCTATTTCTTTCAAAGACTAAACTTTTTATTTGTTTTTACTTTTTCTTAAGATACAAGTTATTCTTGAGAATTCTTAAATTGTCATTGTCAGCAGGTATATAAATAAATACTTACAGCAAGATTTTAGGACTGAAAAAAGGCAAATACCCAATTTACATGTTTTTACTTACAAAATATAGTCTTGATTTCTGAAAATCATGTACATGCTTTATCTTTTTATTTATCAAACACTGAAAAAATTATATATGTAATTAGTTATCTAAATTTTTATTATTCTTGTTATATGTTGGATTCTATTAAGAAAACTCTCATTAATTCAATAATTGTCAACTTTTTTTGTTGTTGTTGTTCTATAGGTTGTTTAATTTATTATCATTCAATATTCACTGCATGTCATTATTTTATTCTTAGCAATTTTTATAATCTCAAATTATTTTTAGATTGCGTCCTATGTGCCTTTTAGTTTTTTTTTTAAAGAATAAAACTAAATTTTGTAACTTATGAATCCTTTTAGATCATAAAAAATCTTTTTTTCTTTCAGTACTCAAAAATAATTTGGCTAAGGCAGATATTTACCTACTTCATTCCAAATATACTTTGAGAAATTTAATATTAATAAAAAAGGAAAAAATGTAAACATTGTCATTGTTATGTGGTTTTACATTTTCAGAATAAAAATCCATTATTTCTTCTGATCTACATATTATATATTTTTTTAGAGGTTTTTGCTATAGGGAGCATGTGCTCGCCACAAAGACAGAGAGAGACAGAGAGACAGAAAGCGAGAAATCACTCCCCAGGGGGGATGACCATGCCACAATCCCTTCTCCTCCATTTTCCTTTCGGGATCTTGGGCACGTGCGCCCCCGCCCCTGGCATGAGTTTAAGCCACCGGGTCCAAGACTCAAACCGTGGTTGACTACATGGGAGTCCAGCGACATAGCCATTTCACTAACAGTGGATCTCGTACATATTATATTATCAATGAGATAAATAGAAAGAAAAATGTAAAAAAATAAAAGTTAAATAATGTGTGTGCCTGTTGGTGGTATAGTGGTTTAGTGGCTTACTGTGTGGTTGTAGTCCTGGACATGGACTAGAAACACACCAGTTGTGTGCCCAAAATCCTGATAGGAGAATGGAGGAAAAGAAATTACGGTATGGCAATCCCACTCTGAGCAGCGTTTTTTCTTTTTTTCCAGAGAGTTGTTTTTTTGTTTTGTTTTGTTTCTTTGTGGGTTTTTTTGTTTTTGTTTTGTTTTGTTTTTTTTTTTTTTTTTGGTGTGTGTGTGTATGGGTGTGTGCTCAGCAGAGAGAGAGAGCAGACAGAAAGTGAGAAATCACTCTCAGGGGGGATGGTTTCTCCTTCATTCTCCTCTCGGCATTTTGGACACAAATGCTTCAGGCATGAGATTTAAGCCACTGGGTCTGGGACTCGAACTATCGTTGATTACGTGGGAGTCTAGCAATGCAGCAATTATGCCATCTGCTGATTTTGAGGCGGCTCACCAGAGAGAGAGAGCAGACAGAAAGTGAGAAATCACTCTCAGGGGGGATGGTTTCTCCTTCATTCTCCTCTCGGCATTTTGGACACAAATGCTTCAGGCATGAGATTTAAGCCACTGGGTCTGGGACTCGAACTATCGTTGATTACGTGGGAGTCTAGCAATGCAGCAATTATGCCATCTGCTGATTTTGAGGCGGTGCTTTCTCTTTCTCTCTGCCTGTTTCTCTATGTCTCTGTCTTTCATGCTCATAGCAAATTAAAAAGAAAATAAGTGAAATAGAATCTTGCCAATATGAGAAAGCCAATATTCTCTTTTAATCCAAATCCTTACAGACACTGCTAGTATGAGTACTACCTGATACCAACATGCACATGTAAAATGTTATATGAAGTTATAATTCTATCTTTCATGGTTTCATGAACATAGTGTTATATTTGATAAGTACATTTATACTGTTTCATACATGTTAAGGAAGTAGAAATTTCTTAGAACTGCTCTTGAACATTGTCTTAAGTGCTTATAAGATATTATGTGGTATAGATGTGCTCCAATGTCTTAATGCTATATTCTTCTCTTTGGTAACAATTTTATTTTACAATACAAGAGAAAACCAAAAATATTATAAACGTACTTTAACAAACACATGTCCATAATGTGTAAATATTATTCCTTCAAATGAGATTTTGTTGATGAAGTTAATAAAGTAAATTAATAAGTATTTTTATTTTTATTTAATTAGAGCCCAAAATGGATGCAATATTTGAATCAGTATTTTTATTTTTCTTTAATTACAGCCCAAAATGGATGCAATATTTGAAGGGGAGAGGGAATGGTATGATAGCTGGATTCTATCAATGTACAGAATTCATCTAGAGAAGCTAATGAGAGGAATATTTTTGTGTTGCACTCTGTTTATATATTTACCTTAAATTTTCATAAATTGGATGGCTTAAAGCAACAGAAAATTAGTATCTGACAGTTCTCAAGTCCAATATCCACAATCATGGTGTTGACTGTGCGTCAGACCATCAGAAGGCTTTAAGAAAAATATCCTTCCTGGCCACTTGTAGGTTTTGGTGGCTCTTGGACTTTCTTGGTTTGAGGCAGAATCATTGCAATCCCCTTTTCCACCTTTATGTGACATTCCCTTCTGTTTCTCTGAATGTTTTCTAAACTTATTCATCTCTCTGTTTTTTTCAAAGATACTTATCATTGGATTTAGTCCCACCCTAAACCAGTGATCTCATTTCATAATCTTTATGTTAATTACATCTACAAATCACTTTTGTCTAAGAAGGATATATTTGAAGATATCAAATAGAGATATATTTTGAGGATACAACATTCAACACACTGCACAAGAGAAGGAATAGTTAACATGAGAATTTTAGAAGCTTCAAGTACTAAATTGATATCACCAGCAATAGACAGAGGGAATCTGGTTACCAGAGAACTTTAAGATAGGCACAATAGGGGGTCGGCAGCTGGTATGGTGCTTGAAGTGCTAGATTTCCACATGGTCAACAACAGTTTGAATCCCAGACCTGGAGACTTGCTTTCTCATTTCCTACTTTTTCTCCCTGGTCAAAATTTAAATGATATAATAAATAAGCAATAGGAAATAAATAAATTTTTGAAAAAATAAAATATCTGCACAATAGAGTAGTGTACATCCTTTGAATTTGTAGTCTTTCAAAGAACATGCACAGAGACAAGAGATAGAAGCAGAGGAAAATGTAAAGAAACCCTGCTTCCATTACCTTTTCAGTTTGTGGAGTGTTTCACTGATTAAATGCAATCATAGGATCAGAGACCGACAGAAAAATGCATCTGAAGGAACGTGGAAGTAAAGAAAAATTAACAGAGTATGATCCTAATCCCTACTTACACAACACACACAGGTAAGCTGTATTCTATTGCTCAAGTAGTCTCAACACAATACTTAACCAAGAAAGAAAGACTCATCTTCAAAATGAAATGCACTGGAGTCTATCTGTCCTCTGGTTACACAGGGACCCTTAAATAAACTCTGTGAAAGAAAGGTCTCCTTACAAAATGTGGGGCATCATTGTGATTTTATTACCATTATTTAGGAATGTAGGACCAAAGCTAACAATGTGTTTCGATTCTAGTCACATACAAACCTATAAACAGATTATTTCTATAAATCAAGGATTTACCTCATGCTAATAACTTGGGTAGTACTTTTCTCAGTGCCGTCATGATATCTTTGTTCCTCAGTGTATATATGATGGGATTCAAAGCAGGGATTAAAGCAGTGTAGAAAATAGAGATTAGCTTCCCCATTCCCTCAGACTGATCTGGTTTGGGTTGTAAATAAGTAATGGTAGCTGTGCCATAAAATAACACTACAACTGTCAAGTGAGAAGAGCAGGTAGAAAAGGCTTTAGACCTTCCTCTGGCAGATGACAACTTCATAATGCTGGAGATAATTTTGCCATAGGAGACAACAATCAACAGAAATGGAACCATGATAAACACCACTGTATCTGCAACTACAAAAACAGCTATCTCATTCAGAAATGTGTCCCCACAAGCAAGCTGGAGTATTGGTGGAACATCACAGAAGAAGTGATTGATTGTGTGAGATGCACAAAAGGGCAAAGAGAAAACCTTCCATGTTTGCCCAATTGCAACTGGAATTGCAGTGATCCAGGAGGCAGCCACCAGCTGCATGCAGAACTTGTGGTTCATCACTAGAGAATAATGGAGAGGGTTGCAAATGGCCACATAACGGTCATAAGCCATCACTGTCAGGAGGAGACACTCTGTGCCCCCAAGCATAAAGAAGAACCCCATTTGTGTAGCACAGGCAAGGAAGGAGATATGACCTTTCTGAGTCCAAAGGTCCATGAGCATTCTCGGGATAGTTACTGTTACATAACAGATTTCCAAACAGGAAAAAATGCCAAGGAAAAAATACATGGGTGTCTGGAGAGCAGGGTCGGTTTTTGTAATTAATATTATGAAGCTATTGCACATCAGGATAGTCAAATATATGAGTAAAAATACACCAAACAGAGTCCTTTGGAGACTGGGAGTATCAGAAAATCCCAAGAGAACAAATTCCACCATAGCAGTGCTATTCAAATTTTCTGCTTTAATTTGTTCTTTATCTGCAGATATGGTAAATTTAAATGATTAATTCATTCACAAATCAAATAACCATTTCTCTTTAAATCAACTGGAATAGATGTATGAAAATACATTTATATTTTCTCAAATTATTTCTACCATTTCTAGAAAATGAGATTAGAAACTTCAGAAAGGAATTTGTATTGGAGATGAACTAATTTAGGAAGCATAATTCAAATGTATTTTATAGATTTGGATGTAATGATATCAGAGGTACTGGGAAGTATGAATTTTTTAGAGAACATTGTGGAGAAATAGTATTGTACTAGTGCATCATAAGAGTGGCATTACAATACAGGATCTTTGTATTGTTTTGTCTGGGTTTATTTTCTTTGTATTGGTAGTCATTTTCCATATTATTTCAATTAAAAGACTTTTTTTAAGAATTATTTTTAAATTTAATTTTATTTATTCATTCATTTATTTTAATTTGACTAGAGAACTAGAGAGAGAGAGACACGAGAGAGAGAGGAAAGTGAGAAAGCAAGCCGCCAGGTTCGGGATTTGAACTGTGGTCAGCCATGTGGGAGTGTCCAGCACCTCAACAACCATGCCACCTGCTGGTCCCTAAAAGACTTTTTATTTTTTTTCCTAAAAGACTTTTTTATTGATGTTTTTATTTCTTATTCAAAGTGAGTTTTAAGTTATCTCTTTTATCCTCAAATGCAAATCACTTTTCTTAAACTGAGAAAAAATTATATGCATTATTATTGCTCTAATTGATGTATGTCTTCCATTACTTATAGTAAATATGAAAACAATCCCAGCATGTTATCAGCTTCACTCACTTTATAGTCTATGACAAATATGAATTAACTTTTAGCTTAATCAAAAATATTACCAATATATTTTTTGAGAGATTGTTGCAATAGAGTGTGTGCACTTGCTGGACAGAGAGACAGAGGGACAGAAAGTGAGAAATCACCCCCAGGGAGGATGGCCACACTATAATCCTTCTCTATTCTCCTCTAGGGATTTTGAGTGTACACACATGTTCCTGGCATGAATTTTAAGTCACTGGGTCTGGTACTTGAACCATGGTCAACTATATGGGAGTCCGGCAACATGGCCATTATGCTTAATCTGCTGGTCCACCTATACATTTTAATACTTGTAATATAGTTCTCCTTATCTAGTTGAGATTCTTATTGTCATGTAATTTCCTTATAATCAAATGCAACTCTTTTTCTTTATTTCCCTTCATAATGTTGCCTTATACTTGGACAACTTTGATTAAATCTAACTATTACTTATTTTGGTCACACAAGTGGCCAAACATATGCATGACAATAAAAACTGCAACAAAACAAAATAGAATAAAAAACACCCTATCTTGCTGCATTTCATATGAATATCATCTAGTATGAAGTCAGTAAATCAGTATTATTTGACAATTTCCTTTTCAGTATCTCACTGTTTCCCCAGTTCCCAAGTTTTCTTTTTTTTGGGTGGTGGCAGGTGGGGTGGGTGGGAGATTTTTGCTATAGGGTCTGTGGACTCACCGGGGAGAAAGAAAGAGACAGTCAGAAAGTGAGAAATCACCCTTCAGGATGATGGCTATGCCACAATCTCTTCTCCTCCATTCTCCTCTGGGGATCTTGGGCAAACATGCACATGTGCCTGGTGTGAAGTTTAAGCCACCAGGTCCAGGACTCGCACTGTGGTCGACTGTGGGAGTCCAGCAACATAGCCACTACACCATCTGCTGGTCCCTCACAAGTTTTCAAAACAAATATTTAGCTATTGGATTATTGGAAATGGCATGACATATTTTTTCTACATTTTTCTATGCAAATATGCATCGTGCCTTTCCTGATGATCCAATATTTCCTTATCTCCCCAAATCTACCTGCACATCTTCTAGTCCATCAGCTGATGCTTTTGAATTACTACACTGATAAATAAAAATGATCAGACCAATATTCTCTAATATTTATATACTTCCATGAATAGTAGTTATCAAAGTTACTTTAATGAATTATATTTATTTATTATTAACATCATTATTATTATTTGACATAGATCTAATTTTATCCAACTTTATAATGAAGTTAAGATGTAAATGACTTATATAAAGTCACTCAACTTAAGATATAAGTTTTTAGGATTTCATGTAATTATTTGAATCTTGATTCTCAAATTTAGAAATATCTTCAACATAGTCTAAAATACAATTACAACTTACCTGTATGGATTTTCATGAGTAGTTTATAACAGGGTAAGTGATTTTTACACTATGAACTTCTGGTCACTTCTTTTTCTCAGAAAATCACTAATTCAATATTTTATGCTTGCTTCAAGTACCAACTGCTCTTAATATAGGAATAGTCACTCTCACCCTGGGGGAGATACTCTCTCATGTATTAATTTAATTTCTATAACTCCTTCTCCTGGGCAATCATTCTGGTCAATTTTCAAAACTTCATTTGTTTGGATAGACTCATCCACTTCTGTAGTTGCTCATTGACACAGAGTTCCCACTGTGGGGAGTCTCTTGTCAGTTAAAAAAAAAAAAAATCACTTAATTGTGTAGAATTACTTTCAGGAAAAGCTGAAGTCTTTCTGGCTATTAACTTAGGGCCGTTGAGAATTGATGCAAATTTGCCATTCTTTTTTTTTTTTTTTTTTTGAGAGAGATTTTCACTGTAGGGCGCGTGCGCTCGCCAGACAGACAGAGAGAGACACAGAGACAGAAAGCAAGAAATCACCCCCCGGGGGGATGGTCACGCCGCAATCCCTTCTCCTCCATTCTCCTCTCGGGATCTTGGGCACGCACGCACACGCGCCCGGCGTGAGTTTTAAGCCACCGGGTCCGGGACGCGAACCGCGGTCGACTACATGGGAGTCCAGCGACATAGCCATTATGCTAACTGCTGGTTCCCGCCATTCTTATTTTTACTCCCACAATTCAAATACAGAGAATACATACCTTAAAAAAAAGAAAATCTCTGCTCTCTGCAGACTTGGTAGTGAGATCCCTATTCAGAAGTGGAATACTCTGTTCCGAGGTTAACTTTTATGAAAATTGATGTATGTCATTATTGCTAGATTATTTTATGGTGCCTCAAATATCTAGCTGATTGAAAATGAAATACAAGTCACCTCAAAAAATAATATTTTAAACAACATTATTTAATATAGTCACTCCTCACTTAATGAGCAACATTTTTAACAACTACTCAGATCTCTTTGTCTTGGTTAGTACTCATTACATGAAGTGTTCACCATCACATACAACTACAAATTCCATTTATATATTTTTTAAAATTCTTTTTATTTAATTTTACTTATTCATTAGTTTATTTTAATTTGACCAGAGAGAGATACACACAGAGAAAGAGAGAGAGAAAGTGAGAAAGGTGAGAAAGCAACCCACCAGGTTCAGGACTTGAACTGTGGTTGGCCATGTGGTAGTGTCCAGCACTTTAACCACCCATGCCACCTGCTAGTTCCCATTTATAAATTTTGTATTTTATTTTGCACCAGGTGGATGTGTGTGCATGCCTAAAATCCCAGAAGGAGAGTGGAGAAGAGATTGTAGTATGATCATTTCCCCTGGGAGGTGATTTCTCACTTTCTGTTTCTGTCTCTGTCTCTTTGGCAAGCACATGCACCCAAAAGCAATAAAATCTCTCTCTCTTAAAAAAATGAGGTGATACAGAACATTCACATTATTCAAAAACATTTCCTGTGCTACTTCATGATATATTATTTCCCTACTTTATTCTCAGAATATCAACAATAGCTAGAGATCATTCATAATCAATCAGAGAGTACTTTTTGATGTGTTAATTTTGCCTCAGTATGAGTACTTAAGATTCTTCTACATCAATAGCTGATTTATCATCATTACTGTATAAAATTCTTATGAATGAACATGCCAACATTTATTCACTCATCTAGTCTTGCACTTTTTATTGTTTCTAGGTATTGATTATAAACAAAGCTTCTTTATATACTCACAAGCAAATTTAAGATTTCACATATCTTTTGATTTATTTTGAATAAATATTTACAAGGGAAGTAGTTGGGTCACACTTTAATTATATGTTTAAATATTTAGGAAACTCAAAATGTTTATCAAATTGCTAGAGGGTCCCCCAGTTCTCCCCACTTTTCCTTTTGTCCTGTTCAAGAAGCACAAAGTGACCCAGTCAGTGGGGTTTCTTACAGGGGCCTGAGCCCTAGCCAGGACCAGGGACATTCCCAGGCACTGTGCAAAGTATTTAGGTTGCTCCCAAAAACACTGAAAAAAACTTGCTTTGGACCTAAGCTGAAGTCCTTAAACTATCATTTAGGCTTCAAACCCTGATCCTCTCCTGCAAACACACCTAGGTAAAACTTCTTTCTCTCACTGTTCATCATGAGGACATACTGCAACCCACTCTGTAGGAAAGTTTCCTTCACGTGGGACTGGCAGGTGGCATTGTGGTTAAGGGTGCTAGACTACCACATGGCCAACTGTAGTTTGAGTCTTGGACCTGACAGCTTGCTTTCTCACTTTCTCTCTCTCTCTCATGTCAAATTAAAATTAATTAATTAATTAATTTAATTTAATAAGATGATTCTAAAAAGAAAGTAAAAAGAAAAAAAGCTTCCTTGATAAATGTTTAGACTAATGCCCTGGTATTCAGTGCTATTTTCTTTGGAATCTCAATGTGTCATATCTCAGACTCATTTGGGACACTCTCAACTGGTAGATTCCCTGGATAAAGTCACTGTTTTGCATTATTCCTGCCATGGGTCTTGTAGGTCAAAACAAGTAGTTTCAGCAGGGCACTTCAAAAAGTTTGTGGAACAAAATGAACTTAAAATATGAATTTACTTTGGTTCAAGCAATTTTAAAAATCCATGCATAATGTTTTCATAACATATGTTTTCCACGAACTTTTAAAAGACACCAACATCTCCACCAGCAGCATGTGAGATTAACATTTCTGTATCTTTGGGAACCAGCAGTTGGCCTAATGGCTATGTCGCTGGACTCCCACGTAGTCGACCGCGGTTCGCGTCTTGGACCCGGTGGCTTAAATCTCACGCCGGGCGCGTGTGCGTGCGTGCCCAAGATCCCGAGAGGAGAATGGAGGAGAGGGGATTGCGGCGTGACCATCCCCTCTGGGGGGTGATTTCTCGCTTTCTGTCTCTATGTCTCTCTCTGTCTGGCGAGCGCACGCGCCCTATAGTGAAAACCTCTCCAAAAAAAAAAAAAAAAACATTTCTGTATCTTTGACAACACTTGACACTGCTAGAATTTTCAATTTTAGTCATTGTAATAGATGGGTTGTAGTATTTCATTGTGTTGTAATTTCTAATGTATCTATAATAGTGGAAGTGTTCATTTAATCCAGGCATTCAGTTATTATGAGGTTGTTTTATGATTGGATGGCAAGTGATTGGTACTTAAACCGGATATAAATCCTTGTTTAAAAATATGTATTAGTAATATTTTCTACTACTCTCTGGTGCTTTTTAATTCATTAGTGCCATATGTTAAAGAATAAGAGGTGTTAATTTTGGAGTAATTTAGTATATATCTTTATGATTTATGTTTTTCTAACTCCTTCACTCACTCCAAGATAAAAAATATTTTATCTTATGTTTTTTAATATCTTCTAGTATTTTAGATATTGTACTTATACGTATTATCTATTTTGTGTTCATGTTTATATATGATGTGGAGTAAGGTTTGATATTTATTTTTTCCATGTAGATATCTCACTACTTCTACACTATTTTTTGAAAAGGCTTATATTCCCCATGGGTTATACTAGTACCTTTGTTAAAATTAACTTTTTTTATATTCATGTAGCTTTTTCTGGACTTGCTATTCTATTCCAATTATTTCTATTTTTGTAATTTCACAATTTTCTATTGTTATTCTTACAGCAAATGTATAATAAGTCTTGGAATCAAGTGCTGTCCTTCTGTAGGATGTATGACTTTTTAATGGAAGTTATTTTGTAATTTTTCTGTGGCCCTTCACTTTTTTTTTTTTTGAGATATTTTTGCTGTAGGGCGCATATGCATGCTGGAGAAATAGAAAGACAGAAAGCAAGAAATCAACCATTCACCTGAGGGGGTATGGCTACTCTGCAATCCTTTCTTCTCCATTCTCTTCTCAGAATTTTGGTCATGCATGCACATGCACCTGGAGTGAGCATCAAACCTTTGGTCCAGGATTTGAACCTCAGACAACAATGTGGTCACTTCCTGGCTCCAGCCCTTTGCATTTTTATATAAATTTTAGAGCACATTTGTCAATATCTATAAATACAAGCTGAATTTTTTCAATGAGATTCAAATGTATATATAGGTCTAATGGGTAAAATGACAGTTTTATAATATTGCATATTGTAGACCATGATGGTGATATAAATTTCATGTATTTATCTCAGATTATTCTCACTAATGTGTGAGTTTTTACAATATAATCCTCATATGTTCAGCTATTTTGTTCTAAAATTTTATATTTCTACTTGCTAAGTGTATTTAATTGACTTTCATAATTTTAAATTTCAGTTGTTTACTACTAATATATACAAATTGTCATCTTAGTAATAGTTAATAGTGCAACTCTGTAAATTAATGTAATAATTTTAGTAGTTACTTTCTTGATAACTTAAGATAATCTAGGTAAAAATTTATGATGATAACATAAAGGTCACTTAATTTTTTGTTTATAGTTTTAATTTATTTCCTCTTGCTTATTTCCACTGTATAAGACCTGAGGTAGCAGGTATTTTTGTTTTGTTCTCAGGCTCATTTTCAATGTTCCATCCTAAGTTACAATTTTAGCTCTAGAATTTTCACAGGTGCATTTTCTTGTTTGTTTGCTTTTTTATTTTTTCCCCAAATTAAATCTATTCACTAGTAATTCTAGTTTTTTAAGGAGTACATGACCAACCAGGCATTCCTAAAATAACCTGTATTTGACTGTTATATAATAATGAATTTAAATATCACATTCTTATTTATTTATTTATTTATTCAGAGGTTTTTATCTTAGGGTGAGTACACTCAACACAGAGAGAAAGAGGGAGAGACAGAGACAGTGAGAGAGAAAGTGAGAAGTCACCCCCCTCCCCAGGGGGTACGGCCATCCTACAATCCCTTCTCCCGTAAATGTCTTTTATTTTTCTGCTTGATTCCTTTTCTCTTACCCTTCCCCATCCCCACCATCTTCTCACACTGTCTTCAGTATTCATAATGTTCTCCATGCTTCTATAACCTCCAATCTTTCAGTTTTCACCATAGAGTAAGAACATTTGGTATACATTAAGTGTGGACATACTCTCTTTAATCATCTGACTTGCTTTACTCAGCAGCAAATCTTTCATACTTGTCCACTTTCTGCCAAATGCCAGGGTCTGTTTTTGTTTGTTTGTTTGTTTGTTTTTTATGACTGAGTAGTATTCCATAGTGTATATGTGCCATACTTTTTCCCACATTCTTAATTATTTTCACAGGTTTTGGTTCTACGTTCATGAGTCAAATTAGTACTGAGAAAGTACACAGGGACCCTAATACTACAGTTATGGTACAGGCCCAAATTGTAATTACAAAATGTCTGAGTTTTAATCTGGAGACACTGCAACTCAGCAGCAGCTCAGCTCTCACTAAACTGCTTGCTAACAAGAAACAGTTTACAGCAGTGACTCAATGATTAACCTAGACAGCATGACCCAACGTAAATATAAGAACTAGGACTTTCTTACAGGCCCAAACATTCCAGGAAGAAGAGAAGATAATGATTTTTATGACCCAAAGCTTTTAGGCAAAGCAAATCTAATGACCTTTGTACACACAACAAAATTAGGAAAATAACTGTACCCATCTAGCATGTGATCCCCAACATGAGGGAAATGCAAGCACAAGACCCTCCTGAGAATAAGCCCAGACAAAACCTCTTTAAACCAAGATAACTCCTCCACCTCTGTTCCTCTTCAGCAACCCATTCTACTGGGACCCTTCTCTACCTGGGAGCTTTTTCTCTTTTCCTCTCTTTATAAATTCAGCTCTCACTGAACTGCTTTGCTATCACCTCTCTGGGTCCACATCTCTAATTCTTCTTGAGTGTGAGTAAAGAACCTGGTCAACTTGTGACTCTGGATTCAGCAATGGTTTTTTACCTGATCACCCCAACTTCCTACATCATGTCAATGTTTCTGTCTAGTTCCCAAATCAAAGGAAGGGTAAGTAAAGCAGACTTTCTCTCCTTTTTATTTGTGACCCTCTTTTCCCTGGAAGTGACTCTATCAAAGTTAATGCACAGAGTGATAGCCATTTATACACCATTAGGATGGCTGTCAGTCTATAAGACTCAGGAGTTAGTTTTGCTTAGAAATATCTAGTCAATTCCCCAGCAATATTACTTGAAGCTCCCTTCTTCCTCTATTGCTCTTCTTCTTTGAGGACAAAATTGCGAAAGATTCTCAAAAAGCCCTCTCTTCTTGTCTCTGGTGTGAGCTCACTGACTCTTTTAACAGATTTCTTCCTGGCTGAGAACTTTAGATTTTTATAATGACTTTAACCAGTTCCTCAGAATTATCAACTTTATCCTAAGACACTTATTATGCATTGATTTGATATATACTAAAACCTACTTCCACGTTCTTTCCAAATTGCATACATATGCTGCTTTACATAATTGGATAAGTGAGGTAGAGTCTGTTTCTGGGTCTTCAGAAGGACAAAACTTTTGAGTAATCCTGCCACTTTCCTTGTCAGAGTAGTATGGATGATTTTCTATGCTAATTCAAGAGGAATGAGAAAAGACTATCCTAAGACAACTGCCTCAGTGCAGATAAGCCTGGATGCACCTGTCAGCAATCTGGACTGTTGAATCATCTGCCAGGATGGGACCAGCAGTTAGCATAATGGCTATGTCTCGCTGGACTCCTATGTAGTCGACCGTGGTTCGAGTCCTGGACCCAGTAGCTTAAACTCACACTGGACATGTGTACGTGCGTGCCCAAGATCCCAAGAGGAGAAGGGATTGTGGTGTGGCCCAATCGCCCAAATCACCCCAGGGGGGGGTGATTTCTCACTTTCTGTCTCTCTGTCTCTGTCGCTTTCTGGCGAGTGCATGCACCCTATAGCAACAACCTCTCCCAACCCCCCAAAAAATTACCTGCCAGTATGTAATTCACAGAAGGACCTCCCCTTCCAGATCCATAAAGGAAAACACTTTTCTGATATTTCCAGAGGCATCTGAAGGAAGCATTTTTCAAGGCCTTTTTTTATTTCGAGCTGTGAAAGCCCCCGTTGGCTGCCAGCATCCCTTCATAATGCATATAAAATACTGGAACTCCTACTCTGACCCTCAGCCTCTAAAGAAAGAGTCTTTGTACAAGGTGAGTGGGTTAAGACCAGAGCTCCTAGCTCTCTTCTGACTTCCTGTCTACTAGTGCTTCCCCTGTTTTCTCTTCAATTAATCTTCTCCCTCTTTTTTAAAACTTATTATTCTTTTATATACATTCAATCACATTGTTTAGCTTACAAAGTGAACATTTCAATATGTGAATATTTCTCTCCAGTCCTCCCTCTTTAGACTCTTTCTTGGATGCATTCTCAGGAATTGTGACAGGTCTACGGCCTGACTCCAATATCAGGAAGTTTATCATACTGGGGTGCCCCAACAGCCAAATGGGAATGTGCTAAGGGTTGAAGGGAACTTGGGACTGCTGAGTCCATGTTGGCTTCTGAAATTGATGATTTATGGGGCCTGAAACCCCAATAGCTCCCCCTTGGACATCTAAAAATCACACTGACAAGCCTCATGTAACCCCAAGAGTAACAAATAAGAATGTGTTTTTTAAGCAATGCTTTCTGTCTAAACAAGTGGTTAAGATGGTTGCTAAAAGTAAACTCATAAGAAGAAAAATAATAGTAAGCAGAAAATGGTGACATAAGAAGGTTATAGCTGTGAAGACGCAATTCGGGTTAAAGAAATTTAAAAGGAAAGAATTTAATATAGAAGAAATTTTGTATGGTAAAGTTTTTGCCTTAAGGGAAAAAAATAAAGTAATAGAAAAGTTAAAAATAAAAACTGAAAGTCTAAAGCATGTTGTTAAAGGCTTGTTTTATGTTGGAAGAGTCTAAGAGTTACAAACATTGATAAAATTAAAGGTTTCTTGATAAACATTCTAAAGCTGATTGTGGTGTGATGCCATCAATAACAATTTTGGTTGTTATCGGTATGTACTGTATGCAATAGAAATAGTCAAATTTCTTTGGTTATTTTGTCATTATTATAATGAACTGCTTTTCTCATTTAAAATCCATCAACTTACAAATGGTGGTCAGGACAATGTCTTCAGTGAAACCTTCTCATGACTTCCCTCACTGGCCTGTAAATAGACCTCTGGTAGAGGATCCTTGACAGATGCCCATTTGACACCCCATTTCAGCAGTCAGAAGCTAGAACCACCTTCAACAGTTATCCCCCGGACAACAGTTATGGATTCCTCCACAGTGCGGGGAGGAGGGGGGTATGAGGTAGGAGACAGGGACTCTAAAAATATAGTTAGGGTATAGATCCAAAACAGAATTACAGAATATCTAATTTTTTATTTTTTTTTATTTTTATTTTTGGCCATAGGACATATGTGCTCACCAGAAACAGACAGTGAGAAGGAAAGTGAGACTGGAGTATTCTCGCCTAGAGGGTAAGTGATTTTCTTAGGAAGGCCTTTGAAGAGTTTTTCCAAGATTTTCTTTCTTTTTTTTTCTTTTTACTATACCCACTGCAAAGTTAGGAAAATAACCAAACCTATCTTGCATGTGACCCCCACCATGAGAGGAAGGTATACACAATCCTTCCTGAGAACAAGAGTAGACAAAGCCCTTCCTAACTAAGATAAAAATCTTTACTTCAGCTCCTCATTGACAAGTCATTTTTATAGCACTCCTCCCTGCCGAGGAGTTTTCTCTCTTTCACTCTCTTAATCAGCTCTACTTTGCTATCCTCTTAATCAGCTCTACTTTGCTATCCCCTTTTTGGATCCACCTCTCTTTGTCTTCATGAGCAAGAGACATAGACCTAGTCAGCTTGTGACTCTGAATTGGGCACTGGTGCTGGGCCTGATTGCCTCAACTTCCCATATCAATACTTTCTTAAGTTTGTCTGGTAACATTCTTTTCTCATTTTCTGGCCAAGTTTGTGTAATATTGTTGAAATATATTTATAAAATAGTTGATAAAGCCCACTCTTAAAACCACTAGTCTGGAATTTTCTTTGCAGATATATTTTTGAGATAATTTTATTGTTTTATAAATTATGTGACTATTTAAATTGTTTCATTTTGAACCAAAATTTGTTATTTCTATCATCCATCAAGGCTGAGTGCATTTTCAAAGATTATGTAATATTTTTCGTTATTTTTATTTGTGGAATTGTCTATTTATACTGAAAGAGAGACAGAAGGAGAAAGAAGGAGCATCCCCACTAGGATCTTCGCATGTCGATGCTCTCTTCAGCTCTGAAGCTTGTCAGAATCACAGGTCCATCCTTGTTTAGTGTGTTCAGGCCGACCAGGACACAAATCCCCAAGTTTTCCCGCATGACTTCCAACATAGGGCAAGAGTATTTCTATGACCTGTGGTACTGCAACTGGGCTATGTTTCTAGGATGTTTAAAGGTTTTTTATACCCTTAACAGTCTTCTTAAATATCGTATGTGTTACTGTCCCATTAACTACATTATATTCAGAGAACATATTCTGTACAAGTCCAAAGTCTAAAAAGATGCACAGGGGCCAGCACATGACATAGTAGTTACATCACTGGACTCCCACATGACCAATCATGGTTTGAATTCCAGAAACAGTGGCTTTAGAAACATTCTGGGCACATGTTCATATATGTCCAAGATCCCAGAAGAATAATGAAGGAGAAAGGATTGTGGTGTGGCCATCTCCCTGGGGAATAATTTTTTACTTTCCCTTTCATTGTCTCTGTATCTTTGTCTTTCCCTCTCTCTCCAACAAACACATGTGTCCTATGGCAAAATCTTTTTTTTTTTAAAAAAAGGAAGTTATGAACATTTATTCTAGGAGCCAACATATAGACTATTCTATAAACCTTCCAAGTGCACTTGAATACAATGCAATTAAGCAATTGTGTTTAGTGTTATTCAGATTTTCTGTTACTTTATAGATTTCTTTAAAGCATCCCACATGTGAATAAAACATAAGTGTGAATATTTTCTGATTATAGAATTGTCTAGTTAATTACTTCAAGTTTTATTCCCTCTAATTTGAGATTGTAATTATGGATTAACACTAATATATGACATATATTTTCCTAATGAATCAATGCTTTTCTATTAGTGAAATACAACCATTTATCTTTGGTGGTACATTTCATCTTAATAACTTTTTAAGTCTTATATTATTGTGGTCACTCCAGCTTTCTATGCTTATTGCTTATGTGTGATGTTTTCTTATTCCTTTATTTTTTAATGTATCTGTAGTTTTTGGCCTTATGCACATCTTATGTAGATATCATATAGTCTACTTTTGAAATCTATTATGTTTTTAATTGTAGTATTTAGTTAATTAGCATTCAATATACTCAATGAGTTTGGGATTATTTGTACTATTAAAATTTTAAATTTTTTTAGAGATCTTTGCTATAAGGAATGTTTTTTGCTGGAGAGACAGAGAGTGACAGAGAGAGAGAAAGGAGAAAATCACTCCCCAGGGATGATAACGACACCACAATCACTTCTCTTCCATTCTCCTCTCATTATCTTGAGCATACACACACACATGCCCAGCATGTTTTCCGTCACTGGGTCAAGGACTCAAACCACTGTAATTACATGGGAGTCCAGCAATGTAACCAATAATGAATGGCATAAGCCATCTGCTGTGACCCTATTTATTACATTTAAAAATATTTATCTTGGTTTCCCATTCATATATTTCTTTGGATTATTTTGAATTTTTAGATGTTTTCTTTCATTTATTGGCTTTATATCTATATATATATATATATATAGAGAGAGAGAGAGAGAGAGAGAGATTTTTGCTATAGAGAAATCACCTCCCAATGGGTATGACCCCAACACAATCCCTTCTCCTCCATTCTCCTCTCAGGATTTTGGACATACATGCACTTGTGCCTGGTATGAGTTTTAAGCCATTGGTTCTGGGATTTGAACAGTGGTTGACTATGTTGGAATCCAGCAATGTAACCATTATACCATCTGCTGGTCCCTATATTGGTTGTTTTAGAAATTAGGTATTTTATTTTTTTTAATTGCCAGTGTGCATGTGCTCACTCAGAGAGGGAGAAAAAGAAAAAGAAAGCAATATTCAACAAGACAGATTCACACCATAATCTCCTTTCTTCCTTTCCTCTATCCTCTCAGAATCGCGGGCACACATGCACTCATTTGCCCCTGGAGTCCAGATTTGAACCACAGCTATAGGGCCTTTCCTAGATTACACATTATTAATATTAATCTAAACAACAATGTAGTTTAAAGAATTGAAGACAGTGGCCAGGTGTTGGCATAGTGGTTAAGATGCTGGATCCCACGTGGTCCACTGAGGTTCGAGTCACTGACATGGCATCTTAAACATCATGCCAGGCCTATATGCAAGCATGGTGAAAATCTGGAGAGAATAGAGAAGAAGAGACTGCAGCCCGATCATCAGTCCTGGTGATTACCTGCTTTCTCTCTCTCTCTCTATATATATATATATCTGTCTTGCTTTCTCCAGCAAATGCACATGCCCCATGGCAAAAAACTTTAAAAAAAAATTGAAGATGTTTATGTACAAATTATATGCATATTGATAGATAACTGACATCACTGATCAATATCACAGTTATATTTACTCTGAATTAATCCAAAATTGTGCATGTATATGTACTTGTGCAGTTACAGGGTTGGAGCTGCAGCATTATTTAAACTTGTGAAAGAGTAAACCAAGTCATTATGGGCTATTTTGTGGGTTGTTTCTCTCTGACTTACTGCATGTTATTTTTGATATGGTTACTTCTGTTTTTTAGTTATTCTGGTGTAACTGATGCTTCTAAATATGAGTTTTATTACTCATTTTTTAACTCTATGTGTTTTATTCAGACTTTTCTAGTGCTTACTGCATGAACTGTGGCTTGCTGTGACCCACTAAATTTTAACTAGAATTACAAGTATTTCTTTCTTTGTTTTAAATATTAAAAATTTTATGTGGCTTGATTTTAAGTTGTCAACTTGAAAATATCCTTTTATCAAAGTGGTTCATTAGTATCACATATCTTGAATCATATTTTTGTTGTTTACTGCCCACCTTATAACATAGATCAGTTTCATATTCCCAGCTTTATATACAGTATACTACATGCAATTATGAGTGTAGAAACATGTCTGAGAAAGATTCCAAATTAATTTTCCCTCAGTTTTTCTATAGCCTTATCTTTAAATAATTAAAATGCAAAATCAAAATATAGAATTTGTGCAATTTCTAAATATGTAAGCCTATAGTCAGTCAACCAATATTTCCCCAAACCTACCCATTTTCAGAACTCTTTGAGAGCCTGTAGCTTTATTTAGGGGAAGCAAATGTTAATAATATGAAAGGGAGAAGATCAGGATATACACTATGCTGTTGAAGAATAAATATTGAGACATAAATTACTACTTCAGATAAGGGACTAGCTGGTAATATGGTAGATAAGGTAACTGAATCACACATGCCCAGTTGTGCAGTTCAAGTCCTGAACTGGTGGTTTGAAAACATGTTAGCCATACACGAATGTGTGTCCAAAATTCCAGAAGGAAGGAAAAATGCAGGAGAAAGGATTATGGTCTGACCATCACCCAAGGGAGCTCTTTCTCACTTCACTGATCCAAGAACCAGCCACCAGATGGGTACAGACATTATGTTTCATAACTAGAGAATAATGTAGAGGATTACAAATGGTCATGTAGTGATTGCAGATCATGGTTATCCAGAAAAAGCATTTTATTTATCCAAGTAGAAAAATAAAGCACATTTGTGTAGTAAAGGAAAATGCAGAAATATTTGTTTTCTGAATCCAAAAGTTTATAACCCTCTGAGAAGAGTGAGATACACAAAAAATTCTAAGAAGGGAAAAAAGCTTGCATTAAAAAAAAAAATACATGGAAGTTTGGAAAGGGCGATTAACCCTGGTAATGAGAATAATGATGTCATTTCCCCTCAGGTTTAACATACAGACAGAAAAGAAAAACTATCACAAAAATGAATATTTAAAAAAAAATTTTTAGAGGTTTTTTTCCTATAGGATGTGTGTGCTCACCAGAAAGACAGAGACAGAGAGACAGAAAGTGAGAAATCACCCCCTAGGGGGAATGGGCATGTTGTGATCCCTTCTCCTCCATTCTCCTCTCGGGATCTTGGGCCTGCACACACACATGCCCCGTGTGAGTTTAAGCCAATCGATCTGAGACTCAAACCGCAGTCAACTGCATGGGAGTCCAGTGACATAGCCATTACGCTAACTGCTCATCCCCAAAATAATTTTTTTTTTTTTGAGAGATTTTCACTGTAGGGCGCGTGCGCTCGCCAGACAGACAGAGAGACAGAAAGCGAGAAATCACCCCCCAGGGGGGATGGTCACGCCGCAATCCCTTCTCCTCCATTCTCCTCTCGGGATCTTGGGCACGCACGCACACGTGCCTGGCATGAGTTTTAAGCCACCAGGTCCGGGACACGAACCGTGGTTGACTACGTGGGAGTCCAGCGACATAGCCATTACGCTAACTGCTGGTTCCCCCCAAAATAAATATTTGAAGACCAAGAATACCAGAAATTTTTTAGAGAATAAGTTGTTTTAATTAAGTTAGATTTACTTCCACTACTTTGCTCTTGGTCTGTGAAAATACTTCAATTAGTCATTTATTCTTTTGGTCTGTGTTTCCTATCAGCTAGAGATGTCTGGGTAATTAGCACAGAAAATTTATAATCGCCATTCCTAGTCCACCATTTTAAATCACTAAATCAAACAATACAGCTGAAGTCTAATAGTGACTGTGTTAAATTCTAAATATATTAATGACATGTTATTGTTAATTAGAAACATTTTAAAATGACATAATATTAAATACAAAAAAATGAGCTAGGTACATATGGAAGAATCTTTAAAATTTCATGAAAAGTGTGTACATGAAAATGCTATGCATGATTTTCAAAAGTTTATGCACCAAGAAAAACTTGAACATTATTCTATTTTCCATGAATTTTAGAAGTCCCTTCAGAGTATATTTCTACTACATTCATATTTTTAAATTAGAGCAAAGTAATATAAAAAATAAATATGTATTTTGTTTGTATGTACATGTAATATTATTGGAATATTTACCAAAAATCTGGTAACATTTATTCTTTCTGGATCAGAGAGTTGGGTAACTACTATTTTTAAAGTATTTTTTTAAGAAAGATTTTTGCTATAGAGCATGCATGCTTGCCAGAGAGACAGAGAGACAGAAAGCAAGAAATCATCCCCCAGGGTGGATGGCCGTATCACAATCCTTTCTCTTCCATTCTCCTCTCGGAATATTAGGCATGCACATACATGCACCAGCATGAGAGTCCTGTAATGTAACCATTACCCCATCTGCTGGTCCCTTAAAATATTTTTTATTTTTAAAATTATTTTATTTAACTTTATTTATTTATTTTAATTTGACCGGAGAGGGACAGAGTGAGAGAGAAAGAGAGATATAAAGAGAGAGACGAGAGAGAGAGTGAGAAAATAAGCCACCAAATCCAGAACTTGAACCACAGTCGGCCATATGGAAGTCCAGTGCCCCCTAATCACCACGCCACATGCTGGCTTTCTTAAAAGCTTTTTTAACAATGGTAAAAATATAAAACAAATGTTTTTATTCTGAATGCTCACATTTTTATTAAACTGCCTCAGAAAAATAATAAATACACAAAACCAAACAAAAAATTGCAATATGTAATAGTATGTTTGCATTTAAACTAAAAGGCTCTAGAAATATTCATTATCATATTTGGATTGTAGGCAAAGAAAAACGGATCTTTTAATTTCATCTGTTATCAAACAGTTTTAAAGCACAAGCATTTATATTTCTCACATTCCCGAGGTAATACCTAACATCCAGTTTTGAACTACATTTTTCAACCATGCCTCAATGCTTTCATGAAGGCTTTTGCCATGACAGTGTCAGCCTTCCCTTTCATTTTGTATCACTACAAATCCTATTGTTTATTCATGAACTTCTTTATGTTTTCTGCTTTCCTGTTTCATACATCTATTAAAATAGAATGTCCAGTGCCATCATTTCAGGTGTTATGCTTCAAAATCCTATCACATTCTATCATGCCGCAAATGTTCAGTAAATGTTTTTGATCTTTGATTAGTTAATTTATAATGACATTATAAAATAAGCTGCATTGATAATACAATGATAGGAACTCCACCTGGTTTATTTATTTAACGTAAATCCATACCCTGTCTGTCACTAGTCATTCTCATTTTAATCATGTACCTGAGTTGAAGCATATGGACAGTATAAATTATTAAACACTTTATTTATCTGAAAAGCCAATAAAACAGAATATTAATTTAAGATACAGCTCATTAAGGGTCAACAGGTGTCATTGTGGTTAAGACACTGAATTCCCATGTGGTTGACCACAGTTTGAGCTGGATCCAGACTTGAAATTCACATTGGGCACATGTGTGTGCATGCCCCAATCCCATGACGAAAATGAAGGAGAAGGAATTTTGGCATGACCATCCCCCTAAGGGGTGATTTCTCGATTTCTGACTCTTTGTCTCTCTCTGTCTCTCTGGCAAGCACACATACCCTATAAAGAAAAACTCTAAAAACAGAAATAGCACATGAGAGCAAATATATCTCACTAGTGGGTTATTAGACAAAATATTACCTGACATATGAAACAGATGCAGTCTACTTAGATGGTTTTCAGTTATCTGTCTTATGTGTTTATATGATAACATGTGTTACATCATAGTCAAAGTAATCAAAAGTTATTTTATAAATATCAATTTATTTAATCAGGTAGAATGACTCCATTCATTCATGTTGTTTTAAATTGCTATCTGACTCCCATTTAGATTCTCTAATTCCTACACGCTATGTGTTCCCTCCTGGCATGGATGATTGCCTTTGGGGCCATTCACACCTCTGTCTTCTCTGCCTCTGCTAACTTCCCGCAAAGTTTGAACTGTGTTTCTTATTCATGTGTATAGCCCCATAGAAATTGTTAACAGAATTTGGACACAAAATATTTTGTGAATAATTATTTTGGATTTAACTTAACACACTATAAGTCCACGTCATTCTCACAAGGAAGAGTGGAACAAGATGTCACAACTTGTAAAGCCACATAAGACATAAGTAAATACAAACTCAAAAGAAGAAGATGAAGATGAAGAAGAAAGCAAAAAGAAACAAATAGGCTTTTAGTACTAGTATTACAAAGAAATAAAATAAAGAGATTCTCTTTTTATGCATTATCTTTTTAGTGTATGTCTGAAGTTAGTTAGACATGATTTTCCTTTTTTTTTTTTTTTTTTGGTAGAGGTTTTTGCTATAGGGTGCATGCACTTGCCAGAAAGACAAAAAGAGACAGACAGAAATCTAGAAATCACCCCCCAGGGGAGATGGCCTTGCCGCAATCCCTCCTCCTCCATTCTCCTCTCAAGATCTTGGGCACGTACACACACACATGCCTAGTGTGAATTTAAGCCACCGGTCTGAAGCTCGAACCGTGGTCGACTACATGGGAGTTAAACAACATAGTCATTACGCTAACTGCTGATCCCTGATTTTCCTATTTAATTACTCTCACAAGCTGTATGATTTTTTAATTTATATTCTTTGATTATTTTTAGGACACTGTACACTCTGAAAATCAAGATGTGACAGATAGTGAATCTATTTAGAAGTTTTAAACTCAATATTTTTATTAAAATAAAAGCCTTCAAATTTGGATTTCTCTCTTATTACAGAGGAAACTGAAAGCAAAATTTATACTATTTTTGATGCTTGTAGAACTCTACAGAAATATAGTCTGCTTAGTTGTAATAATTATATCATAAATATGCATAATTTTATATTAATGATAATAATTTCATAATAATTAAATAGGAAAAAGACATGATTTTCAAGATGCCATTTTGGTGACCAAAACTGCAGTGGGCCATGTGATATTCTGGCACCATAACCACTAAACCATCTCCTGGCACCTGTCTTCAATTCTTTACTACATTGTTTAGGTTAATATTTTATAAAATTTATAATAATTTTGTTAATTTTTATTAAATTTTACTAAAGCTCACAGAGTAAATTTCTGCTCTTTCTTCCTTTTTCTACTCTAAGAAAAATACACACAAATGATAAATTTCATGTTATACACAGGTTATTTCATTATCAAAAGAGTTGGCTCTGTACATGCAGTATTATATGTGCTACTATATGTATATATTTATAATTTACATTTATGACTGTAATAGACAAGTATTTTATTTAAAATAAAATATTTTAAGTATCTGGTATAAAAATACTAGTTATCACACATAAACCTGTATACATACAATACTTGCACACACACATACATAATGATGAAGGAAAAAACAATAAATAATTTCATTATGAATATCTTAGTGTATTTTTCCTTAATTTTTATCTTTATTCAACATGTGCCGTTTATTTCTATAAACCTGTTATCCATGCAATTAACAATAAAATAAATAATATATCTATAGTCAATATGGAAACACCTCTTTAGCCATAATAAATATGGCTACCAAGGAATAATGACAAGGAAACAAAAATTTGATTGATGTAGATTTTTCATCAGAAACTAAAATAGAAATGAATGGGACTGATTCTTTAGTGGAATGGAGAAAAGACAAGTCTGCAAACGAGAACCCATCAATTTAAAGTGATCTTGTAAAATTTTTCTGAAAAACGACAAAAAGATTTTATAAAACCTTTTTATAGAAAGTAAAGGAAAAGACTCTATCACCATAGATTTACAAATGAGCAGTTCTTCAAGTGAAAGAAAAATAATGCACATGGAAAGTTAGATGTACACAAAGATCAATGAATCTGAAAACAGAAAACATAAAGTTTTTTCACATTTCTATTTTAGAATATAAATGACAGTTTAAAACAAAAATAAAATAAATTTATGCTGCTTATAAGTAAATAAGAGCAAATTTTAACAAAATGATGCAAAGTGGCACAAAATTAATTCAAATAGACTGCTTAGACTTAACATTGTGTAATGTAGGAAAGGCTCTATAGCTATGGTTTAAATCCAGATCCCACGGGTTTGAAAACACACAGATGTATCGAGTACAAGTGTGTGTCATCAACAATTCTGAGAGGATGGATAAATGGAGGAAAGAAATTTGTGGTGTGACTCTGTCCTGTTGAATGTTGCTGTTTCTCTCTCTCTCTCCCTTTCTGAAATAGCACATCTACCCACTGGCAATAAAAAAAAAAAATACTATTTCTAAAACAACCAATATAGTGACCAGCAAATGGTATATTGGTTACATCACTGGACTCCCACGTAGTTGACTGCGGTTTAAGTTCTGGAGCTAGTGACCCAAAACTCATGATGGGTGTGTGTATGTGTGTGCCCAAAATCCCAAGAGGAGAATGGAAGAAAAGGGACTGTGCCTTGGCCATCCCCCTGGGGATAATTTCTTGCTTTCTATCTCTCTGTCTCTCTTTGTCTCTCCACCAAGTGCACACACCCTATGGCAAAAAATCTCTCTGGAAAAAAATATATATAGTCAATAAATGAAAGAAAATGCCTTAAAATTTTCAATAGCCCAAAGAAATATATGAATGAAGAAACCAAGGTAAATATTCTAAAAATCTAATAAATAGCAGACCAGAAGATGGCATAGTTATGTCGCTGTACTCCCATGAAGTCAACTATGGTTCAAAAACCGGACCCAACACCTTCAAATTCACACCAGACGTGTGTGTGCATGCCCTAGATCACGAAAGTAGAACGGAGGGGAAGAGAGAGCAATGTGGACATTTCACTGGGGGTTAACTTCTTGCTTTCTATCTCTCTGTCTCTCTCTCTCTCTAGCAAATACACTCAACTATATGATATCTACATTAGATAAGCATTAAAGCCAAAAATATGGCTACATTAAAAATAAAGGAATAAGAAAACATTACCAAACAAGCAATAAGCATAAAAAGCTGCAATGACCACAGTAATATATTTTTTAAAAAGTCATTAAGATGAAATGTACCACCAAAGATAAACAGTTGTATTTCATTAAATAGAAAGGCATTGATTCATTATGAATACATATACATCACATATTAGTGTTTATTCACAATTACATTCTGAATATATAGGGAGTAAAACTTGAAGTAATTTGACAGTTCTGAAATCAGAAAATCTTCACATTTACATTTAGTCATGTGAAATGCTTTAATAAAAATCAGTAAAGTAACAGAAAATCTGAACAACACTAAACACAACTGCTTAACTGCATTGCTTTTGCATGCATTTGGGAAGTTTACTGAATAGTTTATATGCTGGCTCCTAGAACAAATGTTCATATCTTTTTTTAAAGAAGAATGATTTTTGCAATAGAGTGCATGTGCTTGTTGGAGAGAGAGGGAGAGGCAGAGACAGAAACAGAGACAGTGAGAGGAAAAAAATTAAATAACCCCCCAAGGAGATGGCCACACCACAATCTCTGCTCATCCATTTTTTTTTTTCAGGGATCTTGAGCATATATGCACATGTGCCCAGAATGTTTTTCAAGCCACTAGCTTTGTAATTCCACCCATGGTTGGCCATGTGGGAGTTCAGCAATATAACCACTATGCCATGTGCTGACCCCTGTGCATAACTTTATACACTTTGGACTTGTGCAGAGTATCTTCTCTCAATACAATGTTGTTAATGGGATAGCAATACATCATATATTTAAGAAGACTGTTAAGAGTATGAAGATATTTTGAAGTATCTTTTAAAATCTTAGAAACATAGCCCAGGTGCAGTACTACAAGCCATAGGGGTACTATTGCCCTATGTTGGCAATCACATGGGAAGACTCTGGGTTTGGAGTCCTGGTCAGTCTGAACACACTGAATAAGGATGAACCCATGATTGTGACTGACCTCAGAACTGAAGTGAACACTAGAGTTCAAAAATACTACTGGGGGGATGAGCCTCCTTTCTTCTTCTGTCTCTTTTTGTCTCTCTTTCAGTACATAAATAAATAAACAGAAAATTCTACAGATAAAACTAATAGAAAATATTATGTACATTTTGGCTACACACTCAACCTGGATGGATGTCAGAAATAACAATTTGGGGACCAGAATTTGGCTTAATGATTACAACACTGGACTCCCATGTAGCCAACTGCAGTTTGAGTCCCAGACCTAGCAGCTTAAACTCACACCAGGCACGTGAGCATGCACACTTAAGATCTTGAGAGGAGAATGGCGGAGAAGGGATTGCAGAGTGGCCATCCTCCCCTGGGAGGAGGGGGGATGATGATTTCGTGCTTTCTGTCTCTGTCTTTTTGGCTAGTGCATGTGCCCTGTAGCAAAAAAATCTCTCAAAAAAAATCATAAAAAAAGAAATAACAAATTTGGTGCAAAATGAAACACAATTTGAATACTCTATATATTTCATAAAACAATGAAAATGATCTTTAATAAAAAATTTATCTGCAAAGAAAATTCCAGACTAGTGACTTTAAGAGTAGATTTTATCAAATTTTTTGAAATACCTATCAGCAATATTAAACAAATCCTATCAGAAAATGAGGAGAGAATATTACCAGATAAGCTTAAGAAAGTATTGACACGGAAAGTTGAGGTGATCAGGCCCAGCACGAGTGCCCAATCCAGAGTCACAAGCTGATAGGGTTTTGTCTCTTGCTCATGAAGACATAGAGAGGCAGACCTAAGGAAAGGACGGTAGAGCAAAGTCTATTAAGTTTTGGAAAGAGAGAAAGCTTCCAGGCAGGAAGAGGTACCATAAAAATGAATTGCCAATGAGGAACTGAAGCAAGGGTTTCTGTCTTGGTTAGAAAGGTTTTTGTCCAGTTTTGTTCTCAGGAGGGCTTGTGCATGCCTTCCTCTCATGGTGGGGGTCACATAATAGATGGATTCAGTTAATGTCATAATCTTAGAATGGGTTAAAAAAAAGATAAAATTGGAAAGCCTCCTCAAAAGCCTTTCTATAAAAATTACTTACGATCCAGGTGAGACTATTCCAGTCTCACTTTCCTTCTCACTATGTCTCTCTGGTGAATAAACACATCCTAAGGAAAAAACACTAAAAAAAAATTAGATATCTTGTGATTCCATTTTGGTCCTATACCCTAACTATATCTATAGAGTCCCTGTCTCCTCCTTCATCCTTCCACTGTGAAGGAATTCCTAACTGCTGTTAGGGAGGATAAGTGTTGAAGATGGTTATAGCTTCTGGGACCAGCAGTTAGTGTAATGGCTATGTCACTGAACTCCCATGTAGTCCACTGCAGTTCGTATCTCAGACCCAGTGGCTTAAACTCATGCCGGGTGCATGTGTGTGCGTGCCCAAGATCCCGAGAGGAGAATGGAGGAGAAGGGATTGTGGCGTGGCCATCCCCCCTGGGGAGTGATTTCTCACTTTCTGTCTTTCTGTCTCTCTCTCTGTCTCTCTGACAAGTGCACGCACCCTATAGCAAAAATCCTCTCCAAAAAAAAAAGATGGTTATAGCTTCTGTCTGCTGAAATGGAGGGTCAATGTCAAGGATCCTCTACCAGAGGTTTATCTTCAGGCCTGTGATAAATGTCATGAGGGCATTGTTCTGACAACTATTTGTAGCTTGATGGTTCTTAAATTAGAATTCATTATAATAATGATGTAATAGACAAAGAATTTTAACTATTTATATTTCAAACCTTACCTCGATTATATATAAATGTGAACACAAAATAAATCATAAATAAAAGTAGAATATATAAAATACAAGAAGATATAAAAAGTACAATATAAAATATTTTTGATCTTTGAGTGAGTCAAAGGGATACAAAAACATAAATCATAAAGTTATATACTAGGGCCAGAAGGTGGTGCAGTAGTTGTGGTCTTGAACTTCCACATGACCAACCAGTTTGAGTCCCAGACCTAGCAGCTTGCTTTTTCACTTTTCCTTTCTTTCTCTTTCTCTGTCTTCTCTCTGGTCATATTAAAATAATAATAATAAACAAAATAAATAATAAAAAAGATACATACTAAGTTACACCAAAATTAACATCAATTATTTTTTCATTTATTTATTTTTACATTTTTCCACAAAAATTTATTTTTACATATCAAAAAATTATAGCTCATACTTCATAGTTCTTGACAGTTAATAAACAACTTTCAAAATTTCAAAATACTGAATTTTAAAGATAATATTCAAAATATTTCTTATAATTTTGTATAATTTTGTTTGTGACTCTATAACAAAGACAGTACATTTTTGAATATTTTTGAGAAAATATTTACATGTCAACTACTCAAATTGTTGAAAAGCAAATGCCCAGTATGCAAGTCACATATAAATCTCCATTCAACCCTGCCTACCAAGTATTCTGTGATATACCATCTGCTAGCAAAGATCAGTCTCTTTTCTTGCTTCAATGTCTTTCTCAAGATAATCCTCTGATGTGATTGCTCTTTTGCAATCTCTACTGATTACAATGCTGGGCTGGAAAAGTCCAGGTTATTTATTTTATATTTTTTATTTTCGGAGAGGTTTTTGCTATAGGACACATGTGCTCTCCAGACAGACAAAGAGATACAGAGAGACAGAAAGTGAGAAATTACCCCCAGGATGGATGGTCATGCTACAATCTCTTCTCCTCCTCCATTCTCCTCTTGGGATCTTGAGCACACGTGCACATGCACCCAGTGTGAGTTTAAGCCACTGGTTCCAGGACTTGAACCACAGTCAACTACCTGGGAGTCCAGCAACATACCCATTACACCAACTGCTGGTTCCAAAGTCCAGATTATTCTGTTACAAATTTTTTTTATATATCTTCTCTAATCTTCTCTACCCAGCAGACCTATTGCTGCTCCCCAGCCATCTTTCTAAGAGCTTCTGTTGGCTTACCTGAGATCCATCTTAATTCCATAGGTTTCTGATTAAACTGCAGATATGACATTCCAGTCAAAGCCCTGTCCAATAACGAATATTTCTAATGTCTGATTCAATGCAACAAGCATTATTAAACTTATGCAAATAATGCTTATGTCACAAAATAAGAATATTCCCAAATGTTTTCCAATACCAGAGGGGTTAGGAAGGAAAAAAAGTTTATTTTCCATCTAAAGAAACAAACAAGAAAAATATTTTAACAAATTGCTGAACCTATCAAGAACTAAAAAGAAAATAAAATGATTAAATTGGGAAAACAAAGCATAGAAAAGAACAGTAATGTTTCACTCCAAAAGTCATAAAATTCTATTTCGCCATTTCAGTCTTATGTTTGAACTCTCTTTTGTTGAATACGCAGTGGTACTCTAGTCCAATAAATATCTTATGGTGTGTTCTGGTACAATAGAATATGAATTTTCAACAGCTATCATGTGATGCTTACTACAGTAATATAGTAATTCTATTCATTTGAAAAGCATACACTAGATAAGCTCTAAAAAGTAACAAGATATATGACAACACAATAATAGAAATTCATTGTAATCATTTCTATTGATTCTGAATACTATTATACTCTGGGTGCACAATGAAGCATGCATGTGTAAATGAAATATGTAGTTTCATGTGATTGTGATTGCTTTGTGTAGTAAGTACTAAGTGACTGTGAGAACAAGACAAAGACTAAGAAGATTCTAGAGATACACCCAGATGAATAAAGTGGATTCTCTGCCCTGGAGAACTGGTCTTAAGTCTGGGTGGTTGTTAAACAGATAGGTTGTTAAGTGACTGTGGCTGTATTAAATAACATCGTTTAAAGTGTTTTTAGGTGGCTGTATTTCATTTTCAGTTAACTATCTTCCCTGATAAATTATTTGAAAACATAATATGAATAAAAAAATCTAGATATTTGTCTGCAGAAATCACATTCCTTCATGTCCACAAAAGTTAACCTATGACTAGAATATTTCCCTCCTGAATAGGGATCTTACTACAAGTATGCTGAATACAGTAAGCATAGCATATTTGTATCACATGACATATTTTTCTTTCTTTTTTATTTTTTTTTGAGAGGTTTTTGCTATAGGGCACATGCGTTAGCCAGAAAGACAGAGACAGAGAGACAGAAACGAGAAATCACCACCGCCCCCCTCCTCCCCGGAGGGATGGCCATGCTGCAATCCCTTCTCTTCTATTCTCCTCTCAGGATCCTGGGCACAGAGGCACACACGCCCAGCATGAGTCCAAGCCACTGGGTCCAGGACTCAAACCATGGTCAACTACGTGGGAGTCCAGTGACATAGCCATTACACCAACTGCTGGTCCCAACACATTTTTCTTAAGGTTTAGTTTTTCTGTATCTGGTTATATTATGGGAGGAAAAATAAGAAAGGCAAATTAGCATCAATTATCTATGTCCTTAAATTAATAGCTAGAAAGATTTTAACTTTTTCTGAAAATAATACTATACAAGGGCCAATGGTAGAGTGGCAGTTAAGGCACTAGACCCCAACATGCCAGTCATGGTTTGAAATTCATAATGGATGCATGTGTGTGCATGCCTAAAATCCCAGGAGGAGAAGAGAGGAGACGGGATTGTGATGTGGTCCTACCTCTGGGGGTGAATTCTCACTTTCTGTCTATCTTACTGATGAGATCATGTGCCCTATAGCAGAAATATTTCTCTGAAATTAAAAAAAAAAAAAAGTAATTCTACACAATTCAATGCTATTGCACTGCCAAGAAATTCCCTGCACAGGGAGAGCTCTATGCCAATGAGAAAGTGCAGAGGCAGATGAGTCTATCCAAACAAATATGGTATTGAAAAGTGACCAGAATGATTGCCCTGCAGAAGCAGTCTTCAAGAAATTAAATTGATACATGAGAGAAGATCTCCCCAGGGTAAGAGTTACTGTTCCTATTTAAGAGCAGTTGGTATTTGAAAAAGCAAAAAATATTATTGTAGAATTAGAGTGACTTCTGAGAAAAAGAAGTGACTAAAAAGTTTACAGTGTAAAAATCACTTACCCTGTTATATAGACAGCTCATGAAAATCCATAAAGGTAAGTTGTCATTGTGTTACTAGATGATGATGAAGATATTTCTAAATATAAGAATTAAGATTCAAATAATAAGAGTATAAAGTTTTGAAAATTTTATGAGTTAATTATATAAACCATGCAGCTATTAAAAATATAGAGTTGCATAAAATTATATCTAGGTCAAATAATGAAGATAATAAAAATAATTGATTTAAAGTAACTTTTATAACTACTTAGTAATGGAAATATGTTATTTTTATTTATCAATGTAGTGATTCAAAAGCATCAGATGATGAGGCTAGACAAGTATGCAGGTGTAATATATTATAAGAGATTGGGAAATACATAAATATTTATTGTGAAAAGTTGGGAAACAAGCACTGAGAAGGTGTAATGGAAATTGTTAAGCAATGCTGACTTCCTGACTTTGTATGGGATAATATTAATATGAACTATATCAAGACAGGCTGATTGTTTTAATATTTTAAAATTTATTTTATACAGTTACTTGCTATATATCACAGCTCATAAGTTGAATTTACCCAACATGAACATATTTCACACCAGTTCAGTTAAGGATGTAAAACACATGATCATCAACAGATAATAATCCATTTCTGAATCCCATAAATGTCTTGCCTGCTTTTCTCTTCGTAATTTTTTTCTTACACTGACCCTCTTTTCCCACATTATCTCCAGTATCCATAACCGTATTCAATGCTTCAGTGTTTCTATGTACTCTAATCTTTCAGTTTCCAAAACAAACAGGCTGTTTAAATGACTGTTGCTTTGTTTGGGTTTCAGTGCTATTCATATGCTTTGGACACTTGTATGGCCAGAGTAAATAATAGTTAAATTTATTCAAGATGCAAGTACTACTTGCAACATTATGAAGGGAAAAGAGACAAAGGGAGTTACATTTGATTATAAGAGAATTACATGACAATAAAGAATCTCACATGGATAAGGAGAGGTATGTAACAAATATTGCAATATATGGGTAATATTTCTTGACTAAATTAAAAGTTAATAATATTTATCACAAACCATATAGAGAATGTTAATGGGTAAAGCGGACAAACAGTATGTTCAAATTAATGTTTTCATATTTAGTATAAATAATGGAAGAAATACATCAGTTAGAACAATAATATTGCATACATTTATTTCCTCAGTTTAAGAAAAGTGATTGTTATTGGAGGATAAAACAGATTATTTAAAACTCATTTGACTCTGGGCACCAGTAGTTGGTGTAATGGCTATGTCGCTGGACTCCCATGCAGTCGACTGTGGTTTGAGTCCTGGACCTGGTGGCTTAAACTCACGCCGGGCGCGTGTGCATACATGTGCAAGATCCCGAGAGGACAATGGTAGAGAAGGGATTGTGGCATGGCCATCCTCCCTAGGGGATGATTTTTCACTTTCTGTTTCTCAGACTCTTTGTGTCTTTCTGGTGAGCACACTTACCCTATAGCAAAAAACTCTCCAAAAATAAATAAATAAATAAATAAATAACCTCAATTGACTCTGACAGAGAATGTGCTATGTGGCCAAAATCCTTTTTAAAAAAATCTCTTTTTGAATAAAAATGAAGTGAAAATTTCTATTAAAAAAAGAATTTCTTTGAATTGAAAGATTATGAAATCTGATTATCAACATAAAATAAATAAATCCAAACAAAGCAATAAAACGAAGAGCCTTTATCATAATTTCACTATTAATGACGAAATAATAAGATATTATTACTACAAAATGGTTTCTAAGGGACCAGCAAACGGAATAATGGTTATGTTGTTGGACTCACATGTAGTCAACCAGATTTTGAGTTTCAGACACAGTGACTTAAAACTCATGCCAGGCCCATGTATGTGCATACCCAAAATCGCAAGAAAAAACTGGATAAAAAGGGATTGCAGTGTGGTGGATGATATCTTGCTTTCTGTCTCTCTGCTTTCTGTCTGTTTCTCCAGCAAGCACACACGCCCACTGCAAAAATCTCTCCCTAAAAAACAGCACCAACAAAAATGTTCTCTAAATATTGCACACTTACCGGTACCTCTGGTGTCATTCCATCCAAACCTACAAAATATATTAGAATTGTAGTAATTGAATTGATTTCATCTCTAATAGCAGTTCCTTATTGAAGTCTCTAATCTCAGTTCCTAGTCATAACGATTTCATTTCCTAGTAATGGTAAAATAGTTGTAGAAATTATATAAATATTTCAATGCATTTATTCCAATTAGCATAAAGGTCAAATGTTATTTAAATTGTGAATGAATTAATCATTCAAATTTTTCATATCTACAGATAAAGAACAAATTAAAGCAGAAAATTCAAATATCACTACAATGATGAACTTTGTTCTCTTGGGGTTTTCTGATATTCTGAATCTCCAACAAATTCTATTTGGTATATTTTTACTCATCTATTTGACTATCTTGGTGTGCAACAGCATTATAATATTAATAACAAAAATTGACCCTGCTCTCCACACACCCATGTACTTTTTTCTTGGCCATTTTTCTTTTTTGGAAATCTGTTATGTAACAGTAATTCTTCCGAGAATGCTCATGGACCTTTGGACTCAGAAGGGACATATTTCTTTCCTTGCTTGTGCTATACAGATGAGTTTTTTCCTTATGCTTGGAGGTACAGAGTGCCTCCTATTGGCAGTGATGGCCTACGACCGCTATGTGGCCATTTGTAACCCTCTCCATTATGCTCTAGTGATGAACCACAAGGTCTGCAGCCAGCTGGTGGCTGCCTCCTGGATCAGTACAGTTCCTCCTGTCATCGGACAAACATGGATGATTTTCTCTTTGCCCTTTTGTGCATCTCACACAATCAATCACTTCTTCTGTGACGTCCCTCCAATACTCAAGCTTGCTTGTGGGGACACATTTGTTAATGAGATATCATTCTTTGTAGCTGCAGTTGCGGTGGTATTCATCATGGCTCCTTTTCTGTTGATTGTTGTCTCCTATGGCAAAATTATCTGCAACATTCTGAAATTGTCCTCAGCCAGAGGGAGGTCTAAAGCCTTCTCCACCTGCTCTTCTCACCTGACGGTTGTGGTGCTATTCTATGGGACAGCCACCATCACTTATTTACACCCCAAACCTAGTCAGTCTGAGGGAACGGGGAAGCTAATCTCTCTTTTCTACACTGTTTTCATCCCAACTTTGAATCCTATCATATATACTCTGAGGAACAAAGATATCATGATGGCACTAAGAAAACTACTAACTAAATTATTACCATAAGGTAAAGCCTCGATTTACAGAAATAGCTGTTTTCTTTTTTATTGAATTATTTTATTTACTTTATTTATTTATTTATTTTAATTTGACCAGAGAGAGACAGAGATAGAGCAGGAGATGAGAGAGAGAGAAAGTGAGAATGCAAGTTATCATGTAAAGAACTCAAACCATGGTCAGCCACATTGGAGTCCAGCACTTTAATCACCATACCACCTGCCGGCCCCAGAAATGATCTGTTTATAATGTTTGTCATGCAACTAGAAAAGAAACACACTGTTAGCTTTGTTCTTATGTTCCTAAATTTTTATAGTAAAATTGTAATGATGCTTCCACGTTGTGTAAAGAGACCTATTTTCTACAGAACTTATTTAAGGACCCCTGTATAATCAGAGTACTGATAAGCTCCAGTGAAAAGACTTTAATATTATTTACTCCAGTGCAAGGATTATTATTATTATTAAAAAATATAGCCCCAGTTAGGTGCTACTTTATAGGATGTCTAAAATTAGACTTTTGTTCATGGAAATGTATATATCAGCCATGTTTTCTATGAAAATACTTAGATTAATTAAGATCTTTAGTAATTCAATAAAATGTGGGGAGAAAACAGTATAGAAAGCAAACATAGATACCAGAGACAGTGGCAAAGTTGAGTGGTAAATGGCAGAGGGTAAGAGAAAGGGAATCAAGGATGGGGGGGGAAGCAAAACATACAGGAAACAAGAAATGGAAAATTGTTGGTTGACAATAGCATGTAGGTTGATGTGCTTGATTGAGACAATATACAGTGCACTCTGGATGGAAAATCTTCTTTTGTATGCTGTAATGATGTACAGTGAATGAATGTAAATAAAAAATATATTTAAAAAAAATTGAACAGGGAGAAACAGATATAATGGTAAGTTAGAAAGCAAGCTACCAGGCCCAGGATTCAAACTGCTGTTGGCCACGTGGGAGTCTAGTGTCTTAATCCCCATGACTCCTGCTGGCCCCTATTTTGCAGATTTTAAAATAATCCAGTAACCAGATTCCCTCTGACTATAGCTTGATAATATTAATTTAGTCTTGGTAGTTTTACAAATCCTAACCATCAGCTATTCGTTCTCATATGCAATGGGTTCCTCAAAATATATCTCTATCTGACATCTTCTAATATATCCTTCTTTGAATGGGAAGGGTTTTTGCAGATATATTTAACATAAGGATTTTGAAAAGAAATCACTGAGGTTTAGGGTGGCACTCTATGCAATGGTAAGTATCTTAGAAAGAGAAAGAGATATGAAGACATTTAGAAAACAGGCTGAGAGAAACAGAAAAGAACATCACATGAAGGTGGGAAAAGGAATTGCAGTGATTCTGTCTCCAGCCAAGGAAGTCCAAGAACTACAAAACCTGGAAGTGGCAAGGATTTTTTTTTTCTTAAATCCTTCTGATGGAGTGAGGCACTGCCAATACCGTGATTGTGGACATGAACTTGAGAACTGTGCAATACGCGTTACCTGTTGTTTTCAGCCATCCATGTAAATATTCCTCTCATTAGTTTTTTTGTTTGTTTGTTTGCTTTCTTTTGTTTTTGGTCAACTCTTTTTTTTTTTTTTTTTTTGAGGTTTTTTCTATAGGGTGCGTGTGGTTGCGGACAGACAGAGAGAGACAGAAGAGACAGAAAGCGAGAAATCACCCCCGAGGGGGGATGGCCACGCCACAATCCCTTCTCCTCCATTCTCCTCTCAGGATCTTGGGCACGCATGCACATGCGCCCGGTGTGAATTTAAGCCACTGGGTCCGGGACTTGAACAGCAATCGACTACATGGGAATCCAGCGACATAGCCATTATGCTAACTGCTGGTCCCTTTTCGGTCAACTCTTGATGTGAAAACATCAGCCTTCTCTTACCTTCACATGTACATGCTTGAGTCATCACAATCTATTTCTTTTTTTAACACTATCCTGGTAAAGATTTAATTCATTATCTTTGTCAAAAGCAATTTATATGCTATTACAGAATATATCTGCAGTCTGTTGTAAATGTATGTTTTTGAAATTGAAATAGAGGAAGAAAGTTTAAAGAAATCTACAGTGCCTACTGTCATTCCTAACTGGCTTCCCCAATCTATGATGATTCAATAGATACCTTAGATTTTTGCATAGTTGGTGTACCCACCAGACACCAGTTGTTATACTGTTTCTCCTCCTCTTCAATTGTTACACACATTTTGGCCTATAACTTGGTATATTTCTATAGAAATAAAAATAAAAATACTCATC
>NW_006159677.1:830375-832065 GCF_000334495.1 Tupaia belangeri chinensis | reverse complement strand
TTTTTTTTGTTGTTGTTAATTAGTAAAACATTTGGAATCTCATTTTCTTACTCTTTTCTTAACTATAAATACATATAACTTAGTTGTGGCATAGTAGTATAGTGGTTAAGGCTCTGGACATTCCCACTTGCCCAACCAGGATTCAAATCCCAGACTGTTCACTTGCTTTCTCACATACTCTTTCTCTGTGTATGTGTGTGTGTGTGTGTGTCTCTCTGGTCAAATTAAAATAAATGAATGAATAAATGAAATGAAATAATTATTTAAAGAAAAAACTACATGATTTGTCTTCAAAATCTTGCAGAAAACGTGTTTTTTTATGACTTCACTAATGATAATGTTACATAATCAACCAAAAGGAAATCTGTTTGAAAAAACTTTTAATAAATGTGTATTTTTTCTATATTAACTTACTTAACATAATTTCCTAAAAGGGTTGTGGGTTACATTTTAAATATCAACTAGTATTTTAACATGAACAATTTAGTTTTGCTAGTTTTATAATTTTATGCTGATATATATATGGATAGATAACAAATAAAAAGAATTTTATGATCAAATAATAGATTTAGAAATGCTGAAAATCACCATAAAATTTTTAAATGCTATTTTAGAATGACTAATTACTAAGTTTAAAATACTGTTTTAAAATTTTAAATCACCACTTTTGTGTATTTTTTAATAAACACTTACTGGTTTAATAAACTCCTTCTGGTTAATGGTAATTATCTTTCACATTATAAGTTGTAAGATTGTAACTAGAATTGATAGCAATTTAACATCAATAGTGTGCAAATAATCTTATACAGGTATATCACTTTATGTTACTGATGTTATATTACTGGTTATCTCTTTTTTTAAAAAAGAATTATTTAATTTTATTTATTTATTTTAATTTGACCATAGATGGACAGTCAGAGAGAGCGAGAGAGACGGAAAGTGAGAAAGCAAGCTTCCAGGTTCAGTACTCAAATCATGGTCAGCCATGTGGGAGTCCAGCGCTCTTGATCACCATGCTATCTGCCGGCCCCGCCAGTTATATCTTAAGCACACATGTCCAATACACAGATTTATAATTAAATACTTTTGTATTTTAAATCATGTATAAAATAAAAAGTGGACACCAGCAAGAGGGTATGTGATGGGTGATGTTGCTCTACAGCCACTGTATGTGAGGCTGAGACTAGAGGATTATAAAACTGGCCAAAACTTCAAATCCTGAAACTGCTGGCTTCAAAAACATGGCAGGCATGTTTGCATGCATGCCCAAAAATCCTGAGAGCAGAATACAGAAGAGAGTGATGCAATCTTTCTTTCTTTTTCTTTTTGTTGTTTGTTTTTGGCTTAGAAGGTCAAGAGAGACAGAAGGTAATAGAGAGAGAAAGTGCAAAAGCACTTCTCAGTGAGAATAGTCACACTGTAATCACATCTCCTTTATTTCTTGTTTTGGTATCCAGACCATTTATACATATGTGCCCACTATGTTTTTCATGCTACCATGCTTGAGCCTTGAACCACATAGTCACCCATTGGAATCCAATGACCTTTACCACCACACCACCAGCTGGTCCAACGTCACATCATGAAAGTGAAACTATGGGCGGCGGCGCCTGCGCAGCCCGCCCCGGGCCTGCACCGCCGGGGCTCTGCTCCGCATTCCGCTGCCTCTCTGGGGCTGGCGTGGGACCTC
>NW_006159677.1:818537-829275 GCF_000334495.1 Tupaia belangeri chinensis | reverse complement strand
GATATATTTAGACTAATTAAGTTCATTGGCAGAACAATTGAATGGGGGGGAGGCATGGAGGGCAACCATGGATGCCAGGGACAATGAGGGAGGAGGATGGGACATAGCAGAGGGTGGGGGATGGGGAATCAAGGATGGCAAAACAAAAGGCAAGGTATGCAGGAAAAAAAAGAAAAAAAAAAGAAAGTGAAACTAAGAAAGCGAAACTAAGAAAGCTGATAGTTTCTAATACACTTTACTCTGAAGTTAAAATTTTGCAGTACCCTCTTTAGAGGTATATGAAAATAAAGCTTATGCTTATCTTGTAGTGTCTTAAGAATATGCCCAGAAATCACTTCAGATTCTACCTAGATTTATTGGACTTTTTCTCTTTTCTTGACATCTCTATTGTAAAAATAAATTTATCCAGACTCAATTTCTCTATACTTGTCTTACAAATAAGCAAAGTAATTCCATTTTGTTGTTGTTGTTGTTGTTTTAAGAGAAATTTTTACTATAGGGAACATGTACTCTCTGGAAAGACAGACAGAAAGTGAAAAATCACCCACCAGGGATGGATTGCATGCTGCAATCTGGGATTTTGTGCACACATGCACATGTACCCAGTGTGAGGTTTTTGTTTATATTTTCCCCGAATTATTTATTCCCTTCATTTTATTTTTCCCCACCTTTTATTGACCACCAAAGATCTTAATTAATTTTAAAACTCAATAGCAAACACAGCTTATATATACATATATATGAACACATGTCTGACTTTAGGCATAAACCTCAGTGAGTAAAATGAACATATTATAAAGTAGCACCTTGCTTGGGCTATATAGCTTACTGCAGTCATTAAATAGGTATTAATAAGTTTTTTAAATTTAGTTTTTAATTTAAAAAAAAGTTTTAGTTTTAATAGATCAAGATCAAAAAATGTTAACAGAAACTTGCCTAAAACTTAAAGCCAGGAAAAAGGTTAGGATTCAGTTCAACTAGCAGGTAGATGAACCTATCAACAGTTAAAGAGAAGACAAAAATCTTCAACATGTAAGTCAAAGCATCAAGGAAAATCAGTAATGTTTTAGTCTAAAGTAAAAACAAACAAAAAAACCTCTATTTCACTAGTTCAGAGTCACATAATTCATCTCTTCTATTGAATTAACAGTGTTACCGTGGTCTGACCTTTCCACTTAAACTCTGGAAATTCACATTCAACTCCAGACTTGTCTCTACCATTAGGCTGGCCATTCTCTTGGTTGTTTTTGTACTCTTATTTCTCTGTATCTGACTAATTTTCCTCATATAGCACTCTCTTCAGAACTTCTTGGAGAGCTGGTTTGGTGTTGATAAATTCTTTCAGGTTTTGTTTCTCCAAGAATGTTTTTGTCTTATTTTCCCATATGAAAGATGATCTCGGGGCCAGCAGGTGGTGTTGTGGTTAAAGGTGCTGGGTTAGGGACCAGCAGTTGGCATAATAGCTATGTCGCTGGACTCCCATGTAGTCGACCGTAGTTCGAGTCCCGGATCAGGTGGCTTAAACTCTAGCCAGGCGCATGTGTATGTGTGCCTAACATCCCAAGAGGAGAAAGGAGTGGCCATCCCCCCGGGGGGTGATTTCTTGCTTTCTGTCTCTCTGCCTCTCTCTATCTTTCTGGTGAGCATATATGCTCTATAGCATAAACCTCTAGAACAATAACAATAATAAAACTGCATATGGAGCTAGCTGGTATTGTGCTGGTTAAGGCAGCTGGATCCTACATGGATGAGTTCATGGTTCCAGTCCCAAACCTGATTTTATAAAAAAAAAAACACTGGTTGTGTGTACTTACATGCCTAAAGCTAGAGGTTAGAATGGAAGAAGACTAACTGTGCATGTTCATCCTCTAGGGGGTGATTTATTACTTCTTCTATCTCTATCTCCAAAAAGCACATATGCCATGTTGTAAAACTACTTGGTAACTTCTTGTAGAACACTCAAAAAATCATTAGTTGTTCAACTGTTCAATGTCTTAACCCCTACATATTGCCTGATAAAGATACAAGAGATATTTAGTCCTTTTTGTTGTTGTTGCTTATTTTTGCTATAGAAGATGTGCGCTTGCCACAGAGGAGAGGGAGAAACAAGGTGAGAAATCATCCCCCAAAGGGGAAAATCCATGCCATAGTCATTCTGAGACCCGCTCAACAGAATGTGCATTCTGTGTGGGGGTTCTGTGGATAGGAAATAAACATAAAAATAAACACACAAAGACATACAAGTATAGAAAACTGAGGATCAGGTGGGCCCAACATCTCTGATGGGAAAAGCTGCGTCTCTGAACCAGTCTCAGGTTAATTTTTTTATAGGGCAAAAAATGGGGGAAGAGGAAATGCAATGCAAAGCTAGTTGTTTTCTGATGTTAATTGGCTGATGATAGAAGGACAACTGGCACCTTGTAATTTCTCTGATCTTTGGGAGATGATTCTGATAAACACATGTGATTTCCTATAACCTAATACTGCTTTGCAGTATGGATTACAGTACACAGCTAGTGTGTTCATATGTTGTTTTAATGGCCATACAAGTCATAGCTCACATCCCTGCATGTGTCTGAAGGTCACCTTGTTTATCCAGAATGTCTGCTTTCCACACAATTCTCTATTTTCTGATGTCCTCTCATGATTTTGGGCATGCATTCACATGCCCTCAGCTTGTTTTTCAAGCCGTTGGTCCAGGACTAAGCTGCAGCAGACCATGTGTAATCCAGCACCTTGCCCTGCATGCCACCAGCAGGCCCCACTCAGTACTTATTTAATAAACAAGTGTTACATCTAAAATCCACAGTAACGGGTTTATCATTATTTACAGAAGTCATACACCACAGAGACTGTATGAACAAAAAGAAGTTAGTTCATGTGGAGCAACCATCAGTCCTATTCCAGACAACCACCTGAATGAGCAAAAGCCTCCTGGACTTAAACCATTTGAGAGCAGTGCATATGTGGAAGACTTGGTTTATTAATCTCTTAGTAGGCCTAGTAGAGTTCAAACAGGGCACAAACCTTATAATTGTCAGGAATATTCAAAGAAGTCACATGAACACAAGCAAAATGAAAAACCTTCATTTCCAATGAAACTGAGGAAAACGTCAAGGAGTCATGACATGGAGTTAGACCCTACAGATGGCAAGATATATTGGGAAGCTTTGGATTATCACAATTTATTACCATTAAATGAAAACATGCACAGTAGAGAGAAACCTTGAACACTGGAGAGAAACCTTGAATGTCCCCAATGTGCAAAGGGCTTCTGTCTTCATAGATATGTTCATATCCATGGAGAAACACACAGGAGAGAAACCCTAAGAGTGTAAGGTATGTGGGAAAGCCTTTGCTTACTCCAGTTATTTACAAAACCATGAAAGAACTCACATAGGAGAGAAATCCTATGAGTCTACTGTATGTGGGAAAGCCTTCTCTTGTTGTCATGTTCGAGTGCATGAAAGGAATCACACAGGAGAAAAACCCTCCGAGTGTAAGGTATGTGGGAAAGCCTTTAATTTTCTAGTTCTTTTCAAAATCACATAATAGTTCACACTGGAGTAAAACCATATGATTGTAAACTATGTGGAAAAGCCTTCTCTCAGTCATCTTATCTTTGAGTGCATGAAAGGATTCACACAGGATTTCTCTCCTATGCATGACCCCAATATGGAAAATCCTTTAGGTCTCCCAGAGAGGTTTATATGCATGTAAGTACTTACATAAGAGAGAAACCCTATGAGTGTACTGCATGTGGGAAAGCCTCTCTTTCCTGTCTCGTTCAGATGCATTAAAGGACTCACGCAGGAGAGAAACCCTATGAGTATACAGTATGTGGGAAAGCCTTTGCTCATTCCAGTTTTTCACAAAATCATGTAAAAGTTCACACTCGAGTGAAACCATACAATTGTAATCTATGAGGGAAAGCCTTCTCTCAGTCATCTTGTCATTGAGCGCATGAAAGGATTCACACTGGAGAGACAACCTATGAATGACCTAAATATGGGAAAGACTTTAGGTCTCTCAGGAAGTTTGTATACCCATAAGAACTCACACAGGAGAGAAATCCTATGAGTGTAAGGTATGTGGGGAAGCCTTTAGTTTTCTCAATTCTTTTCGACAACATGAAAAAATTTACACTGGAGAGTAAACCTATGAGTGACCTGAATGTGGAATAACTTTTTCTCGCTCTTCTGTTCAAGAGCATGAATGGACTCACACTGGAAAATAAATTTATGAATGCATCCAGTGTGGAAAAGCCTTACTGCATTCCTGTTCTGTTCAAGAGCATGAACAGGAATCACACTAAAGAGTAATCCTATGGATGTATGATTTATGGGTAGGCTTGAGTTCTTGTTCTGTTCAAAGACATGAAGTCACACTGGAGAGAAACCCCATTGAGTGTACAGTATGTGGGAAAACCTTCTTTATGAACTTGAGAAAGTATGAAAGGACTCATTCTAACAAGCAACGATATAAATGTAGGAGATGCAGGGATGGATTTTGACTTCCCAGTTCTGTTCAAAACCAAGAGAGAACTCACACTGGAAAGAAATCTGATGAGTGTCTTCTATATGATAGAACACAGAGGGAAAATAGACCTAGAATGATTTTGTCTGTCTTCCTCACTCCCTCATCATGTTTCAGAACACAGGATAAATTTTTTATTACTTGTAGTGTGCTTGCATGCTTGTTATGTAATTATGAGGTTGCTGTTTTATGCCATTGCTTGTAACACCTGTTTGTGTGACATTTTAAAAATGTTGGGAGGAATACAGCAGTTAGCATAATGGCTATGTCGCTGGACTCCCATGTAGTCGACCGCGGTTTGCGTCCTGGACCTGGTGGCTTAAACTCACACCAGGTGCATGTGCGTGCGTGCCCGAGATCCCAAGAGGAGAATGGAGGAGAAGGGATTGAGGCGTGGCCATGCCCCCTGGAGGGGAATTTCTTGCTTTCTGTCTTTCTGTCTGTCTCTGTCTGTCTGGCAAGCACATGCGCCCTACAGCAGAAACCTCTCCAAGAAAAAAAAGAAAAAAAAATGTTGGGAGGGGAGAAGGGTTTTTGCTATAAGGCATGTGCACTTGGCAGAAAGACAGAAGGAGACAGAAAGTGAAAAATCACCCCCGGGGGCATGGACATGCCACAATCCGTTCTCCATTCACCTTTGGGATCTTGGGCATGCAGGCACATGCACCCAGTGTGAGCTTAAGCCACCGGGTCCGGAACTCAAACCATGGTAGACTACATGGGAGTCCAGAGACATAGCCAATATGCCAACTGCTGGCTCCAACCCCCCACTTTAATTTAAGGAATGGTGTTACTATCTTTGCTGCTCCTTTAAGAGAAAGAGTGCAGCACCTCAGTTAGCCAACTGGCTGGCATCGGTACCCTCAGCCAGGCCCAACTCAAAGAAGATTCTCAAAGACCAGATGCCCACTTAACTGTGAAAAAGAGCTGGTGATGGGGCCGGCAGATGGCGTGGTGGTTAAGAGTATTGGACTCCCACATGACTGACCACAGTTCAAGTCCCAGACCTGATGGCTTGCTTTCTCACTCTCTCTCTCTCCCTTTCACTCTGTCCTTCTCTGGTCAAATTTTTAAAAAATAAATAAATAAAGATAAATAAAATATTTCTTAAAAAAAGAAAAAGAGCTTGTGGCATTAAACATCATTAAAAGACACTGAAGAACATCACCTAAGAGATTCTTTTGTACAGTATGGGAAAATTGAGGTGGTTGAAATTATGACTGACTGAGGCACTAGCAAGAAGAGGGGCTTTGCTTTTGTAATCTTTGGTGATTATGACTGTGGATAAGATTGTCATTCAGGGGACCAGCAGGTGGCATGGTGGTTAATGTGCTGGACACTCCCATAGACAACCATGGCTCGAGGCCCGGACCTAGCGGTTTGCTTTCTCTCTGGTCAAATTAAAATAAATGAATGAATAAATACAATGAAATAATTCTTAAAAAAGAAAATGTCTTTCAGAAATACCATACTATGAATGACCGCGACTGCGAAGTAAGGAAAACCTTGCCCAAACCAGATGGCTAGTGCTTCTTCCAGCTAAGGAGGTAGAAGTGATTCTAGAAACTTCAGTGGTGGTCATGGAGGCTTTGGTGGCAGCCACGGTGGTGGTGGATACAGTGGAAGTGGGGATGGCTATAATGGATTGACACAAGCAGTTTTGGAGGTGGAAGCTACGATGAATTTTTTGACTATTTCAACAATTAATCTTCAAATTTTGAACCTATGTGGGACCAGCATTTAGCATAATGGCTATGTCGCTGGATGCCCATGCAGTCAACCGTGGTTCAAGTCCCAGACCTGGTGGCTTAAACTCATGCCGGGCACGTGTGTGTGTGTGTGTGTGTGTCCGAGATCCTAAGAGGAGAATGGAGGAGAAGGGATTGAGGTGTGGCCATCCCTTCTGGGGGGTGCTTTCTCACTTTCTGTCTCTGTCTTTCTGGCGAGTGCACATCCTATAGCAAAAACCTCTCCTAAAAAATAAAATAACAAATAAAAAGTGGATACCAACATGGGATCAGCAGGTGGCGTGGTGGTTAAGGTGCTGGACACTCCCACATGGCTGACCATGGTTCAAGTCCCAGACTTGGTGGCTTCCTTTCTCACTTTCCCTCTTTCTCTCTGTGTGTGTCTCTCTCTGGTCAAAGTAAAATAAATGAATGAATAAAATTTTTAAAAAGTAATAAATTTTAATAAAATGGATACCAGCAAGGTAGTGTATGCTCTGTGATGCTGCTAACAGGAACAATTTGCCATTCAGGTTGTATGGTGGTTAAGGTAGCTAGATACCACATGGCAGATGGTGTGGTTTGAGTCCCGGACCTGCTAGCTTGAAAAACATGGCGGGCATGTTTGCATGCATGCCCAAAATTCTGAGATCAGAATGAAGAAGAAGGAATGCAGTTTGCTATTTCGTATTTGTTTATTGCCTTAGAGAGTCCAGAGAGATAGAAGGTAAGAGACGGGGAAAGTCCAAAAGCCCTCCCTGAGGGAAAATAGTCACATTGCAATCCCTTCTCCATTTCTCGTTTTGAGATCTGGGACTCTCACATAATGTGAACTCCATGTTTTCCATGCCCCCATGCTTCATGCTGGAACCACATAGCTGGCCATGTGGGATCCAGTGACCTTTATTGCCACACCACCGGCTGTCCCAAACAGTCACATCGTCAAAGTGAAACTAAGATATTGTGTTCTACCCAATTGAGAGGAAGATGAAAATAAAACTTAGACTTATCTTTTTTTTTTTTTTTTTGGAGAGATTTTCACTGTAGGGCGCGTGCGCTCGCCAGACAGACAGAGAGAGACATAGAGACAGAAAGCAAGAAATCACCCCCCAGAGGGGATGGTCACACCACAATCCCTTCTCCTCCATTCTCCTCTCGGGATCTTGGGCACGCACGCACATGCGCCTGGCGTGAGTTTTAAGCCACCGGGTCTGGGACACGAACCGCGGTCGACTACGTGGGAGTCCAGCAACATAGCCATTATGCTAACTGCTGGTTCCCAACTTAGACTTATCTTGATGAAAATAAAATCACCCCTGGGGGGGTGATTTCTCACTTTCTGTCTCTATCTCTCTCTGTTTTTCTGGCAAGCACATGTGCCCTATAGCAAAACCTCTCCAAAAAAAAAAAAAAATGTTTACGTCACTTGCTTTGCCTCAGCCTTTTTTCTCTTTAAAATTATTTTTTCAGAAATTTTGTTCTGTAGAGCATGTGTGCTCACTGGAGAGACAGAGAAAGTGATAAATCATCCTCCAGGGGAGATGGCCACATCGCAGTCCCTTCTCCACTCTCCTTTGGGCCTGCACACACATGTGCCCAGTGTGAGTTTCAAGCCACCCGGTCTGAGACTTGAACCACCGTCAGCCATGTGGGAATCCAGCACCTTAACCACCCTTCCACCTCCTGGCCCAGCTTGGGCCTGCTTCTTGTAGTGTTGCAGAAACAGCCCGTGGAGAAACCAAGCACCGCTCAGAGTAGGAGAACTCAGGATTATTACAACAGTGGGCTTGGAGGAGCTCGCACTCCCATGTCTGGACTCTATCATAGCCAGGGTTTACGGGTGTTGCAGACAAAGGAAACTAGGAGCAGCTGTTACCGTCTCTAGTTATAGAAACTGGCAATCCGTTGAAGCAGGCAAGTTACAAAAGTAGAACAGGTGTCAGTACTTCCCATTTGCAGGCAGCTTCCCCCCCCCCCCGCCCCAAGGTTTTTGCTATAGGGTGCGTGCACTCGCTAGAAAGACAGAGAAAGACAGAGAGACAGTAAACCGAGAGGTGTGAGTTTAAGCCACCAGGTCTGGGACTCAAACTGCAGTCAACTACATGGGAGTCCAGTGACATAACCAGTACACTAACTGCTGATCCCTTTGCAGGCAACTTTTAGAAGTGGAGTTAAGGGAACCAGCAGTTAGCGTAATGGCTATGTCTCTGGACTCCCACGTAGTTGACCGCGGTTCGTGTCCCGGACCCGGTGGCTTAAAACTCACGCCGGGCGCGTGTGCGTGCGTGCCCAAGATCCCGAGAGGAGAATGGAGGAGAAGGGATTGCGGCGTGACCATCCCCCCTGGGGGGGTGATTTCTCGCTTTCTGTCTCTATGTCTCTCTCTGTCTGTCTGGCGAGCGCACGCGCCCTATAGTGAAAATCTCTCCAAAAAAAAAAAATTTAAAAAAAAAAAAGAAGGGGAGTTAAAAGGCCCAGAAGATGGTGTAAGGATTATATTGCTGGACTCCCACATAGTTGACCACGGTTTGAGTCCCGGACCCAGCGGCTTAAAACACGCCAGGCACATATGTGTGCGTGCCCAAAATCCCAAGAGGAGACTGGATTGTGGAAGGGATTGTGGGATTGTTGCGTGGCTATCTGTCCCGGGGGAAGTGGGGGGGCAGTTCTCACTTTCTGTCTCTCTCTAGCAAGTGTACGCACCCTATAGTAAAAATCTCTTTAAAAAAAGAAAGAAAGAAAGAAAGAAAGAAAGAAAGAAAGAAAGAAAGAAGAAAGAAAGAAAGAAAGAAAGAAAGAAAGAAAGAAAGAAAGAAAGAAAGAAAGAAAGAAAGAAAGAAAGAAAGAAAAACAAAAGATTAGAGGGACTGGCAAGTGGCATGGTGATTGAGGCACTGGACTCCCACGTGGCTCAACCGCAGTTCGAGTCCCAGACCTAGCAGCTTTCTCATTTCCCCTTTCTCTGGTCAAGTTAATAATAATAATAACAAATAAATCATTTGACCCATATCCATAGGTTATGTCTGAAAATAAGTAGAGTGTCAGATACGGTGCAAAGACAACTTGGCCATGCAGGTATCAAAATTCATGAGCCAGCAGGTGGCGTGGTGGTTAAGGCACTGGACAGTCCCACATGGCCGACCAGGGTTCAAGTCCTGGACCTGGTGGCTTGCTTTCTCACTTTCCTCTCTCTCGGTGTCTCTATCTGGTTAGATTAAAATGGATGAATAAATAAATCTTTAAAAAAAAGTTAATGAGCCCTGAAGGACATGTGTCTCCTCCTCCCATTCAAATGTGGCCTATCCTGGGTGCCCCTACTGCTTTGAAGTTAGAGGATCGGCCCCTTGGACATAGAATCTGGAATCCCCTGAGCTCACTGTGAACCCCATGTCCAGAAGGAAAAACCAACAAGATTCTATTGGGTGCAGGAAAACGGTGGAGTGTCTGCTCTGGAAACTCAGGAGCAGGTTCTGCTGAAATGTAAAAATACCCTCCCGTAGCGGCCAGGCCCAAGAGCAGGACAGAAGTCGCCCAGGCCAGGACTGGGCTTTCAAAGCTGCTGTCATTCAGGCGCCAGGGGGCGGGGCCTCAAGTGCCCATCAGGGGCTGGAGGGCGGGGCCTGATGTGCCTATCAGGGGCTGGAGGGCGGGGCCTGAAGTGCCCATCAGGGGCTGGAGGGCGGGGCCTGATGTGCCCATCAGGGGCTGGAATGCGGGGCCTAAAGTGCCCATCAAGAGCTGAAGGGCGGGGCTCCGGGAGCTGGTCCTTCCGGTCTAGTTTCTGGTCGGAGGCGGTTACGGTGAGTTCTAGGGGGACTTCCTGAGAGCTTCCCTGCGGTGCTTGGCGGGATTTGTTTTTACCCGAGTGGAGCTCACGTCGTCTCTGTGGCTCCTCCGAGCCTCTGCGGTGTGCACAGACCGTGCAAGGGGACCCTAGGAAGGACGCGAGGTCACCTGGACGCTGGGAAATGGTGAGTGTGAGGTCGGGGTACTGAGAGGGGGAGCCAGGGGCTCCGGAACCCGACAGCGCGGACCCGGCTTCCCGGTCCACTCCCGATACTGCGGCCCCGAGTCCTTTGCTGGCCCCGGCGCAGCTCGGCCGTTGGTCCCCTCCTGCCCCGGACACGGACGGGGCTGGCCGCGGAATCCCCGGGCGCCCTGGCCCGCCCTGGCCCGGTGGCCTCGCTGGGCAGCCCCGCGTCCGCAGCCAGGGTCTCCCCAGGTTCTGTGGGGAGGAGGGGAGAGCCCTCAGGGGGTCCCGACCCCATCCGTGGGGCCCCCAGTCCTTCCTTTCTACCCCACGGGGCGCCCGTTGTCTGGTGAGTTTTCTGAATGTGTGGGGAGCAGGGTCCAAATCCACAGCCCATCTCTGCTTGGGCTGTCGTACATTTCCAAATTTCTTCTTTCTTTCTTTCTTTCTTTCTTTCTTTCTTTCTTTCTTTCTTTCTTTCTTTCTTTCTTTCTTTCTTTTCTTT
>NW_006159677.1:815535-818452 GCF_000334495.1 Tupaia belangeri chinensis | reverse complement strand
TCTCCCTCTCTTTCTTTCTTTTTTTTTTTCTTTCTTTCTTTTTTTTTTTTTTTTTAGAAGTTTTTGCCATAGGGCACATGCGCCCGCCAGACTGAGACAGAGACAGAGGAGTAATCACCCCCCAGGGGGGATGGCCACACCGCAATCCCTTCTCCTCCATTGTCCTCTCGGGATCTTGGGCACACACACACGTGCCCGGCATGAGTTTAAGCCACCGGATCTGGGACTTGAACCGTGGTCAGCTACATAGGAGTCCAGCGACATAGCCATTACGCCAACTGCTGGTCCCAACAAAGACATTTTTAAGTTCCTTGTCCCAGTTTCTTTCACAGAGGTCCTTAAAAGCCGTGCATTTTCCTGTGTATTAGGGGTCTTTTATTGCTCATAACAAGTTACTTCCAGGGCATACCTGAGTTTATGCTAATGAGTCACTCAGAGGCTAACACAGTTCCATGAAAATACATAAAACAATTGCTTAGTCGGGCCGGTAGGTGGCGTGGCAGTTGAGAGCGTTGGACTCCCCCACATGGCCGACCACAGTTTGACTCCCAGACTTAGTGGCTTGCTTTCTCACTCGCCTCCCCCGTCCCTCTCTGGTCAAATTAAAATAAATAAAATTAAACAAAATTATTCTTTAAAAAAAAAAAAATTGCTTAGTCAGTCAAGACATTGTAAAGATGGGTCTACCAGGTGGCATGATGGTTGGGGCTCTGGATTCCCACATGACTGACTGCGGTTTGCATCCCAGACCTGGTGGGTTGCTTACTCTCTCTCTCTCTCTCTCTCTCTCTGGTGAGCAGATGTGCCCTATAGCAAATTGAAAAATAATGATAAATAAGGGGCCGGCAGGTGGCTTGGTGGTTAAGGGCACTAGACTCCCACATGACTGACTGTTGTTTGAGTCCTGGACCTGGCAGCTTGCCTTCTCACTTTCTGTCTCTCTCTCTCTCTCTCTCTCATTCTCACTCTGTTCCTCTCTGGTCAAATTACAATGAATGAATGAATGAATAAAGTTAAATAATTCTTTTAAAAAGAAAATAATGATAAATAAAATTAAATAATTTGGGACCAGCAGTTGGCATAATGGCTATGTCACTGGTCTCCCATGTAGTTGACTAAGGTTCAAGTCCTGGCCCCGGTGGTTTAAACTCACGCCAGGCACATGTGCATATGTGCCCAAGATCCCAAGACAAGAATGGAGGAGAAGGGATTGTGGAGTGGCCATCCCCCCTGGGGGTTGATTTCTCACTTTCTATGTCTCTGTCTCTGTCTTTTTGGCGAGCACACACACCCTATAGCAAAAACCTCTCAAAATAAGTAATTATTTTTTTAAAGTTATTTCATTTTATTTATTTATTCATTCATTTATTTTAATTTGACCAGAGAGAGAGAGAGAGGGAAAATGAGAAAACAAGCCATCAGGTCGAGGACTTGATCCATGGTCGGCCATGCGGGAGTGCCCAGGGCCTTAATCATCATGCCACCTGCTGGTCCCCAAATAATTCTTTTAAAAAAGAGGAAAAGACATTGTAAAGGTCACAAACATGTAGTGACCACCTGGAGAAGATCTACAGAGCCATGCGGTGAGATTGTTAAGCCCACCTGCAGGCCCCAGTTTTAGCATCGGTAATTGCCATGTGGAAGGAAATTGTTACTGACAGAGATGAAGAATTCTGATTGACCACATTCTGAAATGAATATTTGGAGTCCATAGCATTCCATAAACTTACGAATTGATTATAAATCCCCAGTGTTGTCAGTTTCTGCCTTCCTTTTTTCTTTCTTTCTTTTTTTTTAAAGAAGTTTTTGCTATAGAGCATGTGTGCTCACCAGAAAGACAGAGAGAGAGAGACAGAAAGTGAGAAATCACCCCCCCCCCAGGGGGATGGCCATGCCACAATCCCTTCTCCATTCTCCTCTCGGGATCTTGGGCATGCATGCACACATGCCCAGCATGAGTTTAAGCCACTGGGTCTGGGACTTGAACTGCAGTCGACTATATGGGAGTCCAGCGACATAGCCATTACACCAACTGCTGGTCCCTCAGCCTTCCTTTTCTACACATCTGTGGAATGTTGCAGGACCCAGTGGTCTTTGAGGATGTCTGTGTGAACTTCACCAAGGAGGAGTGGGCTTTGCTGGATCTTTCACAGAAGAGACTCTACAGAGATGTGATGTGGGAAACCATCAAGAACCTAAATTGTACCGGTAAGGATGACTGCATTCTCTCACTTATTTTTTTTTTTGGGGGGGGGGAGAGATTTTTGCTGTAGAGCATATGTGCTTGCTAGAGAGACGGAAAGATAGAAAGTGAGAAATTACCCGCCCCAGGGGGATTGGCCATGCTGCAGTCTCTTTGCCATTCTCCTCTTGGGATTTTGGGCACATACACACATGCGCCTGGTATGAGTTTCAAGCTTCTAGCTACGGGATTTGAACCGCGGTCAGCCATGTGCGAATCCAGCATCATAACTATTGTGCCTTCTGTTGGTCCCTTCCTTCACGCATGTAATTTTTTTTTTTTTAATTTTATTTTATTATCATCATAATCTTCTTTCTATTACACTAGATTACATATAACTTTACATTGACTTCCATTGCTTTTTCAAAATGGGATGCCATGCATGTCAGTCAATACAGAGATATCAATCTCCCCGCTTTATCATTCAATATCTTTTCCATGCTTTTCCCAATAATTGTTATTATTATTTTTTTTAAACAATCAATCACTATTTCTCATTTTTGCTTATTAAAAAGACTTCACCCATCATGAAATACTTCCCATACCGGTTCAGTTGAGAATACTATACATGTCATCATCAACAGGTAATAAACCATATCTATTTCTCATTAACATCCTGCCTCTCTATTGATTCACTGCTGTCTTTATCCTCTTCTCTCTCCTTTTTTTTTTTTT
>NW_006159677.1:794385-815515 GCF_000334495.1 Tupaia belangeri chinensis | reverse complement strand
TTTTTTTTTCTCATCCCAACACACATATGAATTTTCCATCCAAAATACACTGTGCATTGGCTCAATCAAGCACATCAACATATATGTTCTCAGCAAATGATTTCCCAATTTTTGTGTCCTGCATACCTTGCCTTTTGTTTTGCCATCCTAGATTCCCCATCCCCACCCTCTGCCATGTCCCATCTTCCTCCTCCATTGTCCCTAACATTCATGATTGCCCTCAATGCCTTCCGCCCCCCCCCATTCAATTGTTCTACCAATGAACTCAATTAGTCTAGGTATATCCACTAGCTAGCACAGCTGACATATCCTTACACATGTATCCAAATCTGATCCTAGGCATAAACCCCAGGGAGTAGAATGAACATACGCAGCCTTGGCGCCCGGCCGGCTCCCGCTTCCGCCGGCCCAGCAGGACCCCGGGGGAGACGCGCAGAGCCCGGAAAGGCCCGCAGCGTCCCCAGGCCGGACGCAGCCTTGGCGCCCCAAAATACCTTGCCCTTCTTGAAACACCTCCCAGACCAATCCAGTTAAGAATACTATACATGTCATCAACAGTTTATAAGCCCTCTCTATTTCTCACTAACGTCCTGACTCTCTCTTGTTCACTTGCTATCCCCTTCTATCCTCTTCTCCTCACTCACCCCACTCCATTGTTCCACTCACATTAAGTACTTTCACTGATTTTCATGTCCTCCAATTCATTGCTCTCTACTATAGAATGCGGATAGTCGGTGTATATTGAGTGGATATGTACAATATCTTTCTTTCATAGCCTGGCTATTTCACTCAGCAATAGATCCTCCATACCAGCATGTTATCATCAACAATATTCCCTTTCTACTTTCATACCATGTATACATACATATATGTTTTTTATCCTATCTTTGACCCTCTGCCCCTTCCCCCTCTCCCATCACACCATCTCTGCTATATACAGTCATCTTCCAGGGGTACCATTGAAAATATGATACCTGTAAGCAAAGGGGGAAGGGCCACAAGTGTGGCGCCCGGCCGGCTCCCGCTGCCGCCGGCTCGGCAGGGCCCCTGGGGGAGACACGCAGAGCCCGGAAAGGCCCGCAACGTCCCCAGGCCGGACGCAGCCTTGGCGCCCGGCCGGCTCCCGCTTCCCCACACATGTAATTTTAAAAATATACGTGTTTGGGGTTGGCTGGTGACATGGTGGTTAAGGGCAGTGGACTGCCACATGGCCAACAGCAGTTCGAATCCCAGACCTAGTGGCTTGTTTTCTCTCTCTCTGTCCCTCTCTGATCAAATTAAAATAAATAAATGAATAAGTAAATGCATAAAGTTAAATAAAATAATTGTTAAAAAATAAATGGTGTTCTAATTATCAGTGCATTTCTAAGATTTGCAACGTGGAGAAGAGAGTACTTTGGTGAACAAATCAGACAGAGTCAAAATTTATCTTCAGTCTTGAATCTACTTTTCCCATACATTTGTAATAACGCTTTGGTGTTTCTGGGTCTATTTTTTAGGGAGAAATTTAGAAGACCAGAATATTGAAGATCAGTTTCAAAATGTCAGGAAAAATCCAAGGTAATTTGCACTCCCAACCCAAAGCAGTATCCCTTGAAACACTTGCCAGGAAATTAATTAATTAATTAATTAATTTATGGAGAGGTTTTTACTATAGGGCGCACGCACTCGCCAGAAAGACAGAGAGAGATAGAGAGACAGAAAGTGAGAAATCACCCCCCAGGGGGGATGGCCACGCCGCAGTCCCTTCTCCTCCATTCTCCTCTCGGGATCTTGGGCACACACGCGCATATGCCCTGCGCGAGTTTAAGCCACCGAGTCTGGGACTGGAACCGCGGTCAACTACATGGGAGTCCAGTGATGTAACCATTACGCCATGTGCTGGTCCCCAAAGTGCTTGTCAGGAAATTTAAAACACAGGCAAAAAGAACCCTGCTTCAAGTATATTTATTCCTACAAAACTTTCCCCCAAAATATGTACTTAAATGTGACATGAATGTTCGGTGCTTGCTAATCATTTTACTTGGAAATAACAGTAAGAAACTGAACATGGGACCAGCTGGTGCCGTGGTGGTTAAGGTGGCTGGATCCCACGTGGTTGATTGCGTGGTTTCAATTCACAGCGGCTTAAAAAATCACGCTGGACCATGAGTGTGTGTGTCCCAAATCCCCACATGGAGAAGGGATTGTGACATGGACATCCCCCCTGGGGTATCCTTTCTCTGTGGGTGTGTCTCTCGTGGGTGCATGTGACCTATAGCAAACTAAAAAAATTAAAAATAAAAACCCACGCTTGTTCAAATCATTCAGTGTATAAATCCTACATGTAGCCTGGTAGAGGTAGAAGAGAGGTTTAGTACCATTTATTTGTTTTTGCTATGGGGTGTGTACACTACCAGTGCGATCAGTAGAAGGAAAGTGAGAAATCACCCCCTTGAAAGGATAGTCATGCTGTATTCTCAAGTTTTGGGGCATGCACACCCATGAGCCCAGGGTGATTTTCTTTCTTTCTTTCTTTCTTTTTTTTTTTTTTGAAAGGTTTTTGCTATAGGGCACGTGCGCTTGCCAGAAAGAGACAGAGAGACAGAAAGCAAGAAATCACCCCCCAGAGGGGTTGTCCCGAACGCAGTCCCTTCTCCTCCATTCTCCTCTTGGGATCTCGGGCATGTACTCACATGCGCCCGGCATGAGTTTAAGCCACCATGTTCAAGACTTGAACTGCGGTCGACTACATGGGAGTTCAGTGACATAGCCATTACACCATCTGCTGGTCCCAAAAATTATTTAATTTTTCTTTAGTTTTTTTTTTTTTTTTTTCATTTGACCAGAAAGAGACAGACAACTAGAGAAGCTAAGTGAGAAAGCAAGCCACCAGGTCCAGAACTTGAACCGCAGTCAGTGATGTGGAAGTCCAGCGCCCTAACCACCATGCCACCTCCATTCTGCTATGCAAAAATGCATCATGATTTTTCCAGCCACCCAATAAAATAAAGGTTTTCTGCGAATACAGGTTTTTTTGTTTTGTTTTGTTTTGTTTTGTTTTGTTTTAGTATATAGAGAGATGTTTGCTATAAAGTGTGTGTACTCCCTAGAAAGACAGAGAGACAGAAACCGAGAAATCACCCCCTAGGGGAAGGCCACACCGCAATCAATCCCTTCTCTATTCTCCTCTCAAGATTTTGGGTATGTACATACATGTACCTGGCATGAGTTTTAAGATGCCAGGTTCGTAACTCAAATCACAGTCGACTGTGTGGAAGTCCAGAGATGTAACCAGTACTCCATCTTCTGGTCATATAAATGTAGTTTTTGTTTGTTTGTTTGTTTGTTTGAGAGATTTTTGCTTTAGGGCAAATGAGCTCACCAGAGAGAGAGACAGAAAATGAGAAATCACCTCCTGGGAGGATGGCCACACTGCAATCCTTTCTCCTCTATTTTCCTCTCAAGATTTTGAGCATACATGCATACATGCCCAACGTGAGTTTTAGGTTGCTGAGCCTGGGACTCAAATCATGATTGACTACATTGGTCCAGTGACATAACCATTATGTCATCTGCTGGTTCTTAATGTAGTATTTCTTTTTCTTTTTTTTTTTTTTTTTTAATTTTTATTTGGGGAGCTGGCAGTTAGTGTAATGGTTATGTCGCTGGACTCCCACATAGCCGACCGCGGTTCACGTCCTGGACCCAGTGGCTTAAAACTCACACCAGGCATGTGTTTGTGCGTGCCCAAGATCCTGAGAGGAGAATGAAGGAGAAGAGATTGTGGAGTGACCATCCCCCCTGGGGGTCATTTCTCGCTTTCTGTCTCTATGTCTCTCTCTGTCTGTCTGGCAAGTGCACATGCCCTATAGCGAAAACCTCTCAAAAAAAATAATAATTTTTATTCAACTTTCTTTCTTTCCTTCCTTCCTTCCTTCCTTCCTTCCTTCTTTCTTTCTTTCTTTCTTTCTTTCTTTCTTCCTTTCTTCCTTTCTTCCTTTCTTCCTTTCTTCCTTTCTTCCTTTCTTCCTTTCTTCCTTTCTTCCTTTCTTCCTTTCTTCCTTTCTTCCTTTCTTCCTTTCTTCCTTTCTTTCTTTCTCATTTTAGTTTGACCAGAGAGGGATAGAGAGAGAGAGAGAAAGTGAGAAAGCAAGCCAGTAGGTCCAGAACTCAAACCGTGGTTGACCATGTGGGAGTCCAGCACCATTAATCACCACGCCACCTGCCGGCCCCCTGAATATATTATTTTTAAGTCCATCAGATTCTATCGAATTCTGAAAATATGAACAAGCAAAGCTACTGGAATGTATCTTTCAATCTTTTCTAGTTTGCTATAGGTCACATGCACTCATCAGAGACCAAGAGAGTAAAAAAGCTCTCCCTCCCTAGCAGTAGGAGGGAGAATGTCCACAGTCCCTTCTCCCCCATTCTCCCCTTGAGATTTTGGCCCCGTTTAGTACTTACTGTTTAATAGAGAAGTACTAATCCTAAAACAGTAATAATGTACTTCTTTCTTTTTACAGAAGTCATGTAGCCCAGAGACTATCTGTAAGGAAAGATGTTCGTCCATATGGAGAAACCATCAGTCTTGTGGCAGACAACCACCTAAATGCGCAAACGCCTCCTGGACTTGAACTGTGTGAAAGCCGTGCGTGTGGAGAAGGTTTGGTTCATTCATCACTTAATAGGCCCATCGGAGCGCACAGAGGAAAGAAACCGTCTGATTGTAAGGAACACAGAAAGAAGGCATATAAACATAAGCAATATGAAAAACCCTTCATTTCTCTTGAAAACGTGGGGAGACGCACAAGAACGCAAAGTGGCATGGGGCCTTATGAATGCAAGATATGTGGGAAAACTTTCCAGTGCCTCAATTTATTTCACTGTCATGCAGAAACTCATCCTGTAGGCAAACCCTATGAATGTAAGGAATGTGGGAAAGCCTTCTTTCAGTTAAGTTTCTTTCGAATCCACGAAAGGAGTCATACTGGAGAAAAGCCCTATGAATGTAAGCAGTGTGGGAAAGCCTTCAAGTGTTTCGGTTATTTACAAATTCATAGGAGAACGCACACTGGAGAGAAACCCTATCCATGTACGCAGTGCGATAAAGCCTTCCGTTGTCACGGTGACTATCGAAGACACGTGATGACACACACAGGAGAAAGACCCTATGAATGTAAGCTATGTGGAAAGACTTTCAGTCGTGCCTTTCACTGTCAAAGGCATCTAATAACTCACACTGGAGAACGACCCTACAGATGTGAGGACTGTGGTAAAACATTTCCTTTTCTCGCACATCTTCAAAAACACAGGATCACTCACACTGGAGATGGACCTTACAAATGTAAAGTATGTGGGAAGGCATTTCGTTGGCCCAGTTCCTTTCACGAGCATGAAAGAACTCACACTGGAGAGAAACCCTATACGTGTAACGTGTGTGGGAAAGCCTATAGTTGTTCCCGATATTGTCGAAAACATGAAAGAATTCACACCGGGGAGAAACCCTATGAATGTAAGCAGTGTAGGAAAGGCTTTATTTCTCGCAGATCCCTTCAAAAACATGAAAGAATTCACACTGCAGCGATACCCTGTCAATAAGCAATGTCGGTAAACCTGTCAATATGCCCATCAAGTAACAATACCTGAAAGAACTCATATTAGGGGGAAATTTTGTATATGTAAGGAAAGTGGGATGTTTTTCGCATCCATTACAAATATATGATAGAGGGGCTGGCAGATGGAATGGTGGCTGAGGATGTTGCATTCCCATACAGCAACCGTGGTTTGACCTGGCGGCTTACTTTCTTGCTTTCTCTCTGCCACTCTCTGGTCAAATTTAAAATAAATAAGTAAACAAAGTTAAATAAAATATTTATTTAAAAAAATTTTAATACATGCTAGAACTCATACTTAAGACAAACCTTACAAATGTAAAAAATGTTGGAAAGGGACCAGCAGATGGTGTGGTGGTTAAGGTGCTGGATACTCCCAACCACCATGCCACCTGCTGGCCCAAATTTATTTAATTTCATTTATTATTATTTTTTTAATTTGCTATAGGACTCATGAACTCACCAGAGACAGAGAGAGAGACAGACAGACAGACAAAGTGAAAAAGCAAGTCGCACAGTCCAGGACTCAAACTACAGTTGGCCATGTGGGAGTCCAACGACCTTAACTACCATGCCACCTGCTAGCATCAAAGTAATTTTTTTTTTTTTTTAAGAAGAACTTCTCGTTTTCCCCACCATTTTAGAATTTGCGAAAGAATTTGTAATGGGGACCAGCAGTTAGGGTCTCGGACCCGGTGACTTGAAACTCACGCTTGGTGCGTGTGTGTGCGTGCCCAAGATCCCAAGAGGAGAATGGAGGAGAGAAGGGATTGCGGTGTGGCCATTCCCCCTGGGGGGCGATTTCTCGCTTTGTATCTCTCTGTCTCTCTCTGTCTGCCTGGCGAGCGCACGCGCTCTTATAGCAAAAACCTCTCCAAAAAAGAAGAAGAAAAAAAAAAAAAAAGAAATCATAGACTTTTTAAAAAAAAAAATAAAGAATACCAGGGGGGATGGTCACGCTGCAATCCCTTCTCCTCCATTCTCCTCTCGGGATCTCGGGCACGCACACACACGCGCCCGGCGTGAGTTTTAAGCCACCGGGTCCGGGACACGAACCGCGGTTGACTACTTGGGAGTCCAGCGACATAGCCATTACGCTAACTGCTGGTTCCTGCAAAAACTTCTTAAAAAAAAGAATTTGTAATGGAGAAAACCATATGTATGTATGTTAGGGCTGTGTAAAAGCTTCTTATTGTTTCAGTTCTCTTCCAAGAAATGAATGGATTCATATTAGAGAGAAACTCAAAATGAATCATGGTCAGCCATGTAGGATGTCTAGGGCCTTAATCACCACCCCCTGTTGGCCTTTGTTGTTTCTTTTTTTTTTGTTAGAGTGTATGTATACTGTGAAGGAAGAGAGGCAGGTAGAGAGAGTGAGAAGGGAAAGACTCCCCCCATGGGATTTGGTGGTGCCATAATTTCTTTTCTTCTGTTTCTCCATCCTGTTACAATTTGGGTTCACAAATACACATGCCTCTTACTTTTTCTCTCAGGAGGCTTCATTCCACATTCCAATCATGGTCTGCCACGTCAGATCCAGATCTCTGTGTCCTGTACTTCAGTGCTACTGTGCCAGCTGAACAAGTGTGTTTTTGTTGTTCCTGTTTGTTTTTTGAGTTCATTAAATTAATCCTTTTGGGGCCAGCAGGTGACATGGTGATTGGGGCACTGGACTCCCACATGGTCCACCACGGTTCAGATACTGGACCTGGTGGCTTGCTTTCTCATTTTCCTTCTCTGTCTCTCTCTGGTCCAATTAAAAAATAATGATGATGAATAAAATTAAATAAAACAATTATTTTTAAAAATTTATCTCCTTTGGGGACCAGCAGTTAGTGTAATAACTATGTCGCTGGACTCCCACGTAGTCAACCGTGGTTCGCGTCCCGGACCCGGTGGCTTAAAACTCACGCCAGGCGTGTGTGCGTGCGTGCCCAAGATCCCGAGAGGAGATTGGAGGAGAAGGGATTGCGGCGTGGCCATCCCCTCTGGGGGTGATTTCTCGCTTTCCTATCTCTCTGTCTTTTTCTTTCTGGCGAGTGCACGCGCCCAATAAGAAAAAAAGGACCTCTTAAAAAAAATTATTTCATTTAACTTTATTAATTTGTTTATTTCAATTTGACCAGAGAGGGATAGAGAAAGAGAGAGAGAAAGCAAGCCGCCAGGTCCGGGACTTGAACCACGGTCGGCCATGTGGGAATCCAGCGCCTTTCACCACCATGCCACCTGTTGGCCCCAAATACTTATTTAACCCCAGATCTTCATCTTTTAAAAATTTTATTTTTAAAGAATTAATCAATATTAATATAAATTTCGCTATAGGGCATGTACTCAGAGTGGGGAGAGAGGAGAGAAAGTGTGAAAGCAAGCCAACAGGTCTGAGACTTGAACTAGTCAACCCTGTAGGAGCCAGTGCCCTTAACCACCACAACACCTTCTGGCCACCAGTATGGTTTTAAAAAGTATGTGTACATGGGGGAGGGAAGTAAGTGGCATGGTGATTAAGGCACTGGATTAAGGCACCTGGCTGAGCATGGTTCCAGTCTTGAACTTGGTGGCTTGCTTTCTCACTCCTCCCCCTTCTCTCTGTGTCTCTTTGGTGAGTGCATGTGCACTAGAGCAAATTAACAGTAAATAAATTAAATAAATACATAATTCTTTTTTAAAAAGTATGTATAGTGTGCAATAAATTGAGGATATACCCATATTCAACATTGAATATTACATTATTGGGACAAGCAATTGGCATAATGGTTATGTCACTAGATTCCCATGTAGGTCGATCATGGTTTGAGTCCCGGACCCGGTGGCTTAAACTCCCGCCTCGCGCGCGTACGTGCGTGCTCAATCAAGATCCCGAGAGGAGATTGGAGGAGAAGGGATTGCGGCATGGCCATCCCCTCTGGGGGTGGGGGTGATTTTTCGCTTTCTGTCCCTGTCTTTCTAGCGAGCATATGCGCCCTATAGCAAAAAAATTTCTCTCTAAAAAAAAAAGTATATATATTAAAGTATCTTATGAACATCCAAAATTCACTGGCATCACCATTCTTTCTGTTCAGTTTTTTTTGCCATGGTCTTCATGTGCTTACCAGCAGCAGAGACTGAGGCCAGAGACAGAGAGAGAGAGACTTGAAAGATCAAGATGCTCCTCATGTGCATTGCCCAAGTGGAGTTTCCTTGTGGGCTTGGGCATCAGCATTATGTCTTTCTAGGGCAATTTCATTATCATTTGGTTCTATAAGTTTTCTTTCTCAATCTCTCTCTTTTATGTGTGTGTGTGTGTGCTTTTTTTTTTTTTTTGGAGAGGTTTTTGCTATAGGGCATGTGTGCTCACCAGAAGACAGAGAGAGACAGAGAGACAGAAAGCAAGAAATCACCTCCCAGGGGAGATGGCCACGCCGCAATCCCTCCTCCATTCTCCTCTCGGGATCTTGGACACGCACGCACACGTGCCCGGCATGAGTTTTAAGCCACCAGGTCTGGGACGCGAACCACGGTTGACTACGTGGGAGTCCAGCGACATAGCAATTACGCCAACTGCTGGTCCTCCTCCAGCTGTTTTTTTTAAAGATATTTTCACTGGGACTGGCAGATGGTGTGGTGGTTAATTAAGGTGCTGGACTCCCACATGGCCAACAGTTAAGGTCCCAGACTTGGCAGCTTGCTTTCTCACTTTTCCTTTCTCTCTCTGGTTAAATAAATAATTATAACAAGTAAGTTTAAATAAATAATTCTCTTTTTAAAAAAATTGTTTTTGCTATATGATGTGTGTGCTTGCCAGAGAGACAAAAAGTGAAAAATCATCTTCCAGGGAGGATTGCCATGCCACAATCCCTTTCCTCCATTCACCTCTCAGGACTTTCGCCAAGCATGTGTGTGCTCCTGTCATGAGTTTCAAGCCACCAGGTCTGGGACTCAAACTGGGGTCAATCATGTGGAAGTCCAGTGCCTTAACCACTGTGCCACCTGCTACCCTCTCTCAGTTTTTAATTTCAACAATGCTTTGGGGGAATAAATCACTCGATGGAATTATCAAATTTTAGTTCCTTTAAAGAAATAGTTTGTGGGGACCAGCAGTTAGCATAATGGCTATGTCGCTGGACTCCCACGTAGTCGACCGCGGTTTGCATCCCGGACCCGGTGGCTTAAACTCACGCCGGGCGTGTGTGTGTGCGTGTCCCAGGGCCCGAGAGGAGAATGGAGGAGAAGGGATTGCAGCGTGGCCATGCCCCCTAGGGGGTGATTTCTCGCTTTCTGTCTCTCTGTCTGGCAAGCACACGTGCCCTGTAGCAGAAACCTCTCCAAAAAAAAAAAAAGAAGTAGTTTGTGACCACTGTGTGATATTTGCTGTGGTAAGACTCTCTAAGACATCTTGTTCCCCCCATTTTTCTTCTTCCTTTTTTTAAAAAAATAACAAGACCCTGGAATTTGATAGAAAGTGGTCAGATATGGAGGATCTATTGCTGAGTGAAGTAAGCCAGGCTATGAAAGAAAGATATTGTATGTATCCACTCAATATATACCGACTATCTGCACTCTATGATAGAGAGCAAAAAATTGGAGGACATAAAAGCAGTGAAGGTACTTAATGAGAATAGGACAGTGTGGAATGGGGTAAGTGAAGAGAAGAGGATAGAGAAAGATAGCAAGAGAACAATAGAGAGGCAGGACGTTAGTTAGAAACAGATATGGCTTATTACCTGTTGATGATGACATGTATAGTATTCTCAACTGGATTGGTCTGAGAAGTACTTCATGATGGGCAAAGTATTTTTACAAGCAAAATGAGAAATAGCGATTGACTGTTTTAAAAAATAATTATAATAATAATAATGATTGGGGAAAACAGAAAAGATATAGAAGGTTGAAGCGGGGAGATGAATGTCTTTGTACTGACTGACTTGCATGGCATTCCCTTTTGAAAAAGCAATGTAATACACTGTAAAGTTATATGTAATCCAATGTAATATAAAGAAGATTATGATGATAATTTAAAAAAAGAATTATTTAACTATTATTATTATTTTCCAGTTTTTTTAATCAGAGAGACAGAGAGAGGGAAGGTGAGAAAGCAGGCCACCAGGTCTGGGACTCGAACCGTGATTGGCCATGTGGGAGTCTTGCGCCTTTAATCACCACACCACCTCCTCCCACACACACCGCCATGTTTTCTTCTCCCAGTTGTCCAGGCTGTAGTTCATCTGTATCGTCATTAAAGCGATTCATCTCCCAGATATTTCTCAGCACCAAGTCCACTGCCCTTAAGTTTGAACTTGTCCATACGGCATTGTACATTATGTCAGCACCTTTGGAATGAGATGAGGAGCTATTAGTTTTATGACTTGGCAAAAAAATCTCTCTGCCTGTGGTTTGGGATGGAGGTTGGGAGACTGCCCAGTTTCTCTCTCAATGACACCACACTGTAAGAGCTGAGCTTGCATTGGAGAGAGACAGCCTGAGGGCTTGTCAGCCTGCCCTGTCTGGAGAGTAAAACCACTTCATGGGCCTAGGAAGGACACGGAGGGCCCCAGTAGCTTCACTATGCTGCACCCAAGATTCACCCAAGATTGAGCCTCAGCTGCACAAGCACTGGATCTCTGGAAAAAGAGAGATCTCTCCTCACCATGCTCACCCAGGAGTGATGCAAGGTAAGAAGTAACTAGGGGGTCTGGCAGGTGGCGTGGTGGTTAAGGGTACTGGACTCCCACGTGACTGACCATGGTTTGAGTTCTGGACCTGACAGCTTGCTTTCTCACTTTTCCTCTCTCTCTCGTTCTTTTCCTCTCTGGTCAAATTAAAAGAAATAAATGAGATAATTCTTTAAAAAAAAAAAAAAAAAAGAAGTTAGTGGTGTGGGGTCAGCATAGCGGTGACATCTCTGGAGTCCCACATGACTGACTGCAGTTCAAGTCCCAGACCTACTGGCTTGAAAATCATGCTGGATACATGTGAGTGCATGCCCATGACCTTAGAAGAAGGGACTGTGGCATGGGTATATCAGGGTGATTTCTCACTTTCCCTTTCTGTCCCCTCATTTTCTCTCCAGTGAACTCGCATGGCCTATGACAAAAATCTCTCTTTTTTTAAAAAAAAATTCATTTTACTCATTCATTCATTTTATTTATTCATTCATTTGTTTTAATTTGACCAGAGAGAGACACAGAGAGAGAGAGAGAGAGAGAGAGGGAAAGTGAGAAAGCAAGCCACCAAGCCCAAGATTTGAACTCTGGTTGGCCATGTGGGAGCGTCCAGCACCTTAACCACCACCCACTGGTCCCCAACAAAAACTTCTTTAAAATAATAAGTAGATGGTGAAGGATTAGAAATGCCACAGGGGCTAGCAGGTGGTATAGTGGTTAAGGCACTAGACGATGACATGGTGAACTATGGTTTGAGTCCCAGACCCAGTAGCTTGAAACTCATGGTGGTCATCTATGTGTAAAGGCCCAAGGATCATGCCATGGCTGTCTACCCTTAGGGGTGATTTCTCGCTTTCTGTCTCTCTAATGTACACACGTCCTATAGCCAAAAGCAAACAAAACCCAGAAATGGTGTGGTTTGCTCTGCTGAGGATGAATACTCTCTCAGTAGGAGCTTAGAGGAGCCTGTGGTTTGTGTTCTTGTCTGAGCCTGGCATGGACTCTTCACCTCTCTAAGCTAGGAGAGGGAACTGAGGAAGAATCTTGCTTCATATGCCACAGATTCTCATCCTCTTACCAATTTGCATAGATTTTTTTAAAAAAATAATTATTTAATTTTATTTATTCATTCATTTCTTTTCATTTGATCAGACACACACACACAGAGGGAAAGTGAGAAAGCAAGACACCGGGTTCAGGACTCAAACTGTGGTTGGCCATGTGGGAGTATCCAGAGTCTTCACCACCACACCACCTATTAGCCCCCAATTTACACAGATTTTATTGAACAGGTATTTCTCCATGTAATGTTAGCTTTTTTTTTTTTTTTTAAGAATTATTTTATGGGGCCAGCAGGTGGCATGGTGGTTAAGGGTCCTGGACTCCCACATAGCTGACCACGGTTCAAGTCTCGGACCTGGCAGCTTGCCTTCTCACTTTCTCTCTCTTTCTCTCTCACTCTGTCCCTCTTTGGTCAAATTTAAATAAATAAATAAATAAAGTTCAATAAAATAATTAAAAATAAAAAAGAATTATTTTTGGGACCAGCAGTTAGTGTAATGACTGTGTGGCTGGACTCCCATGTAGTTGACCATAGTTCAAGTCCCGGACCCGGTGGCTTAAACTCACGCTGGGCACGTGTGCATGCGTGCCCAAGATCCCAAGAGGAGAATGGAGGAGAAGGGATTGTGGCATGTCCATCCCCCCTGGGGTTGATTTCTCGCTTTCTGTCTCTCTGTCTCTCTCTGTCTTTCTGGTGAGTACACGTACCCTATAGCAAAAACCTCTCCAAAAAAAAAAAAAGAAGTATTTTATTTAACTTTATTTATTTATTTATTTGAACAGAGAGGGACAGAGTGAGAGAGAGAGAGAGAAGAGGGTTAAATTATTTATTTAATTCCATGTATTATTATTATTATTATTATTATCAATTTAACCAGAGAGAGAGGAAGGGAAAGCGAGAAAGCAAACTGCCAGGTCTGGGAATCGAACCACAGTTGACAATATAGGAGTCCAACATCTTTCACCACCCCACCCAGCCGGCCCCTTCCGTTTCTTTTTTTCAAGTTGATTTCTTTTGGGGCGAGCTGGTGGCATGGTGGCAAAGGGCACTGGACTCCCATAAGACAGACCACAGTTTGAGTCCCGGACCCAGCAGTTTGCTTTCTCATTTTCTTTTTCTTTCTTTCTCTCACTCGGTCCCTCTCTGGTCAAATGAAAATAAATAAAGTTTTTTTTAAAAAAAATACAACTCCTAAAAAAAAAAAGTTTATTTCTTTCATAAGAGTGCCAGAGACACACACACACCCTCAACAGTGTCTCATGCCATGACTCCCGACCCCTATCCTCCCAGCTGGCCAGGATCCCAGGCATGTGTCCATCATGTAGAGGTTGGCCGGGGAACCAAGCACGCGACCGCCACGTGGATCCGCTTCGCTTGAGCAGCGCGTCACCGCCAGCTGCTCCCTTTCCGTGTCTTGCTCTCCAGGCGTGTCCTTTCACAGCTCAGGTTCCCTCCTCGTCCTGCCTCTACCCGGCTGCACAGAGGATCTGGTGTCAGGGACACCGGAGCCGCCGCCGATTACTGCTTCTCTCCCTAGCCTCCCCTCTTCCCCTGTGCTGGGCCCAGTTTCCAGGACACGGGAGCTGGCGCTACTCTCAAGCTGCTACCTGGAACTAGAGCCCTGGAGCCTGCCGAGGGGAGGGAACCCAGCGGCACCACATGCAGCCCTGAGTCCCGCCTCCTCCCTTTCCCTGCCACCATTCAAATAGGGTGCTATGACCTCTGCTCAGGGAGCCCCTCCAGATCTTCCTGTCTGGGTCCTGGGCCCCATCCACAGGACTGTGTGAAGGCAAGGTGTGAGGTAGCAGGGGGTCCTCCCTTCCAAAGTTAAAATTTCATTTTTGTTGTGACTATATATATATATAAATTTTTTTCTGGAGAAGTTTTTGCTATAGGGCACATGCACTCGCCAGAAAGAGACAGAGAGACAGAAAGAAATCACCCCCCAGGGGGGATGTCCATGCCGCAATCCCTTCTCCTCCATTCTCCTCTCGGGATCTTGGGCACGCACGCACACATGCCCTGTGTGAGTTTAAGCCACCAGGTTCGGGACTCGAACCACGGTCGACTCCATGGGAGTCCAGCGATATAGCCATCACGCCGACTGCTGGTTCCATGTCCCCTACATTTTAAAATATCATTTTCACCATGTTAAGTCAAAGCAGGCCCACAGAGCCCCTTCACAGTGCTACCAGAAGTTGATTTTCTGTTTTTGAGTTAATCACTGACGTGCCCAATGCTCTCGGAAGTTGTTTTTCCTCCCTCGTTGCTGGGTCTTGCTCTCTGGCCTCATGACTATACTGTGGCATTTATCCTCACAGAGGAACCTGTCCAGTGCAGCAGTGGAAAGTGAGCTGGAAACCTCCCCAGACACACCGACTTCCCTTCGGTGCAGTGGTAGACGTGGAGGAAGATGCCCCAGACACTGCAGAAGATCTGCACAGACCTGAATGAACTGCCTTAGTGAAGGTTTCAGGGTCCTTGGTAAGAAAAGCCATGCTGGGGGACCAGCAGGTGGCGTGGTGGTTAAGGCACTGGACACTCCTGCATGGCTGATCATGGTTCAAGTCCTGGACCTGGTGGCTTGCTTTCTCACTTCCTCTTTATCTCTCTCACTCTTTCTCTTTCTTTTTCTCTCTCTCTGTGTCTCTCTGGTCAACTTAAAATAAATAATTAAATAAATTAAATTTTTTAAAAAATAAAGAAGAGCTATATTGGAACCAGCAGATGTTGTAGCAGTTACGTTGCTAGAGTCCCACGTGGCTGACCACAGTTCAAGTCCTGGACCCGATGGCTTGAAAATCACTCCAGGTACATGTGCATGCGTGCCCAAGATCTCAGGAGGAAAATGGAGGAGAAGGAATTGTGGCATGGCCATCCCCCGAGGGGGTAATTTCTCACTTTCCCTCTCACTATCTCTGTCTCTCTCTGATAAGCACACATGCCCCAAGGAAAAAACCTCTAAAAGAAAGAAACACTGAGGACCAACAGGTGGTGTGGTGGTGAAGGCGTTGGACACTCCCACATGGCCTTACCACGGTTTGAGTTCCAGACCTGGTGGCTTGCTTTCTCGATTTCTCTATCTCTCTTTCTGTGTCTTTCTAGTCAAATTAAAATGAATGAATGAATAAATAAATGATTATTAAAAAAAAAAAAAAGAAAGAAAAGTTATATTGAACCTGTGCTGAGACAGAATTTCAGGTATCGCAAGACAGAGTAGGACTCAGTGGTCCAACTCTCACTGTTCTGGACGTTTTATCCCCCATTCCCCTGACACCTGTATTACCCCAATACATTCCTCCTTTACCTTCTAGACGCACTGTCTCTATAGCTTCTTTATGATTAAACTGACTCTAGGTGATCACAAGGTCTCTCTGCTCTTCTTAGCCCACAATTTGACAAGTAACTGCTACACAACACTCCTCTGCCTTTCGTGTATTTTGTCTTTGAAATCATCCTGAGGAGCAAACAGGTGGCATGGGGGTTAAGGCACTGACTCCCACATGGCCAACTGCACTGTTTGAGTCCCAGACCCGGTGGCTTGGAAAATCATCCCTGGTTGGTGTGTGTTATTCTCAAAATCCCAAGGAGACTGGAGGAGAAGGGATTGCCTTGTGGCCATCCCCCCTGGGGAGTGATTTCTCACTTTCCCTCTCTCTCTCTTTCTCTTCCTCACTGTGGCAAGCACATGTACCCTATAGCAAAAACTGAATAAAATAAAGGCATCCTGAGGGACCAGCAGTTGGTGTAATGGCTATGTTACTGGACTCCCATGTAGTCGCCCGGGGTTCGAGTCCCAGACCCGGTGGCTTAAACTCACACCGGGCACGTGTGCATGCGTGCCCAAGATCCTGAGAGGAGAATGGAAGAGAAGGGATTGTGGCATGGCCATCCCCCTGAGGGAGTAATTTCTTGCTTTCTATTTCTCTCTTTCTGGTGAGTGCACGCACCCTATAGCAAACATTTTAAAAATAAACTGGTGAGTGCATGCACCCTATAGCAAACATTTTAAAAATAAATAATAAATAAAGGCATCCTGATTCTGTGACACTTTGACACATATGTTAGACCACTTGGATTTTGTGGGGATTTTGGTGATCATCTTATCCCTGACTCAAATAAAATGTTTGTTTTACTTGTATTGCCTCTGTTTTCATCTCATATGTTGACAGCTTTTTTTTTTTATTTTAGTGACTAAGAAGAAGTAGATTGAAAAATAAGGTGGGTTGGGGCTAATAGGTGGCATGGTGGTTAAGGCACTGGACTCCCACATTGTTAAATGAGGTTTGAATTCTGGACCTGGAGGCTTGATGTCTCACCTTCTCTCTCCCTCTCTGGTGAGCGTGCATGACCTGTGGCAAATTTTTAAAAAATAATAACGTGGGGACCAGCAGTTAGCGTAATGGCTATGTCGCTGGACTCCCACGTAGTCAACCGCGGTTGGCGTCCCGGACCTGGTGGCTTAAAACTCATGCTGGGCGCATGTGCGTGCGTGCCCAAGATCCCGAGAGGAGAACAGAGGTGAAGGGACTGCAGCGTGGCCATCCCCCCTGGGAGGGGGGTGATTTCTCACTTTCTGTCTCTCTGTCTGTCTGGCGAGCGCATGCACCCTATAGCAAAAAGAAAAACCTCTCCAAATAATAATAATAATAATAATAATAATAATGTGGGGCCGGCAGGTGGCATGGTGGTTAAGGGTGCTGGACTTGCACATGGCCAACCTTTGTTCGAGTCCTGGACCTGGTGACTTGCTTTCTCACTTTCTTTCTTTCTTTCTCTTTCTTTCTCTCTCGCTCTGTCCCTCCCTGGTCAAATTAAAATAAATAAATATAAATAAGTAAAGTTGGAGAAAATAATTCTTTAAAAAAATTTTAAGGGGCCAGCAAGTGGTGTGGTAGTTAAGGGCACTGGACTCCTACATGACTGATTACAGTTCGAGTTCCACACCTGACAGCTTGCTTTCTCACTTTCCCTTTCTCTCACTCTGTCCCTCTCTGGTCAAATTTAAAATAAAGTTCAAGAAAATAATTCTTTAAAACACGTTTAAAAAATAAAAATTATAAATAAAATTTGAAAAAGAAGGTGGGTGGAAGCCTTTTGTGGTCATGGATGAAATAAGCTTGTTACAAATTCACGATCCCTGGAGGACATGCGTGTCTCTTTCCTGTTCCCATGTGGCCTATTGGCTGGACCCTTCTCAGACTTTGAGGACTCAGGATCTGACCATTAGATACTGAGTCTGGAATTCCCTGGGCACACCATGACCCTCACTTTTAAAAAATAAAACCATCAAGGGGGACCAGCAGTTGGCATAATGGCTATGTCACCAGACTCCCATGTAGCTGACCGCGGTTCGAGTCCCAGACCCAGTGGCTTAAACTCATGCCGGGCGCGTGTGCGTGCATGCCCAAGATCCCAAGAGGAGAATGGAGGAGAAGGGATTGCGGCGTGGCCATCTCCCCTGGGGGGTGATTTCTCACTTTCTGTCTCTCTGTCTCTGTCTGTCTTTCTGGCAAGCAAATGCACCCTATAGCAAAAAACCTCTCCCCCAAAGAAACAAACAAACAAAAATCATCAGGGTCCCATGGAGTGCAGGAAGACGCTGGCCTGTCTGCTCTGGAACCCTAGGAGCAGGTTCTGCTGAAATTCAGATGGCATCTGGGGCAGCCAGGCCCAGGGCGGGACAGTAGCCGGCCAGCCTAGTCTGTGGCCAAATATCTAATTGTCTGCGGCTCTGAGTGCCCGGCCTGCCAGTCAAGCGTCGGAGGGGGCGTGGCCTGAGTAGTGCCAATCAGGGGCAGAAGGGCGGGCCTCGCCGTCAGTTCAACGCGGTCCACTTCCGGGAGGAGGCGGTGACGTTGGACGATCTCGCGAGCTTTTCTTGTCTCGCTGCGGCCCGGTTCGGTGTAGCGCCTCCGCTGTTTCCTAGGGTGCTGCGTGGACTGTGCCGCTGCTCTGTGGCTCTGTGTCGTCACACACCGCGGGAGGGAGACCTAGGAGGACGTGGGGACATCCCGGAAGCCAGGAAATGGTGAGTGTGCGGGGTTAGGGGGTCCCGAATCGGGGCCGGAGGAGCGATTGGGATCGGCCGGAACCGGCTGGGCGGAGCCGGGCCTTCGCTGTCCACCGCGGAGTCCGCGGCCCGGAATCCGCCGCGGGCGCAGCTGGACCGTCGGTCCCTGTATCCCGGGGTGGGGCCTGGGTCGATAACGGGACCCCCCCGGGTGTGCTGTCCCGACCCTGCGCGGCCATCTGGGCTGGGCCCGGCGCCCTCCCCGGGCAGCTCGGCGGCCGCCCCGGGGCGGTGGGGGGGGGGGGGACGGGAGCGGTCATCGCGGGTCCGAACTCGGTCTGCCGGGTCGTGCAGGGAGGGGCTCTGGGCCGTGGAGCTTCAGTCCCTGCTTTCTCTCAAATGATCACCCGTTTTCTTCTGTGTTTTTTTGTTTTTTTTTTTTGCCCGCGATGTGGACAAACAGGGCCTCAGCTCCATCTCGGTGTTCCCAGCCTCGCTCCTCCTGTGGCTTCGATCAATCCCCCAATTCGGGCTCCCTCTCCTCCGTCCCCCCATGCTACCTTTCCTGCCCAGCTCACCCAAGCATCTCCTTTTGATTCTCTTTTTCCACATTGTAAAAAAACCCCACGTGGTGTTTTAATGACTTATGACGTCCGCGGAGCAGCAGGTGACGTTCAGGCGAGCTTGTTTTTCTCTTTGTGTCCTTTTTTCAACAAGAGGAGGGAGAGCCAAGAACGGCCACCTGCCTGGGCTCTGTGCCTGCCGCCCTCCTCTCTTCTCTAGGCAGACATCCATCAGAGAGAGCCTCCGGGGTGAGGGTTCCTTTGTTGGGTCACACCTACTTCAGAACCTAGAAAGCCCCCACGCCGCCCCGTCTTTCCCTGGTCCTGGGTTTCAGAACCGCCTGGGCTGTCCTAGGATTCCCACAGGGCCCTGTCTGTGAGTGTCCGGTGAATCTCAACCCCTGGATCATCTCCCAGAGGACAGCCTGAGTTCCACTGATGCTGGGGAGGGGGGGAGATCTCCCAGGGGAGATGAATCACCTCCTGCTCTGTCCTGTTTTTTTCTTTCTTTCTTTTTTTTTTTTAAATTAAAAAAATTTTTAATTAAATTTTTAAAGAAGTGCGCTCGCTGCCAGAGAGCCAGAAAGCAAGAAATCACTCTCCCCCCTCCCCCAGCCCGGATGGCCAAGCTGCAATCCCTTCTCCATTCTCCCCTAGGGATTTTGGGCATGCACAGGCGCCCAGCAGGGCGTGGGTATCCAACGACATAAGCATTACGCCATCTGCTGGTCCCTAGCCCTCATATATTTTTAATGATACAGAAAAGGAGGAGGTTTTGGAGCAAGCAGATGGCATGGAGGTTAAGTCTCTGAATCCCACAGGGCAAGCTGTGCAATTCGAGTCCCTGCTGGCAGCTTGAACATAATGCTGTGGGCGTGCATGTGCATGCCCAAGATCCCTAGAGCAAACTGGAGGAGAAGAGATTTTTTAGCCCGGCTTTCATCCTCGGAGATGATTTTTCACATTCTCTCTCTCTTTCTCTGGCTTAAAGCACAGACCCTATAGTATAAAACTTAAAAAAAAAAAAGTTTTTAGAAATAAAAATGAGAAAACCACCCTTGGCATGGTAATTAAGGCCCCAGATTGCGGTTTGAGTCCTGGACCTGGCAGCTTGAAAAATCATGCTGAGCACGTGTATGTGCATGCCAAAAGGCCCAAGGGAGAATGGAGCAGAAGGGATTGTGGTGTGGCCAATCCCCCCCCCTCCCCTGGGAGTGATTTCTCACTTTCTCACAGCTCTTTGGCAAAAACCTTTAAAAAGGAAAAAAAAAGAAAGAAAAGGAAAAGAAAAAAAAAAGTAAATACCTACTTTCGTATTCCATTTCCTTTTTTTTTTTTTTTTTGTAATATTCCATAGTGTGTGGGCTGGCAGTTGGCATGGTGGTTAAAGCACTGCATGTCCAGATGGCCAACTGTGGTTTGAGTCCTAGACTAGGCGGCTTGCTTTCTCACTGTCCCTCTGTCTCTCTCTGTGTCTCTCTCTGGTCAAGTTAAAAAATAATAATAATTTTTAAACTGCAGTAGGATGTGTATGCTTGCCAGGGAAGGAAGAAGAGAGAAAAAGTGAGAAAGCACCACTGTGGAGCGGGTGGCCATGCCAGAATCCCCTCTCTTTCATTCTCCTCTTAGGATTTTGGGCGTGTCCATACGCACATGCTGGTGTGTTTGTGAAGCCACTGAGCCCTGGATTGGAACTGGGTAGTTCCCATGGGAACCTGCTGCCTTCACCACATGCCCCAGCCTGGCCCTTCTCTGTTTGTTAATGTTTACCTCTTCAGTTCCCCAGAGAGTGTATAATAACCTTTCTCTTACGTGATTTTAGATGGAATACCTGTTCTTCACATTGCAAATCCCACTGGAGATAAGAATGTCAGAGAACTGGGAATTTCATCCCTCCTTAAGGTTGAGAAGAACTTGTAGTAGTGACTATCCATTTAGTTTTCTGTTACCTGTACTTTAGAAGATTGTGCTCAGGGGCTGGCAGGTGGTGTGGTGGTTAAGGGCGCTGGACCCCCACATGGCTGACCGCGGTTCGTGTCCCAGACCTGGAGGCTTGCTTTCTCATTCCCCCCACACAATATTTATGTCTTGCTCTGTGCCTCACTGGTCAAATTAAAATAATAAATAAATAAATGGTTAAGTAAGTTAAGTGAAAATTTAACTTAACCTTTTTTAAAAAATTTTTATTTATTCATTCATTTATTTTAATTTGACCAGAGAGAGAGAGAGAAAAAAAGTGAGAAAGCAAGCCACCAGGA
>NW_006159677.1:792016-792944 GCF_000334495.1 Tupaia belangeri chinensis | reverse complement strand
AAAAAAAAAAACTACTTTCGTATTCCCTTTTCTTTTTTTTTTTTTTTTTTGTAATATTCCATAGTGTGTGGGCTGGCAGTTGGCATGGTGGTTAAAGCACTGCATGTCCAGATGGCCAACTGTGGTTTGAGTCCTAGACTAGGCGGCTTGCTTTCTCACTGTCCCTCTGTCTCTCTCTGTGTCTCTCTCTGGTCAAGTTAAAAAATAATAATAATTTTTAAACTGCAGTAGGATGTGTATGCTTGCCAGGGAAGGAAGAAGAGAGAAAAAGTGAGAAAGCACCACTGTGGAGCGGGTGGCCATGCCAGAATCCCCTCTCTTTCATTCTCCTCTTAGGATTTTGGGCGTGTCCATACGCACATGCTGGTGTGTTTGTGAAGCCACTGAGCCCTGGATTGGAACTGGGTAGTTCCCATGGGAACCTGCTGCCTTCACCACATGCCCCAGCCTGGCCCTTCTCTGTTTGTTAATGTTTACCTCTTCAGTTCCCCAGAGAGTGTATAATAACCTTTCTCTTACGTGATTTTAGATGGAATACCTGTTCTTCACATTGCAAATCCCACTGGAGATAAGAATGTCAGAGAACTGGGAATTTCATCCCTCCTTAAGGTTGAGAAGAACTTGTAGTAGTGACTATCCATTTAGTTTTCTGTTACCTGTACTTTAGAAGATTGTGCTCAGGGGCTGGCAGGTGGTGTGGTGGTTAAGGGCGCTGGACTCCCACATGGCTGACCGCGGTTCGTGTCCCAGACCTGGAGGCTTGCTTTCTCATTCCCCCCACACAATATTTATGTCTTGCTCTGTGCCTCACTGGTCAAATTAAAATAATAAATAAATAAATGGTTAAGTAAGTTAAGTGAAAATTTAACTTAACCTTTTTTAAAAAATTTTTATTTATTCATTCATTTATTTTAATTTGACCAGAGAG
>NW_006159677.1:786656-791162 GCF_000334495.1 Tupaia belangeri chinensis | reverse complement strand
TGCGCTCACCAGACAGAGAGAGACATAGAGACAGAAAGCGAGAAATCAACCCCCAGGGGGGATGGTCACGCTGCAATCCCTTCTCCTCCATTCTCCTCTCGGGATCTTGGGCACGCACGCACACGTGCCCTGCGTGAGTTCTAAGCCACTGGGTCCAGGATGCGAACTGCGGTCGACTACATGGGAGTCCAGCAATATAGCCATTACGCTAACCACTGGTTCCCAGGTTAAATTAAATTAATAATCATTCTTTTATAAAAAAGAGAAGAAGATTGTGCTTAGGTGTATGGGACATGATATGGTAATCATAAGTGTTCACATGTGATTAATCAGTAAATGATTATCATGGAAGTAGTTAAGAAATAACATTTTTTATCTTCTTTTTCTTTTTGGGGGGTGGGGGAGAGAGCTTTTTGCTATAGGGCATGTGCGCTTGCCAGAAAGAGAGAGACAGAGGAACAGAAAGTGAGAAATCACCCCCCAGGGGGGATGGCCACACTGCAGTCCCTTCTCCTCCATTCTCCTCTTGGGATCTTGGGCATGTACGCACACGTGCCCGGTGTGAGTTTAAGCCACCAGGTCTAAGACTCGAATCGCAGTTGACTACATGGGAGTCCAGTGACTTAGCCATTATGCCAACTGCTGGTTCCAACAATTTTTATCTTCTGAAAGTATAGTTATAGTGCTTTTTCTGTTAAAGCATAGGAATTAAGTATGTTATAGTTTCTTTCCTTTTTTTCCTTTGTCTAGAACCTTTTTATTTTTTTTTGGTAAGACAGATTTTTGTTTTACTGTAGGGCATGTGTGCTCGCTGGAGGGACAGAGAAAGTGAGAAATCACCCCTCAAGGGGGAAGAGGTGGCCTCGCTGCAGTCCCTTCTCCTCCATTCTCTTGGGATCTTGGGCACGCACATACGCACACGCAGCTGGCCTGAGTTTCAAGCCTCCAGGTCTGGAACTCCAACCTTGGTCAGTTATGTTGAGTCCAGCACCTTTACCACTACAGCACTGCTGGGCCCTTTTAATTTTTAAAATGTGTTGTAGGTCTCATTCACTTGCTGAATAGACATGGAGGGCGAGGTCTGAGAAAGCACCCCCCAGGGTTGCGGCCACGCCACAATTTTTTCTCCTACGTTCTCTTTTCCGGATTTTGGGTGCATGTGCACAAGCACCTGGCATGATTTCAGGTTGCCAGGTCTGGTACTGAAACTGCAGCAGCCCACGTGAGAACCACCCTGCCACCGGCTAGCCCCACATTCTCTTGTGTTAATTGAGCATTCTGAATGATTTCACTTTTTTCTTCTCTATTATGTAAAATAGTGCTTCTTCCAAAACTTACTTGCTTCTTAAAATATTTTTAAGAATTGCTTTTATTTAATTTGGGGATCGCCAGATGGCGTAACGGCTATGTCGCTGAACTCGAGCCTTGGTTGATATGTGGGAGTCCAGTACCTTAACCACCATGTCACCTGCTGGCCCCTCTCAAAATATTTTTGTTGGTAATATATATTTATAATTAATTAAAATTTACTGACTTTTTGTTTGTTTTGTTAAATTTACTTATTAATTTTCAGAGAGCGAGAAGGTTAGGCACCCTGAACAGGGTCTCATGCCCCTCCCTTGCTCCATCCCTGCAGGCAGTCAGGATCTCTGGCTCCCCTGCTTGGTCCAGTGGACCTTGGGGTACAATCCTCGGTCCTTGGCTACAGCCTTAGCCAGCAGCATCTGTACTATCCTGCTTTTGGCTACCATGCTTAAATACACTTATAAATAACACTGTAACTATGCTGACTCAGGTAGCCATAGATTCCCCATTACTCCTGCTTATGCATTTTAACCTTGCTGTCAGTCATCTTCACCTATCAGTAGTTAATGCCACCTAATACATTGTTGATACTGTTATTTTTTAAGTGATTTATTATTTATTATTATTTAAAAAATAATTATTTAATTTTATTTATGCATTCATTTATTTTAATTTGACCAGAGAGAGAGAAAAAGAGGGAGGGAAAGTGAGAAAGCAAGCACCAGGTCTGGGATTCAAATTGTGATCGGCCATGTGGGAGTCCAGTGCCCCAAGCACTGTGCCACCTTCTGGCCCCAATTTGGAACTTTTTTTAAATCAGTGCATTTACTATGTATATTTTCAGTCCTTTTGAAGTTATCGAGACCGAAAGTGCAGTGAGAAAACAAGCCACCAGGTCCAGGACTCGAACCTTGGTCAGCCATGTGGGAATCTAGCACCTTAACCACCATGCCACCTGCTGGCCCCTGATATTGTTTTCTTTTTTAAAGAATTATTTTTTATTTAACTTTATTTATTTTTTTATTTGAATTTGGCCAGCGAAGGACAGAGCAAGAGCGAGAGTGAGAGAGAGAGAAAGTGAGAAAGCAAGCTGCCAGGTCCAAGATTCGAATTGTGGTTGGTCATGTAGGAGTTCCGTGCCCCTAACCACCAAGCCAAGCCACCTGTTATTATTTTGAATTAATATTTATTAGATCAGCTAAGCAAAGTGGTAGGGCCAGGCCTTGGTACCTCAGTAATGTGCTGCTCTGCAATCCTGGATCCATGGAATATTGCAGGTATAGTTCCTGGGTTGTACTGTACGTACCAGGCACGTGTGGGCACAATCCATGCTGCTAGAAGGCCGGGTGGGGGAATTGTTGTGTGAGATCATTACTGCCCTCCCCTTTTTTCTGCATGTCAGCCTCTCACTGTCATAAAAGAAATACAGTTTGGTATTTTTTAGGTTTCTTTTAAAGAATTACTTATTTAATTTCATTTATTATTAATATGACCAGAGAGAGAAAAGGGAAGGTGAGAAAGTAATTGCTAGGTCCAGGACTTGAACCCCATTTGGTCATGTGGGAGTCTAGTGCCTTAACCAGCACTCCATCTGCTGGCCCCCCTGTTTTTTTGTTTTTGTTTTAGATTTTTGCTATAGAGTATATGCACTTACTGGAGAGACAGAAAGAGATAAGGAATGTTAGAAATTACCCCCTAGGAGGGATGGCCATGCCACAGTGCCTTCTTCTTCATTCTTCTCTCAGGATTGGCATGTGCCTGGTGTGTTTGTTTGTTTGTTTGTTTTTTGCTATAGGGTGCATGTACTCGCCAGAGAGACAAGAGAGAAACAGAAAGCAAGAAATCACCCCAAGGCAGGATGACCACACAGCAGTCCCTTCTCCTCTCTTCTCCTCTTGGGATCTTGGGCATCTGCCCACATAGGCTGGTGGCATGTTAACTCACTGTGTCCAGGACTTGAACCACAGAGTTGGTCATGTGCGATCTTGCATCTTAACCATCGCCCAATCTGCTAGCCCAAGAAATACACTTCTTTTTAAAAAGAATTATTTTATTGGAACCAGTAGATGTCATAATAGTTATGTCATTGGACCTGCCATGTAATCAACTGCGGTTCGAGTCCCAGACCTGCTGGCTTAAAACTCATGCCAGACACATGTATGTATGAACTCAAAATCCCAAGAGGAGAAGGGAGTAGAAGGGATTGCGTCATGGCCATCTCCCTGGGGGGTGATTTCTCATTTTTCTGTCTCTGTCTCTGGTAAGCGCACATGCCCTACAGTAAAATCTCTCTCTAAAAAAATTATCTATTTAATTTTTTGTGTGTGTGACTATTTTTTACTTTGACCAGAGACAGAAAGGGAAAGTGAGAAAGCAAACTACCATGGGTCCAGCAGGTGGTTTGGTGGTTAAGGGTGCTGGACTCCCACAAGGCTGACCGCAGTTCAAGTCCCAGACCTGGTGACTTGTTTTCTTGCTTTCCATCTCTTTATCTCTCTTTCTCACTCTGTCCCTATCTGGTCAAATTAAGAATAAATAAAGTTAAGTAAAATAATTCTTTAAAAAAAAATAAGCAAACCACCATATTTGGGACTTGAACTGCTGTTGGCTGTGTGAGTCCAGCACCCCAGCCACTACTACACCTGCTGGCCCAAGAAATACACATTTTGGAAAATATAAATATAGAGACCGGCAGATGGCATAGCAGTTACGTCACTGGATTCTCACATGTCCAACTGAGGTTAGTGTCCCGACCCAGTGGCTTCAAAGTCACACCAGGTGCGTTTACATGCATGCCCAAGATCTTGGGAGGAGAGTGGAGGAGAGTGCCCTTGGGTAGGGGTGATTTCTGACTTTCCCTCCCATTGGCTCTTTCTCCCCACAATGAACACACATGCCCTAAGGCAGATAATTCTAAAATAAATTTTAAAATAAATATAAAAGTTTTTTAATATGTATTTTTAAAATTTTGGGGCCAATGGGTGGTGTCATCGTTAAGGCACTGGGCCTCCCACTTGGCGGACCATGGTTTGAGCCACAGACTTAGTGGTTTGGTTTCTCACTTTCCCTCTCTTATTTTCTGTCTCTGGTGAATACACATGTCCTATAGCATTTATTAGTAATAATATAAATTAAATATTTAAAAATACATATTTTAAAAAATCTTTAAGGGACCAGCAGTTGGCATAATGGCTGTGTCAC
>NW_006159677.1:783024-786565 GCF_000334495.1 Tupaia belangeri chinensis | reverse complement strand
GTGCCCAAGATCCTGAGAGGAGAATGGAGGAGAAGGGATTGCAGCAAGGCCATTCCCCCTGGGGGGTGATTTCTCACTTTGTGTTTCTCCATCTGTCTCTTTCTGGTGAGTGCACGTGCCCTATAGCAAACACCTCGCAAAAAAAAAGAAAAATGAAAAAAACCATGAAAACTTTAAAAAAATCTTTAATGATTACTATTATTTTGCATGAATGTGTTATTAGGCACATGCTCTCACTAGAGAGAGACAGAGAGAGAAGTGAGAAAGCAAGCAACCAGGTCCAGGACTGGAATTGTGGTTGGCCATGTGGGAGTCTAGCTCCTTAACTGCTACGCCACCTGCTGGCCCAGTTGTTTTTGTTTTTGTTTTTTAATATTGTCAGAAGATGCCTGAGAGGAGAGATGGAAAGACAGAATGAGAAAGCATCCCCTATGGGTAATGATCATACTGTAATAATCTCTTCTCTGTTTTTCAATTCTTTTGAGATTTTGTGCATCCACTTTTGTATGCCTAGTGTCTTTTTCAAGCTGTAGGGTCTAGGATTAAACCCTCTACTTGGCCATGTGGGATCTACTGCTTTAACTGTGGGTTAGCCTAAGTTTGTTATATCTTTTTTTAAAAGAATTATTTACTTTACTTATTATTATCATTTTTTAATTTAACCAGAAAGAGGGAAAGTGAGAAAGCAAGTTACCAGGTCTGGGAGTTGAACCACAGTTGACCATGTGGGAATCCAGCACCCCTAACCACCATTCTACCTGCTGGCCTCATTCGTTGTATCTTATTTTATTTTTTCTAGCACTCTTTTTTTTTAAATTATTTTACTTAATTTTATTTATTTTAATTTGACTAGAAAGGGACAGAGAGAGAGAGAAAGTGAGAAAGCAAGTTACCAGGTCTGGGAGTTGAACCACAGTTGACCATTGGGGAATCCAGCACCCCTAACCACCATTCTACCTGCTGGCCTCATTCGTTGTATCTTTATTTAATTTTATCTAGCCATTTTTTTTTTTTTTTGAGAAGTTTTTGCTATAGGGCACGTGGGCTCACCAGACAGACAGAGAGAGACAGAGAGACAGAAAGTGAGAAATCCCCCTCCAGGGGGGATGGTCACGCCGCAATCCCTTCTCCATTCTCCTCTCGGGATCTTGGGCACGCACGCACATGCGCCTGGCATGAGTTTTAAGCCACCGGGTCCGGGATGCGAACCGCGGTTGACTACGTGGGAGTCCAGCGACATAGCCATTACGCTAACTGCTGGTTCCCATCCCACTCTTTATGTGATTCAGGTTCTTATAATATTTTCATCCTCTCTGAAGAATGTCTTGAACATTTTTGTGCTTTTAAGAGAGATTTTTGCTATCGAGTACGTGCACTCTCCGGAGGGACAGCCAGAAAGTGAGCAATTATCCCCCAGGGCCCAGGAGTGATGGCCACACCCCAGTCCCTTCTACATTTTCCTCTTAACGATTTTGAGCACACGCGCCTGGGGTGAGTTTTAAGCCACCGGGTCCAGGATTCAAACCACAGTCAACTTTGTGGGAGTCCAGCAATGTAGGCATTATACATCTGCTAGTCCCAGACTTCTTGAACATTTCTCACAAGGTACATAAACTGGAAATACATTCTCTGTTTCACTTTTTTTCTTTTCCTTAGAGAGGGTAATTCCAGTCATTTTGTCTTTTTCTTAGCCAGGTCTTACTTCTGCTTACTCGCAGATGCTATCGACCAGTTACATAAAATTTTCATTTCAGTTCCTGCGCTTTGCACCTCCATAATTTCTCTGTGGTACCTTTGAAAGTACGACATTCTTTATTATTGTATTATTTGTAATGATTTCCTTTAGGAGACCAGCAGGTGGTGTGGTTGTTAAGGCACTGGACTCCGACATGGCCGAGCACAGTTCAAACCTTGGATCTGGTGGCTTGCTTTCTCATTTTCTATTTCTCTCTGGTCAAATTAAGAAAAACAATAATAACAAATAAAAATTTAAAATTCATTTTATTTAACTTTAATTTGATTGAAGAGGGACAGAGTAAGAGAGAGAAAAAGAGAGAGAGAATGGAAGTAAGAAACCAAGCCACCAGGTCCAGGACTTGAATTGCGGTCATCCATGTGGGAATCCAGCACCCTTAACCACCATGCCACCTACCGGTCCCACAAATAAAATTTTTTAAAGTTAAATTATTTATTTATTTAATCCCATTTATTATTATTTTAATTCAACCAGACAGAGACAGAGAGAAAGGGAAAACGAGTAGCAACCTGCCAGGTCCAGGACTTGAACCGTGGTTGGCAATGTGGGAATCCAGTGCCTTTAACCACCACACCACCTGCCAGCCCCCCACAAGTAATATTTTTTTTTTAAGAGAGATTTTTACTATCGGGCTCATGCGCTTGCCAGAAGGATAGAGACAGAAAGTAAGTCACCCCCGAGGGGGGATGGCCACGCTGCAGTCCCTTCTCCTCCATTCTCCTCTCAGGTTCTTGGGCATACACCCAGCGTGAGTTTAAGCCAGTGGGTCCTGGACTCAAACCATGGTCGACTACATGGGAGTCCAGCGACATAGCCATTATGCCAACTGCTAGTCTCCCCACAAATAAAATTTTTATTTATTTTTTTAAAGAATTACTTACTTTAATTTTATTTATTCATTCATTTATTTTAATTTGACCAGAGAGAGACACAGAGAAAGAGAAGGAAAGTGAGAAAGCAAGCCACCAGGTCTGGGACTTGAACCATGGTCAGCCACGTGGGAGTGTCCAGCACCTCAACCACCACGCCACCTGCTGGCCCCTTCCCCACAATAAAATTTTACAAATTTATTTCCTTCATTTTGTTCTTGATTACCTTCAACTCTTGGTGTATAGTTAAGACCTTTGTGGGGTTTTGTTTTTAATTTTTGTTTTCCAAGAGTTTTTTGCTATAGAGCACATGCACTTGCTGGAAAAATAAGAGAGACATAGAAACAGAAAGCAAGAAATCACTTCTCAGGGAGAATGGTCATGTCACAGTCCCTTCTCCTCTTAGGGTTTTGGGCACACAGGCACACACACACCCAGCATGCATTTCAAGTCTCTGGGTCTGGGACTCGAACTGAGGTAGACCAGGTGGGAATCTAGTGCCTTACCCACTATACCACCTGCTGGCCCCAAGACCTTTGTTTTAATGCCTTTGTCTAGCAAGCACCAATGTTTGAGGGTGTTTTGTTTTGTTAGGTTTTTGCCACAGGAGCTGTGCATTTGTCAGAGATAAAGTGAGAAACACCCCTCCACCCTCCACAACCCATGGAGAATGGCCATGCCTCACTTCTCCACTCTCCTTTCAGAATTTTGGGCACATTTGCATAAGAATTGGGTGTGATTCTCTAACCACTGGGTGGGGGATTTGAGCCACACAGCGGATTATGTATGATTCAGTGCCTTAACCACCACATCACCTGGGCACTCTTTTTAAAAATTTTATTATTATCAGGGACCAGCAGATGGCGTAATGGTTATGTCACTGGATTCCTACGTAGTCCACCACAGTGCAAGTCCC
>NW_006159677.1:782351-782903 GCF_000334495.1 Tupaia belangeri chinensis | reverse complement strand
GGGCCCCCACCCCCAAAAAAAAAAAAAAAAAAAAAAAAAAAAAAACAGAAAACAGAAAAAAAAACCTCTCTCTCAAAAAAAAAAAAATATCAGAGGACTTGGTGCTTGCGGTAGATAAAAAGAGAATGAGAGAAAATGGGAAGGCACCCTATAATGGGGACATGGTCACACGACAGTCCCTTTTCCTCTGTTTTTCTAGATTGGGGATTGGGGCACACATACATGAGGTCAGCATGTGTTTCGAGCTGCCAGGGCCGGCCATGGTCAGCTGTGTGAGATCGCAGTCCTAATGCACAGTTCTTATCCGTGCAAACCCCACTGTTACTGGTTATTGTGGGCTTTCATTTTCTTTTTGTTTTACGACTTTTTTTTTTTCCTTCAGTCTGCCCAAGGGCTCATGCACTCACCATGGTAGATAGAAGAGAGAAGGAAAAGAGAAGGAAATGAGAAAGCACCCCTCACAGGGGCATTGTCATATTGTAATTCCTTCTCCATTTTTTTTTTTGGATTTGATCACACACACACACACACACACACACACACACACACACA
>NW_006159677.1:781918-782258 GCF_000334495.1 Tupaia belangeri chinensis | reverse complement strand
GTTGAATGACTTTTTTTTCTTTTTTTTTTTAAGAATTATTATTTTTTTTTACTTTATGTGTTTATTTACTTGTTTATTTTATTTGACCAGAGAGGGACACAGTGTCAGAATAAGAGAGAGAGAGAGAAAGTGAAAAAGCAAGCTCTCGTGTCCAGGACTTGAACCACAATTGGCCACGTGAGAGTCCGGCACCCTTAACCACCCTGCACCTGCTGGCCCCTTAATGACATTTTTTGGTAATTATTTTATTTAACTTTATTATTTTTTTAATTATTTTAATTTGACCAGAGAGACAAAGCAAAAGAAAGTGAGAGTTGGGGGGGTGGAGGGCTAGAAAGGA
>NW_006159677.1:775359-781333 GCF_000334495.1 Tupaia belangeri chinensis | reverse complement strand
TTCATTCATTTAATTTGACCAGAGAGAAACAAGGAGAGGCAAAATGAGAAAGCAAGCCACCAGGTCCAGGACTCGAACCGTGGTCAGCCCTGTGGTAGTGTCCGGCGTCTTAATCACCACACCACATGCTGGTTCCCTTTTTTATATATATATTTTTATTTGTTATTATTGTTCTTTAATTTGACAAGAGAAGGAGAGAGAGAGAGAAAGTGAGAGATCAAGCTGCCGAGTCCAAGACTTGAACCATGGTCGGCCATGTGGAGGTCCAGCATCTTAACCAACCTGCTGGCTCCCCTCCCCCCCCCTCCCCCAATGGCATTTTAAAAGCACTTTTGCAGAGGCTGGCCTTGTGGCCTGATGTTTGAGGGAGGTGGTACCCACATGGCCTACCATGTCATTCAAATTCCAGCCTAGTGGCTAGGAAAACGTACTGGATATGTATGTGTGCGTGCCCTAGTTCCCAGCAGGATAGAAAAATGGTACATCTGGCATGTTTTTCATGCTGGAATCCACACTGCAGCTGGCCATGTGGAATCTGGCTCCCTTGAGCACAAGGCTCTAAGGGTTGTCCGAATACCCTAATTTCTTTCATGTTTTAATTATTTTATTTAACTTTACCCATTATTATTATTATTATTATTCAGTTTGATCAGAGAGCAAAAGTGACAAAGCAAGCCGACAGGTCCAGGACTTGAACCGTGGTCGGCCATGTGGGAGTCCAGCTCCTTTTAACCACCACGCCACCTGCTGGCCCCACTGAATACCCTCGTTTGTATTTAGATATTTCTCTCCAACTTTTTTGTGCTGTGTTGAGGTGATCTGTTCCAGACTCGATAAAAAAAAAAATCATTGTCCTGTGCTCCTGCAGGAGTTTTGTTTACTTAGGGACTCGTTGCAGTTTTCTACCCTAATTTTCTTATGAGAAGAAACAGAGAGGAGACAGACCCTTGCATGTGATCTTCAGGAGAGTTCCTGATACTATGAAACACACCGACAATGAGTTTCCAATAAGATCTGCTCTTAATCCCTTTAAGAGTGACTGTTCGCACACTGAGAATTAGGACTTCTCTCTTTTATTTGTTTTTTTTTTCTTTTGAAAGAGAGATTTTTGCTTTTAGGGCCTGCGTACTTGCTAGAGACACAGAAAGCAAAAAGTCACTCCCCAGTGCAAATGGCCGCACTGCAACACTGCAATCTCTTCTCCATTCTCCTCTTGGGACTTTGGGCACATACACACATGCCTGGCATGAATTTTAAGGCTCCGGGTTTGGGACTCAGACCTTGGTTGGCCTTGTGGGAGTTCAGTGCCTTAACTACTATGCCACCTGCTGGCCCTGACTGCTACCTTCTATGAGAGGAGGTAGGCAGGCACAAGGAGAACCTTCAGAAGGCGTTTTGTTTGTTTGTTTGTTTGAGAGATTTTTGCTAAGAGGGCTTTTCTACTTGCCTTTTTTGAGATTTTTACATTGAGTTAAAAAACGAAAAACTCAGTATCTCAGGACCAGCAGATGGCGCAATGCTTCCATTGCTGGACTCTGACATAGTCAGCCGTGGTTCCAAGTCCCAGACCTGGTGGCTTAAAACTCACACTGGGCACACGTGTGTGTGTGTGCATGCGTGCGCATGCCCAGACTCCTGAGAGAATAGAGGAAAAGGGAATGCGGCATGGCCATCCACCTTGGGGGGTGATCTCTCGCATCCTGTCTCTCTGCTGAGTGCACAAACCCTATAGCAAAAATCTCTCCAAAAAAACCCAAACAAACAAACAAAACCTCAGTATCTCTTACTGTGTACTCAGCATCTCCATGAACAGTGAACATTTCTGTGACCAAATGTCACAGCTCACCTCCTCTTTTTTTAAACAAGTTTATGTATTCATTTTATTACTTTTAGTATTTTCTTAAACATTTCACTCGCTATAATTTTACTCAACATGAATTACACCTCAGACCAGTCCAGTTGAGAATACGATACACGTTATCATCAACAGGTAATAAACCATTTCTGTACCCCACAGATGTCTTGCCTCTCTATTTTTTCTCTCTGATTTCCTTTCCTATATTCTTCCTTTCTCCCACCCTCGTCCCACACTGTCTCCAGTGTCCATAACTAGCTTGCCTCCTTTTTTTTGATTAATTTACCAGATCCACTCAAAAAAGGAGGAGGAGGGGCCAGCAGGTAACCTAGTGGTTAGAGGCACTGGACTCTGACAAAGCCGACCACAGTTCAAATCCCAGAACTGGTGGCTTGCTTTCTCACTTTCCTCTCTCTCACTCTGGCCCTCTCTGGTCAAATAAAACAGAAAAATAAATAAAGCTAAATAAAATAATTTTTTAAAAAAATCAGGAGGTGGCCTAACAGATGGTGTTTTGATTAAGGTGCTAACTGCCACATAACTGAATGCAGTTCGAGTCCCACACTTGGTGGCGTGAAAATCAACACGTATGTGGGTGTATGCCCAAAGTCCCAGGAAGAGAAAGAATTAAGGCATGGCCATCCTCCCTGAGGGATGACTTCTCACTTTTCTTCTCTTTGTCTCTGTCTGTCTCTCTCTGGGGAGCATACCCACCCTATACCAAAAACCTTAAAAAAAAAATAAAAGAAATACAGCCTTCGGAAAACATTTATATTTATCAGCTTATTGTCAAAGCTATTGCAGAGGATACAGGTAAAGAGATGTAGTAGAAGAGATAAAGATCTTCCATGCCCTCTGTGGGTTTGCCACCCTCCAAAACCTCAGGGTGTTGGGCTAAGTACTAAGTAAAGCTCTAATCCCTGTTTTAGGTTTTCTGAGACCTCAGCATGGGTAGGACTAAAGCATGGCTGACCTTATAGAAATGAAATAGGGAAGGCTAAAGAATATGAGATGTTCATAGGTTTGGTCCTCTTATCCGGCTTCCCTTTCTTCTGGGCATGGGGCAGGACTCATCTGGAAGGAGAGTCTTCAAGTCCGGAGAAGATTGGACCCACCTTATGGGTCCCACATACCTTAGTTAGGTCAGGTAGAAAATGGAATAATTTGGAATACTCCATTCAAAACAGAGAAGGAAGAAAATTTAAAAAACAAAACAACTACAGTAGTAGTCTTCCAGGGTTTTGACAAAGTTGTTTTGAACGCTTCCACTGTTTTCTTCTTACTGAGTAGTTTCTTTTGGAGATATTTTTGCTATACTGTCCATGTGCTTGCTGGAGAGACAGACAAAAAGTGAGAAATCATTCCCCAGGTGGATGGGCATGCTGCAGTCCCTCTCCATTCTCCTCCTGGGATTTTGGGCACAAATGCATGCACACCTGGTGTGAGTTTTAAGACACCGGATCCAGGACTTGTACTGTGGTCAGCCATGTGAGAGTCCAGTGCCTTAACCACTATGCCACCTGCTGGCCTCACTACTTTTTTCTTTATTATTCTGTAGAGGGTTGTATGTTTTGGAGGGTCTGATTCTGCCATATTACTAACCTTATTCCCACTGGGCTCTCAGTTTATTTCACTAATATAAATGATTATCATTTTATGTCTTTCTCCAACTACAAGTGCACAGTAAATTCTCTGGATATAAGAAAAGTTATTTGGGGGGACCAGCAGATGGCGGAATTGCTACGTTGCTGGACTCCCATGTAGTCAACCACGGTTCGAGTCCCAAACCCAGTGGCTTTAATTCATGCGGGGCACGTGTGCATGCATGCCCAAGATCCCGAGAGGAGAATGGAGGAGAAGGGATTGCGGCGTGGCCATCCTCCCAGGGGGTGATTTCTCGCTTTCTCTCTCTATCTCTCTGTCTGTCTCTGTGTTTCTGGTGAGTGCACATGCTCTGTAGCAAAAACCTCTCAAATAAAATAATAACATTAGAATATAGTTTGTGATGAAGTACAGGAAGTAGCAGTAGAGTGAATCCATGGGCCCTCCCTGCATTTGCATATAACCATTTGTTTGCTATGGTCCCGAATAGTTGCTATTCTCTAATTAACTACTTTTTGCTGTTACGATCATCGTGACATAGCCTGCTTTGTTCATTTTTCCTTTACACAGTAATCTTTTTTAAAATTATTTTTATATAATATTTTTAAAGTTTGCTACAGGACACATACACTCAAAGAGTCAGAGAAAAAGTGAGAAAGCTTCAGGTTCAGGGCTCGAAGCACGGTTGACCATGTGGAAGTCCAGCACCTTAACCACCACACTACCTGCTGACCCTGCACAGTAATTTTTCTGTATATATGTGTGTGTGTGTGTGTGTGTGTGTATATATATATATATATATATATAAAATTATTTTTCTTCCTTCCTGTCTTCCTTTCCTTTCTTTCCTTCCTTTTTTTCCTTCCTTTCCTTCCTTTCTTCCCTTCCATTCTTCCCTTCCCTCTTCCCTTCTCTCTTCCCTTTCCTCTCTTCCCTTCCTCTCTTTCTTTTCTTTCTTTTCTTCCTTTCTTTCTTTCTTACCAGAGGGATATATAGAGAGAGAGAGCAAGAGAAAGTGAGAAAGTAAGCTGCTAGGTCTAGGGCTTGAACCACAGTTGGCCAGGTGGGAGTCCAGTGCCCTTAACCACCATACCACTTTCTGGCCCAATCTTTCTATATTTCAAGTGTGTACATAATGTTTTTTTTACCTTAATGAATCTCTTGATTTTCACGTATTTGAATTTGACAATCCCATAGAGACAGAAAGCGAGAAATCGCCCCCCAGGGGGTATGGTCACGCCGCAATCCCTTCTCCTCCATTCTCCTCTCGGGATCTTGGGCACACACGCACACGCGCCCGGCGTGAGTTTTAAGCCACCGGGTCCGGGACGCGAACCGCGGTTGACTACGTGGGAGTCCAGCGACATAGCCATTACGCTAACTGCTGGTTCCCGACAATCCCATTCTTCACCATTTATTCATTTTCCTGCGTGACAAGGTTTTCTCAACTCTTACATGAACAATGCATGTGCCTGTGCATTCTATAAATGTTCCTTTTTTTATTTTAATTTTTTTAGAGAGATTTTTGCTGTTAGGGCACGTGAGCTCACCAGAGAGACAGAGAGATGTAGACAGAAAGCAAAAAAATACCCCCTCCAGAGGGGATGACCACACTGCAATCCCTTCTTCCACTGTCCTCTCGGAATTCTGGGTATGCATGCACATGTACCTGGAGTGAGTTTCAAGCTGCTAAGTCCAGGACTTGAACCACGGTCAGTGACGTGGAAGTCCAACAACATAACCACTACACCATCTGCTAGTCCCTAAATGTTCATTTTCAATGTACAAGAAACTTTATGAATATGACTTCATAAGTATAAGCAGTCTCAACATCATAATGGTATCTACTCTGTATAGTAACTTGTCGGACTTGGTATGATAGATATTCCAGATCTTTTTTTTTTTTTTAAGAATTTGGTTCAGTTACTTATTTACCATCTCCAGCTTTTGCTGGGTCCTCGCTGCAGCCCATAATCCCATATTTCTTTTCCCAAGAGAATATTAAAACTCTTCACTATTCTCATTTCGAACAACCTTATATTCGGCTCATGACATTACTTTCTTTTTTTTTTTTTTTTTTTTAGAATTATTTCATTTAACTTTTTAAATTTTTATTTATTTTAATTTGACCAGAGAGGGACAAAGAAAGAGAGAAAGTGAGAAAGCAAGCCACCAGGTCCAAGACTCGAACTGTGGTCTGCCACATGGGAGTCTAGCGCCCTTAACCACCATGCCACCTGCTGGCCCAAATATTCTGGATCTATTGCATAGACAGACATTTGGGTTGACCCTGGCAGCACATCTTATCTCTGGATCCTAAATAAAGATGGGCGTTTTCATTTTGCTGTTGCTTTACTATATATGCCCGCTTCACCATTATAATTGCCACGTGGAAGAAAATGATTATAGACAGAGACGAATTGCAATGGCCAAATTATAGAATGAATACGTCTTTTTTTTTTTTTTAAGAATTATTTAACTTTATTTATTTACTTATTTTAATTTGACCAGAGAGGG
>NW_006159677.1:768590-775348 GCF_000334495.1 Tupaia belangeri chinensis | reverse complement strand
GGAAAGTGACAAACCAAGCTACCAGGTCCAGAACTCAAATTGCGGTCGGCCATGTGGGAGTCTAGCGCCCTTAACCACCACGCCACCTGCCAGCCCCACACAGCATCTTTTGAACTTATTATTTAGTGTATCTCCCCCATGCAGTCAGTCTCACCCTTTCTCCTCCACACATGTGAAATGTTTCAGGACTCAGTGGCCTTTGAAGATGTGGTTGTGAACTTCACCCAGGATGAGTGGACTTTGCTAGATACTTCACAGAAGAAACTCTACGGAGATGTAATATGGGAAACTATCGAGAATCTGGACTTTACAGGTAAGGATTATGACATTCTTTAATTAAGAACAAGTTTTTTTTTAATTAGTTATTTTGTTGTTATTGTTGTTTAAATTTGCTATATGGTATGTGTGCTCACCAGAGAAAGACAGAGAAAGAAGAGAAAGCAAGTGCCGGGTTCAGGACTTTAGCCATGTGGGATTCCAATGCCTTAACTACCATGCCACCTGCTAGCCCCCAGGTGTTTTGTTTGTTTGTTGTTTTTTTAAGAATTTTTATTTATTTAATTGTTTTTTTTTTTCTTTCTTTTTTTTTTTTTTTTTTTTGATAGGTTTTTGCTATAGGGTGCGTGCACTCGCCAGAAAGACAGAAAGTGAGAAATCACCCCCCGGGGGGATGGCCACACTGCAATCCCTTCTCCTCCATTTTCCTCTTGGAATCTTGGGCACGCACACACATGCGCCCAGCTTGAGTTTAAGCCACCGGGTCTAGGACTCAAACTGCAGTTGACTACATGGGAGGCCAGCAACATAGCCATTACGCCAACTGCTGGTCCCTATTATTTTTTTACTTGACCTGAGAGAGACATAGATAGAGAAAGGGAAAGTGAGAAAGCATGCTGCCAGGTCTAGGACTTGAACCACAGTCAGCCATGTGGGAATTGAGTGCTGCAAACCACCATGCCACCTGCCCACCCTCCAGGGTTCTTTAATCATGAATGCTGTTGCAAGATTTGCAACATGGAAAAGGGAGTACTTTGGTCAGTAAATCAGGCATGGTCATAGTTTGCTTTGACACTAGAATCTAATAATTTTTTTTCATACTTTTTAGTAAAATATAACATGTTTCTGTCTGTATTTTAGGGAGAAACTGGGAAGACGAGGATATTGAAGAGAAGTATGAAAATGCTATAAAAGATCTAAGGTAATTTGCATTCACAAGAGAAAAAATATCCCCTTGGAAAACTGTCACGAAATTTTAAACACAAATGAACAAAACCCAGCTTCAAGATTATTTATTCCAGGAACCAGCAGTTAGCGTAATGGCTATGTCACTGGATTCTCATGTAGTTGACCGCGGTTCGAATCTCAGACTTGGTGACTTAAACAGAGACAGAAAGTGAGAAATCTCCCCCCAGGGGGATGGCCATGCCACAATCCCTTCTCCATTCTCCTCTCAGGATCTTGGGCACGCACACACACACACCCAGCGTGAGTTTAAGCCACCAGGTCTAGGACTTGAACCATGGTCGATTACGTGGGAGTCCAGCAACACAGTTTTTATTCCAACTGCTGGTCCCTAGTACTTCTTATTTTTAATAATTGTTTAATTTCATTTCATTTTTTTATTATTATGTTTAATTTCACCAGAAGTAGAGTGAGAGTGAGAGAAAGTAAGAAACCAAGCCACCAGGTCTGGGATTCCAACCACAGTCAGCCACATGGAAGGCCAGTACCCTTAATCACCATGCCACCTGCTGGCTCCAGTACTTATTAATTAATTAAATTAAACATATATTAATCGAGACATCATAGTAATGTGCTGCTCATTCTTCACAGAAATCCTATATATGAAGGGAAAGAAATTAGTCCATATGGGGAAACCATCAGTCATGTCACAGACAACAATGTGAAAGAGCAAACACCTCCTACAGTCAAATCATGTGAAACCAGTGCATATGGAGAAGGATTCGTTGTTCCTTCATCTCCTAGTGGGTATATGAGCTCTGACATAGGGCAGAAGCCATATGAGTGTCTGGAATATGCAGAGAAGCCATATAAACATACACAATGGGGAAAACCTTTCATCTTTCTCGTCACGGTCGGAAAACACATAGAAACAGGAACTGATGTTGAACCTTATAAATGTCACATATGTGGGAAGACCTTCGATTATCTCCACTTATTTCAGGTACATGAGAAAACCCACACCATAGTGAAACCCTATGAATGTAAGATATGTGGTAAAGCCTTTTATTGTTTTACTTCAATTAAAAATCATGAAAAATCTCATGATGGAGATAAACTTTATGGATGTAAAGAATGTGGAAAAGAGTTCACTTGTCTCACAGATATGCAAACACACATGCTGTTGCATCATGGATATGAACGGTATAAATGTAAGGTGTGTGGGAAGGGCTTTGATTTCCCCTGTTACTTGCAAATGCATGAAAGAACTCATAGTAGGGAGAAACTCCATCCCTGTAAGCAGTGCGGAAAATCCTTCATTTGTTCCAGTTATCTCCGAAAACATGAAAGAAATCACAATGCAGAGAAACTCTATGAGTGTAATGTGTGTGGGAAAGCTTTCAAGCATTTATATTCCATTCGAATCCATGAAAGGACTCACAGTGGAGAGAGACCCTACGAGTGCAAGGAATGTGGGAAAGCCTTCCGTCACTTACATTCCTTTCGAATCCATGAAAGGACTCACAGTGGAGAGAAACCCTATGAGTGTAAGGATTGTGGAAAAGCCTTCAGTCATTTACATTCCTTCCGAGTACATGAAAGGACTCACAGTGGAGAGAAGCCCTTTGAGTGTAAGGAATGTGGGAAAGTCTTCTTTCAGTTAGGTTCCTTTCGAATCCATGAAAGGATTCACACTGGAGAGAAACCCTACGAGTGTAAGATTTGTGGCAACAGTTTCAGTCGTGCCTATGACTGTCAGAGACATCTAAGAACTCACACCGGAGAGAGACCCCATAGGTGTCAGCATTGTGGGAAAGCATTTGCTTGTCTCTCTCACCTTCAAAGACACGTGATTATGCATACCGGAGATGGACCTTACAAATGTGAGATATGTGGGAAAGCATTTAGTTGGCCCAGTTCCTTCCGTGAGCATGAAAGAACTCACACAGGAGAGAAACCCTACGAATGTAAGCAGTGTGGGAAAGCCTATCGTTCTTCCCGTTATTGTCGAAAACATGAAAGAAGTCACAGTGGAGAGAAACCCTATAAATGTCAACTATGTGGGAAAGGCGTTGTTTCTCTCAGTTCCCTTCGAAAACACGAAGGACTTCACTCTGCAGGGAAACCTTACGAATGTAAGCAATGTGGGAGAGCCTTTCGTTATGCCCATCAGTTACAAATACATGGAAGAACACACAACAGGGAGAAACCTTACATGTGTGAAGAATGGGAAATTATTCAGTTTACCCCATCTCTTTAGAATACATGGAAGAAGTCATACTGGAGAAAAACCATATGTATAAGGGCTGTGGGAAAGCCTTTCACTGTTCCAGTTCTCTTCAAAATCACGAAAGAATTCATACTATTGAGAAACTCGAGGAAGAACACAAGAAAGCTTTTATTATCATACAACTTTGCCACACAGGAGAACACATGAGAAGAAAACTTCCATTGATATAAGCATATGAAAAAGTCTTTATTTGTTTCAGTTCAAAACCATGATAGAAAACATGGAGAGAAATATCTTCAGTATGAGCAATATTGCAGAAGTCTCCACTTAGTCCACAGGTAAGAGTGTACACAGGGTCAAAATTATGTCAGTGTGAAAACAGAAGAAATTTTCCAGTTGTAAAATATTTTGTTGAACTCATGAAAACTCATGCAGAAATTCTTCAGATGTTACTAACATGAACAGTCTATGCCAAGTAATTTGTTTTAAATACTCCATAGAACATAAAACAGAAAGGAAATGTCATGAAAGTTATAAACGAGTTATCTTTAGCTCATACCTAAAGTGGATCACTGGACAATGGAGTTCTAATGTGGAAAAGAAACATTGAGTTAAGAGAATTTTGTACATACTATGTAAGCAATGGTGTATGTGTTTAGTAGATAGTGTTTTTTGGTCTTGTTGGTTATTTTTTATTGTCAGAGGGTACGTGCACTCCCAAGTTAGAAAGCGAGAGAATACCAGCACCTCCCCCATCCCACCCCACCCCACCCCCATTGTACATGGTCGTACCATAATCCTTTTTTACTTCGTTTCTCCAGCTTTTCAGAATTTGGGTTTGCACATACATGCACCTCTGTTTTTCAGCAGGGGCCTTCATTTGAATCATGGTCAGCCATGTCAGATCCAGCTCTCTATGCAGTACACTTAACCTCTGTGCTATAGAGCTAGCTGAGGAAAAAAAGTGTTTTCTTTGGTTTTGTTTGTTTTTTTTTTTTTTTTGATTAAATTTATCTTTTTTCATTTAGAAGTGTATTTAGTTCATGGGTAATTCAAATGTATCTCTAGTATGTAAGCCTTTTATTTTTTTTTGTAATTCAGTTTTTGAGTTCTCTTATGATTAACACTGCTAAAAAATGTCTTTGTGAATTGTAATTTTTCTACTTGCCTCATGTGGCATTTTTTAAAAACTTTTAATCACAATAGAAATATGCATGTATAAATTCATGGGAGATATATGAGCAGTCTCCACAGATTCTGCTCATGCTGTGATTTCTCCTCCTCCCACTCTCCAGTCTGTCAGATCCTAGCCGCTTGCACGCATGCCAGGCATGTGCCAGGCTGACTGGGCCATACATTCGAACTAAGCTTCCTATATGGGATCCACTTTTCTTGAGTGGTGCATTACCACAGTGTCATGGAGCTCGATCATCACGTGGTGGTTTTTAAATCTTCGTTACTATTTCTTTTACTTGGATAATGGAGTTCGAATTAAGAGGAGAGACCTGTATTTGGACTATACGATCTAGAAATAGAGATTTCTAGATTGTGTTAAGTTGGTGTTGGTGATGTTGGGAAGCAGATTTCCCAGAACTCATTCCCTTCATGGTCCCATGTAGAATATAGCAATAGAGTAACTCACATTAGGTTTGGAAGGCAGACGCGAAGAAGTCATTAGTCAGATGATGGAGGCACTATGGAGGGAGACGTTACAGGTGCATCCAGACTGCCCAGACACCTGCCTCCGGCCCATTTTCTGGTAGTTTGACTTGGCAATGAAGAATGTCTGCTAAACCTCCATCAGTTATCTGACTTCCTTTTTCCAAGAGGTTTAGATTGCCACAGATGTCTTCACCTCAAGATCAATCTCCACTTTGGGTTTTATTGCAATGGCTCATGTGTGTTGACCAGGCAATCAGTGGTTCAAAATCTTCTGTGATGCTGTGACTGCTCCAGCCTGTAGACTGAATTGGGATGAGATCTAGTTTGTACAGGAAACACCTTTGTGAATAGTAATGAGTGTTCTTAATTCAGCACGAGAGCTGCAATGGTGCCTTCAAAAACCACTAGCTAGGAGATTCTTCCTCTGCTGCAATGTACAGTGCTTGTCTCTCCCAGTAGATGTGTGTGAGAATAGAGACCTTCCTCTTACTAGGAAGACTGGGGATATATCCTGTTTTTAGCTCAATTTAGTGCCTCAGTTTGATTTCAGTTGTTTGATTGAATATGAGTAAAACCATTAGAGATGTTTTCTTCAAGATTTCTATACATCGTTTTTAGAAATAGTTACTTAACTGTTTACTGACAACTTATATACTAACAAATCTTCACGTCTTTCTCATTTGCTAAGAAAATATATTTAAATATCTCTTTGTAATCATGGGTCACATTAAGGCTATATTTGTGTCAAATTATCTGTTTGATTTTATGGTTGATTTTACAATGTACACAGAAATTCAGGCAGTTTTTTTTTTTTCTCATTTATATTTTATCTTTCCTGCGAACATAGTTAGCAGTTTCTGTCTTAATACTTCTTTTTCATTCATAGCATTAAGAGTTAAATGATGGTATTGTGCATGCTCTTAGTAAGATGACTGAAAACATCCATATCTGTTGTGAACAAATATGTAAAACATTTTAGTAATAAATAATACTGCATACCATAAGTGACTGTGTAGTTATCAATAAAGTTCTCAATAGAATGACATAGAACTGTGTTTATGTAGTTGGATTGATTACTATTTGTGAAATTACTACTATTCATGGACTCTGTTGAATTCTATAAAGAAGTGAACCTTAATCTTTCCTTGGTAACCAGATAGTGTATTTTTTTTAGAAGGGATAGAGATTTTGTATAGATTAACCTTAATTTATAAAGTCTACCTCTATGTATTTAATGAGGAAAAAATAAATTTAAGAGAGATTATAGGTTGCGGGTGCGTTTGCCAAAAAGACACAGAGAGAGAGGGAAAGTGGGAAATCCCCCTCCCCCCCAAAGAGGATCGCTATTTTGCAACCTCTTCTTCTCCATTCTCCTCTCAGGATTTTGGGCACACATACACACACAGGCCCTGCATGAATTTTAAGCCTCCAGGTCTGGGACTTGAACCATGGTCAATTACGTGGGAGTCCAGTGATGTAACCATTATGCCATCTGCTGGTTCCAGCAATGAGGGAAATTTTTGAAGAAGAATTATTTACATGTGCTAGCAGGTGGTATGGTGGTTAAGGTACTAGACTCCCATATAGCTTAACACACTTCAAGTCCTGGGCCTGGCACCTTGCTTTCTCACTTTCTCTCTCTGTCTTTCTCTGGTCAAATTTAAAAATAATGATAGTGGGGCCG
>NW_006159677.1:762165-768526 GCF_000334495.1 Tupaia belangeri chinensis | reverse complement strand
GCTTGCTTTTTCACTATGTCTCTCCCTCTCTCTCTCTGGTCAAATTGAAGAATAATAATAAATAAATTTTTAAAGTTTAAATAAATGATAGTAAATGAATAAAAGAATAAGAATATTCTTTTCATTTTAAAAAAATATTTAATTTAAAAAAATTATTATGTTTTAATTTGATATAGGCACATGTGCTCATCAGAGAGACAATGAGAAAACAAGCCACCAGGTCCAAGACTTGAAACACAGTCAACCATGCGGGAGTCCAGCACTCCAACCACCACACCACCTTCTGGCTTCAGGGAAATAATTTTAGGTCATTTTTCAGAACACCGATGTATCGGGGACCAGCAGGTGGTGTGGTTAAGGCACTGGACACTCCCACATGGCCTACCACAGTTTGAATCCTGGACCTGGTGGCTTGCTTTCTCACTTTCCCTCCCTCTCTCTGTGTGTCTCTCTCTGGTCAAATTTAAATAAATAAATAAATGAGTGGATAAATAAATAGTTTTTTAAAAATCACAGATGTATCAAGAGACAAAGTAGCGTCACTTTTCTAATCACACCTTTGTTAATCATACAATATGCTATTGATGCTAATTTGCCAACAGCCTTAATGTGTCAGAAATGTAGACTCAAAAACAGAATTCAGATAATATGGTGTTGGAGTGTAGGACCCTTGAGACCAAAAATAAGAAAGAGATCATTCTGGTAAATAAAGCACTGCCTGAGTGTTTAAAATAAACTCACATAGGTGCTCTGTTACATTTTGGACCTCATCTTCTGTTGTTGGCCTGAAGCCCCTACTCCCGAGTAAGACTGGTTTTCTTTTTCTTTTCTTAAGTTTTTTTTTTTTGGTCATAGCATGCATGCGCTTGCCAGAGAGAGAGAAAGGGATCACTCTCCAGGGAGGATGGCCATGCCTCAATCCCTTCTCCTTTATTCTCCTCCTGTGATTTTGGTCATGTACGCACAGGTGCCAGTGTGGTTTTCAATCCACCAGGTCCAGGATTTGAACCATAGTCATGTGGGAGTTTGACACCTCAGCCACTATGCCAACTGCTGGCCCCACAAATCTGTTTCTTTTTTTATATTTTATTTATTCATTCATTTCTTTAATTTGACCAGAGAGACACAGAGAGAGATGGAAAATAAGAACATAAGCCACCAGGTCCAGGACTCGAACTGCAGTTGGCCATGTGGGAATGTCCATTGCCTTAAAGAGATTTTTGCTATAGGATATGTGCATTTGCTGACAAGACAGAGACAGACAGAAAGTGAAAAACCCCCCCTGCCACAATCCCTTCTCCATTCTCCTCTCAGAATTTGGGCACACATGCACACATGCCCGATGGGAGTTTCAAGGCTCCAGGTCCAGGACTCCTACTGCAGTGGGCCATATGGGAGTCTATCAGCATATCCGCTACACCATCTGCTGGTCCTCCCAAGTTAGTCTTTTCTTAATGTACAGGTATGTTCAGAAGGGAAGCAGCTTGTTATATGGCATGTGTGCAAGAAATGAAACGCATACAGGATTCTATCAGTCTAAGAAATATGGCTAGCCATACTCTACTCCCCAACATCTGTGTGGCCCATACCAATGCACACATCTTCTGCAGTCTCCTTTAGATCAGATATTGGTAGGTAGCTTGGTTAACCTCCCTCCCCCCTGCCCAGTCTCTCCAGGGCTCTTGGATATTTTGAGAGCAGCTATGGTTCCATCACTTGAAAATATTTACACTGCCTTTTTTTTTTTTTTTTTTTTTTAATTTGAGCAGAGAGAGACAGACCGAGAAAGGGAAAGCAAGAGAGGAAGCTGCCAGGTTCAGGACTCAAACCGTGGCCATGGTTGGCCATATGGGAATCCAGCACTCTCAACCACCTCCCTGAAGGTGATTTCTGATGTTCTCTCTGGCAAGCACACTTAAAACACTATAGCAAAAATTGCTCATTAAAATAAATAAATAAAAGGAACTATGGGGACTGGCAGGTGTTATGGTGGGACACTGGATTCCCACATAGCAAGCCACGGTTCAAGTCCCAGACCAGGTGTCTTGCTTTCTCATTTTCTCTCTCTCTCTGTCTCTCTCTGATCAAACTGGAAAATAATAATAAAGTTAAATCATTATTTTTTAAAAAACAGAACTATGATTCCTAAAGGCAGAGTCATTCCAGATATATTGGGTTGTCGGAAAAGTCGTGACATAGTTTTTCTATGCAAAAATGTTTTCTGACAACCCAGTGACTCAGATCACTGATGAGAGCTGGATAAGTTCAGTACAAACGGGTATCATGATGTCTTCCTGGCATTACTGAGTGTTCTCCAAGTTTGGTGGTGGTATACCTATACACCTGTGAAAATTCACAATTACACTTCAAACAGTATCCGTGTATATTAAAAATCATTAAAAAAGGGGGACCAGCAGGTGGTGTGGTGGTTAAGATGCTGGACATTCCCACCTGGCTGACCACAGTTCAAATCCTGGACCTGGTGGCTTGCTTTCTCACGTTCTCTCTCTCTCTCTGTGTCTCTCTCTGGTCAAATTAAAATAAATGAATGAATAAATAAAAATAAACAATTATTTTTTAAAAAATCATTAAAAAAAAAAAAAGAGGGACCTGCAGATGGCGTAATGGTTACTGGACTCTCATGTGACAAACGCTGTTCAAGTGTCTGACCTAGTGGCTTGAAACACGCTGGGCATGTGTGAATGTTTGCATAGATTCCCTAAAGGAGACTGGAGGAGAAAGGATTGCAGTGTGGCCATTGCTCCCACCCCCACTCCCACCCCACTCCACCCGACCCTGTAGGATTTCTCACTTTCTTTCTGGTAAGACCAGGTACCCTATAGCAAAAATCTGTTTAAAAAAAAAAGTTAAAAGAACAAAATAGATCTACCTCTTCAGACTAAGAGAATGTTTAACTCTTGATCTTTTCTTTCCATCACTGTCGTATTCTTTTTTTTTTAAGAGAGATTTTTGCTATAGGATGTGTGCACTCGCCAGAGAGACAGAGATACAGAAAGTGAGAAATCACCTCCCCGTCCCCCCACCCCGCGGGTATGGCCTCACTGCCATCTCTGCTCCATTCTCCTCTCAAAATTTTAAGCTCTCACACACACGCATCTAGCGTGAGTTTTAAGCCACCAGGTCTGGGACTTGAACTGTGGTTGACTATGCAGGAGTCCAGCAACGTAATCATTATGCCATCTGCTGACCCCATTATCACTGTCATATTCTTAGGAAGAGTTGGGACCAGCAGATAGCATAGTGGCTATGTCACTGGATTCCCATGTAGTCGACTGCGGTTCCAGTCCTGGACCTGGTGGCTTAAACTCATGCTGGGCACGTGTGCGTGCGAGCCCAAGATCCTGAGAGGAGAATGGAGGAGAAGGGATTGTGGTGTGGCCATCCCCCCCGGGGGGTGATTTCTCACTTTCTGTCTCTCTGTCTCTTTCTGGCGAGCGCACGTGCCCTATAGCAAAAACCTCTCAAAAAAAAAAAAAAAAAAGAGACCAAGACCAGAGAAGAAGGATTGGAGCCTCAGTAGACTGTTATTTATTTATTTTTAACTTTGTTATAGGGCATGTGACCTTGACAGAGAGAAAGAGAGATTGAAATTGAAATAGTACCCTCCAGGTGTATGGCAACGTCATATAAGTCCTTCCTTCATTCTCTCAGGATTTGGGGCATGCATAACCACATACATGGCATGTTTTCAATCCACTGGGTCTAGGACTCGATCTTCATGTGCAGCTATGTGGGATCCAGCCACCTTAAACATCCTGCCACCAATTTCTCCCAAGGTCCTTTGTTTCCTTGAGTCTCTTTTTGTTTTTGTTTGTTTTTAGATTTTTGCTATAGGGCACATGCACTTGGTGGAGAAATAGAGAAAGTGAGACAGCACCACCGGGGAAGATGGACACACTGCAGTTTCTGTTTCGCCAGTCTCTAGGGATTTTGTGCATGCATGCACATGCGCCTGGCATGAATGTCAAACTACCAGTTCCAGGACTTGAACAGCGGTTAGCCATATGGGAGTCTAGCAACATTACCGCTGTGCCATATGCAGGCCTGTCCTTGAGGCTTTCTAACAATAGGAAACACACACTGTTGCCACACTCTTCTTGCTCATCCTCATAAATATAACTGACTCCCCCAGTCCAAGTTTTCTCGAGGTTTCTCGGGTCAGATATTTGGGGTTTCAGTGGTTCTGAAAGATTGACACTCCTCAACTGTGTTGCCCAAGTGGGATTTCCTTGTGGGGCTCCGGCTCCTTGAGCATCAGTATCATGTCTTTCTGGAACTTTTTTTTTTCAGACAGATTTTTGCTGTAGGATCATGTACTCACCAGAGAGATAGAGAGTGAGAAATCACCTCCCAGGAGGGATGGCCACGCTGCAATCCATTCTCCTCCATTCTCCTCTTGGGATTTTGGACACACATGCTCACATACCTGACGAGTTTTGTTTTTTTTTCTAAGAATTATTTAACTTTATTTATTATCATTATTTTTTTTTTGAGAGATTTTCACTGTAGGGCGCGTGCGCTCGCCAGACAGACAGAGAGAGACATAGAGACAGAAAGCGAGAAATCACCCCCCAGGGGGGATGGTCACGCCACAATCCCTTCTCCTCCATTCTCCTCTCGGGATCTTGGGCACGCACGCACACGCGCCCGGCGTGAGTTTTAAGCCACCGGGTCCGGGACACGAACCGCGGTCGACTATGTGGGAATCCAGCGACATAGCCATTACGCTAACTGCTGGTTCCCTTATCATTATTATTTTCTAGTTTGATCAGAGAGAGATGGAGACAGAGAAAGAGAGAGAGGGAAAATGAGAAAGCAAGCCACCAGGTCCAGGACTCAAACCATGGTCAGCCATATGAGAGTCCAGCACCCCCAGCCAGCACGCCTTCTACTGGCCCCCAACTGGTGAGTTTTAAATCTCCAGTACCAGGACTTAAACTGTGGTTGGCCATGTGGGAATCCAGTAACATAACCATTACTCTATCTGCAGGTCCCCAGGCTGTTTTATAATCATTTCTGCTGTAAGTTTTCCGTCTCAGTCTCTCCCTTTTTAATGTATTGTTTGGGAAGTGTCTTTGGGAATTGACACTAGAACATTTCTGGAAATCCCTCTTCAGCATCGCCCAGTACTTGTGAAACGCAAAGAACCTGAAGTGGACCCAGGTCTTGCACTCACAGAACCCCAGGTAACATAACTCAACAGGATCATCATCATCAGATGCTCACCCCAAAACATGTCACACATGTCTCCCAACTCAAAAAAGTCCAGTGGCCGAATCTCATCCTTGGCACACACCTTGTTACGGATTCCTGCCGTTCATGAATTTTGCCTTTAAAGTCACCCTGATTCTGTGACACATTGATAGATTTTGGAGGGCAACATGGATTTTACGTTGTCTGGGTGATTGGAGTCTTCCCTCACCTAAATAAAATGTGTGCTTTATCTGCTTTGCTTTAGCACTTCAGGGTTCTCCTTGTAGGTTTTTGTTTTTTAAGAAATATATATATATATACATTTATTTATTTTTGGAGAGGTTTTTGCTATAGGGCATGTGCGCTCGCCAGAAAGACAGAGAGAGACAGAGACACAGAAAGTGAGAAATCACGCCGCATCCCTCCCCCTGGGGGGGATGGCCACTCCACAATCCCTTCTCCTCCATTCTCCATTCTCCTCTCGGGATCTTGGGCACGCACACGCACACGTGCCCGGCATGAGTTTTAAGCCACCAGGTCTGGGACTCAAACCATAGTCAACTACATGGGAGTCCAGCGACATAGCTATTATGCTAACTGCTGGTCCCAAAGAAATATTTTATTTAACTTTTATTTCTTTATTTTAATTTGACCAGAGAGGGACAGAGTGAGAGAGCGAGGGAGAGAGGAAGTGAGAAAGCAAGCTGCCAGGTCCAGGACTCAAACCAGGGTTGGCCATGTGGGAGTCAAGAGCCCTTAATCATCATGCCACCTGGAGTCCCTTACAGCTTGTTTTATCTTTAGTGGTTAGAAATGAGTAAATTGAAAGATAAGGTGTGGGGCCAGCAGGTAGCGTGGTGGTTAAGGCATTGAACTCCCACATGGCAGGCAGAAGTTTGAGTCCTGGACCCTGAGACTTGAAACTGACCAGCATGTGTACATGTGTACCCAAACTCCCAAGAAGAGATTGGAGGAGAAGGAATTGAAGCATGGTCTTCCCCCCGGAGGGTGACTTCTTCTAAAAGGGGGACCAACAGGTGGTGTGGTGATGAAGGCAGTGAACACTCCCATATGGCCAACCACGGTTCGAGTCCTGGACCTGGTGGCTTGTTTTCCCACTTTCCTTCTCTCTCTAGCCAAATTAAAT
>NW_006159677.1:751758-759394 GCF_000334495.1 Tupaia belangeri chinensis | reverse complement strand
TTGTGTGGGGCTGCCTCCCTTAGGGGCAGGAGTGCCCCTCCCCCCCAGGTGGTGGAGTCCACCTCCCCAACATTCCCCATCTCCTGGGATCTGCCTCGGGTATATGGTGGTGAGAAAGGGGCGGAAGGACCACCTTCAGCTTCTCCCTGCTCTTCATTTTCCCTCCCAGGGTGTCATCTAGTTGAGTTATGGAGGGAGGAAGGTTTGATTCTTCTGGGGCTGATTGAAAATCCATAGACTTTTGGGGCAGGCAGGTGGTGGGGTGGTTAAAGGTGCTGTATTCCCACATGGCCAACCACAGTTCAAGTCCTGGGCCTGGCATCTTCCTTTCTCACTTTCCCTTCTCTCGGTCTCTGTCTTGTCAAATTAAAAAATAATAACAACAAGTAGAATTAAATAAATAATTTTTTTTTGGAGATTTTTGCTATAAGGCATGTGCGTTCACCAGAAAGACAGAGACAGAAAGTGAGAAATCACGCCCCAGGGAGGATGGACACATTGCAATCCCTTCTTCTCCATTCTCTTCTCTGGATCTTGGGCACACACGCACATGCACCTGGCGTGTGTTTAAGGCACCAGGTCCGGAACTCAAACCACGGTCAACTACATGGGAGTCCAGCGACATAGCCATTACACCAACTGCTGGTCCCTCTGCTGGCCCCATTCTAAGGGGGTTTTAATGGAACTAGTTTGATCACCCATGATACAAAAACAACTTCAGGAGACCAGCCCTCCTGGGGAGTGATTTCTCGCTTTCTGTCTGTCTGTCTGTCTCTCTCTCTTTCGCTCTCTCTGACTTTCTGGTGAGCGCACCACCCTATAGCAAAAATCTCAAAAAAAAACAAAACAAAAAACCTTTGTAGTTCAGGAAGGCTGGTAAGGCTTTGGGGCACATACCTGCTCCCAGCAGATGGTGTGGTGGTTAAGACTTTGGACTCTCACATGCCTGACCATGGTTCGAGTCCCAGATGTAGTGGCTTGCTTTCTCACTTTCCTTCTGTCTCTTTCTATCTCTGGTGAGTGCAGAGGCAGCCCCTCCTACCAGACTGTAGGCTAGGCAGTGGCTTTGGTGGTGAACTGCAGTGGTGGTCTTGAGCCTGAGGCAGCCCTTCCTCTCCTACACCTCAGGCTGGACAGGGGTCTTCGGTACACGATATTATTTTGAATGAACACTTACTTGATCAGCTTTTTTTAAAATGAACTTACCAGACTTATCATTGTAATTGCTATTTGGGAGGAAATGACTGGAGATAGAGATGGAGAATTCTTTTTTCTTTTTTTTTTTTTTTTTTTTAGAGAATGACTTTACTATTTTCTAGTTTGGTCAGAGGGAGACAGAGAAAGAGTGAGGGAAAGTGAGAAAGTAAGTCACCAGGTTCCAGCCTTGAACCACAGTTGGCCATGTGGGAGTTAAGCACCTTTAATCACCATGCCAACTGCTGGCCCCCAGAGATGGAGAATTTTTTTTTTTTAAGTTACTGAACTTTATTTATTTATTTATTTTTAACATGGTCAGGAAGAACAGTGAGAGAGGGAGACAGAGAGGGAAAGTGAGAAATTGAGCTGCCAGGTCTGGGACTCCAACTACCGTCAGCCATGTGGGAGTCCAGAGCCCTTAGCCCCCACGCCACCTGCTGGCCCCGAGATGGAGAATTCTGATGACCAAATTACAAAATGAATGTTTGGAGACCTTCGCATCCTCTAAGCGTCATGAATTGAGTAAATCTTCCCAGTGCTGTCAGTCTCAGCCTTCCTCCTCCACATACATGTGGGATGTTGCAGGACCCAGTGGCCTTCGAGGATGTGGCTGTGAACTTCACTAAGGAGGAGTGGGCTTTGCTGGATCCTGCACAGAGAAAACTCTACAAGGATGTGATGTGGGAAACTATCAAGAACCTGAACACTGCAGGTAAGCAAAACAACATTCCTTCACTTACTCAATGACAGAACAAGTATTTGTGGGGCCAGCAGATGGTATAGTGGTTATGTTGCTGGACTGCCACATGGCCAACTGCAGTTCAAGTCCTGAACCCAGTGGCTTCCAAATCACTCCAGGCACATGTGCACACATACCTAAGCTCCCAGGAGGAGAATGGAGGAGAAGGGATTGTGGCATAGCCATTCCAATCCCTGGGGGGTGATTTCTCACTTACCCTCTTACTGTCTCTGTCTGTCTCTGTCTCTCTGGTGAGCACATGCACCCTATGGGAAAAATCTCTAAAGGAAAAAAGAGAGAAAGAGAGAACAAGGAACATGGAATTTTAGTACTTCGGTGAATTCAATCAGGCATGATTACCGTGTCCCTTGACCATGGAATCTGAAGATTTTTCATGTGTTTGTAATCATTCATAGATATGTTTACATTTACATTTTAGGGAGATGCTGGGAAAACAAGAATATTGAAGATCAGTGTCAAAATACCAGAAAAAATCTAAGGTAATTTGCACTCACAAAAAAAGGCAACATCCTTTGGAAAAGCTGTCATGAAATTTTAAGATAGGCAAAGGGAATAAACCCACGTTCGGGATTATTCCTAGAACATTTTCTCTAAAAATACATGTTTGTATGTCATGTAAATGTTCCAGGCTATGGGACCAGCAGATGGCGTAATGACTACGTCACTGGACTCCCATGTAGTGGACTGTGGTTTGAGTCCCGGACTCGGTGGCTTAAACTCACGTTGGGCGCGTGTGCATGGGTGCCCAAGATCCCAAGAAATTTACAAATGAAAGAAGAGGAGAAAGAGCAGGTGACATGGTAGTTAAGGCACTGGACACTCCCACATGGCTAATTACGGTTCAAATCCCAAACCTTGTAGCTTGCTTTCTCTCTCTCTCTCTGTTTCTGTGATAAAATAAATGAATAAATAAAATTAAAATAATTCTTAAAAAAAAACCAAACAAACATAGGACCTGGATGATGGCATGGTGGTGAAGGACACAGGACTCCCACATGGCTGACTGTGGTTCAAGTCCCAGACCTAGCAACTTATTTTCTCACTTAATCTCTCTCGCTTTGTTCCTCTTTGATCAAATTAAAATAAATCAATAAAGTTAAATAAAATGATGAAAAAAAGTTTAATAGTCAGGAAGTATTTTTAATTAAAAAAAAAGAAAGAAAGAAAAAAATCTGACTTTTCCAACCACCTAATAAAATCCATGTTTTTCATATAACTCAATGTATAAGCCCTACATGTTGCCTGATAAGCGTAATAGATCATTAGTACTTATAATTTTTTTTAAGATTTATTTGATTTGTTATTATTATGTATGTCTTAATTTGATCAGATGGAGTGTCGGAGAGAGAGAGAGAGTGAGAAAGCAAGCCACCAGGTCTGAAACTCAAACCACAGCTGCCTTAACCTCCATGCCACCTGCTAGCCCTAATACTTGTCATTTAATAGACAAGTCCTACTCCAGAAATCCATAGTAATGTGCTTATTGTTCTTTACAGAAGTGGGATAGTACAGAGACTATATGAACTACAAGAAGGTAGTCAATATGAAGAAGCCATCATCCATCAGATCGCAAGCACTAACCTAAATGAGAAAACAGATACTGGATTCAGACCATGCGAAAGAAGAGCATATAGGGATGGCTGTGCCGTTCCTTCCTCCCACAGCAGACACATCAGAGCTCACGGAGAGGAACCACCTGAGTGTCAGGATTATGCAGAGAAGCCGTCCAAACGTAAGCAACGCGGGAAACCCTTCATTTCTCTCGTACGTGAGGGAAGACACATGAGATCACAAAGGGGAGCTGGACCTCAGAAATGTAAGCTATGCGAAAAGACCTTCCACTGTCTCAGTTCCCTGCAGTTACATGAAAAAACTCACGCGGCAGAGAAACCCCACACGTGTGGGCAGTGTGGGAAAGCCTTCAGTTTCTTCAGTTATTTACAAATTCATGTAAGAACACACACAGGAGAGAAACCCTACCAATGTACGCAGTGTGATAAGGCCTTCAGTTGTCCCAGTAACTATCGAAAACACGTGATAACCCACAGTGGAGAAAAACCCTATGAATGTAAGACGTGTGGAAAGACTTTCAGTCGGGCCTTTCACTGTCAAGTACATCAAAGAACCCACACTGGAGAGAAACCCTATCAGTGTAAGCAGTGCGGTAAAAGCTTCTCTCATTCCAGTTACTTTAGAATTCATCAAAAGGTTCACAGTGGAGAGAGACCCCTTGAATGTAAGCAGTGTGGGAAACCATTTTTTTGTCTCCCACGTCTTCAGAGACACATGATCACACACACTGGAGATGGGCCTTATAAGTGTAAGGTATGTGGGAAAGCATTCAGTTGGCCCAGTTCCTTTCACGAGCATGAAAGAACTCACACCGGAGAGAAACCCTATGAATGTAAGCACTGCGGGAAAGCCTACAGTTGTTCACGTTACTGTCGGAAACATGAAAGGACTCACACTGAAGAGAAACGCTATGAATGTCAGCAGTGTGGAGAATGCTTTCTTTCTCCCGGTTCCTTTAAAAAACACAAGCACACTCACGCTGGAGAGAAAACCTATGAATGTAAGCAATGTGCAAAAGCGTTTCTTTCTTCCAGTTCCCTTCGAAAACATGAACGTATGCATGCTACAGAGAAACCGGCTGAATGTAAACAGTGTTGGAAAACCTTTCGTTCTTCCCGTCTGTTACAAATACATGAAAGAACCCACACAAGGGAGAAACCTTATGTGTGCAAAGAATGTGGAAAAGCCTTTAGTTTCCCCCATCATTTTCGGATGCATGAAAAGATTCATACTGGAGAAAAATCGTGTGTATGTAAGCGCTGTGGGAAAGCTTTCTATTGTGCCAGTTCCCTTCAAAAGCATGAAAGGACACATACTAGAAACAAACCCTAAATAAAAAAAGAAAGAATGTGAGAACGTGTTCATTATCACACAACCTATGCCATATGGGAAAAACACATGTGAAAAAATTTACTTGATAAGTTGATAAGGACCACAAGATGGCATAAGGGTTATGTCACTGGACTCCCACACAGTAGACTGCAGTTTAAGTCCCAGACCTGGCACCTTGAAACTCACGCTATGGCGTGTGTGCGTGCATGCCTAAAATCCCAAGAGGAGAAGGGAAGAGAAAGCTTTGTGATGTGGCCATCCTCTTTGGTGGGTGCTTTCTCACTTTCTCTCTCTCTAGCAAGCACAGGCGCCCTATAGCAAAAATCTCTCTTAAAGAAAAAAAGGGGGGGAGGGGGACCAGCAGTTAGCATAATGGCTGTGTTGCTGGACTCCCATGTAGTCGACCACGGTTTGCGTCCCAGACCCGGTGGCTTAAAACTCACGCCGGACGCATGTGCGTGCGTGCCCAAGATCCTGAGAGGAGAATGGAGGAGAAGGGATTGCAGTGTGGCCATCCCCCCGGAGGGTGATTTCTCACTTTCTGTCTCTCTGTCTCTGTCTCTGGCGAGCGCACGCACCCTATAGCAAAAACTTCTAAAAAAAAAAAAACTTAGTTGATATAAAGAATGTGAAAAAATCTTTAGTGTTTTTGTTTCAGAACCATGAAATAAAACATGGCGAGATGGTGTAATGGCTACGTTGCTGGACTCCAATATAGTTGACTGTGGTTTGAGTCCTGAACACAGTGGCTTAAAACTCAATGCCTGCTCATGTGCATTTGGTCCCAAAATTCGAAGAGAAGAATGGAGGAGAAGGGATTACAGCGTAGCTGTAGTGATTTCTCGCTTTCTATCTGTCTGTCTTTTTCTGGCAAGGGCATGCACCCTATAGCAAAAATCCAAAAAATAGAGAAAAAATGTGGAGAGAAACTTTCTTGGTATGAGGGATATACTCTTCTTTTGGTCCACAGATTGAATACACAGAATCATAATGTATATGTGAAAACTGGAGGAAAGTTTTCAGTTGTAAAACATTTGTTTATTTATGTTTGTAGAGGGTTTCCCTATAGGGCGCGTGCCCTTGCCAGGAAGACAGAGACAGAAAGCAAGCAATCACCCCCCAGGGGTGATGGCAACACTGTAGTTCCTTCTCCTCCATTCTCCTCTCCGCATCTTGGGCATAGATGCATATGTGCCTGGTGTGAGTTTAAGCCACTGGGTGTGGGACTTGAACCACATGGGAGTCAAGCGATGTAGCCATTACACTATCTGCTGGTCCCAAAACATTTATTAAAAATTATGTGAAAGCCCAAGGGGCCAGTAGGTGGCATGGTGGTTAAAGATGTTGGATTCCCACATGGCTGACCCTGGTTCAAGTCCCGGATCTGGTGGCTTGCTCGCTCTCGCTCCCTCTCTCACTGTCCCTCTCTGGTCAAACTGAAGTAAACAAACAAATAAAGTTAAATAAAAAATAATTCTAAAAAAAAAAAACATGTGAAAACTCAAGGCAGCAGGGGGTATAGCATTTATGCCACTTGACTCCCGCATGGCCAACTGTGGTTTGAGTCACAGACCCAGTGGCTTGAAAATCACACCTAGCTGGTGTGTGTGTGTATGTGTGCCCGAAGTCCTGAGAGGAGAATGAAGGAGAAGGTACTGTGGGATGACCATCCCCCCACTGAGTGATGTCTCACTTTCCCTCTCACTCTGTCTGGGGAGCGCTCGTGTCCTAAAGCAAAAATTTCTCAAAAAAAACCACTGAAAACTCACATACGTCCTGCACATGAAGTAATGTGAACAGTTCAATGCTAAATGATTTGCTTAGAATATACCAGAAAATGGGATCAGCAGTTAGCGTAATGGCTATGTCGCTGGACGCCCATGTAGTCGACCGCGGTTCATGTCCCAGACCTGGTGGCTTAAACCTCACGCTGGGCGCGTGTGCGTGCATGCCCAAGATCCCAAGAGGAGAATGGAGAAGGGATTGCAGAGTGGCCATCCCTCTGGGGGGGTGATTTCTCGCTTTCTGTCTCTCTGTCTCTCTCTGTCTGGCGAGCACACGTGCCCTATAGCAAAAACCTCTCCAAAAAAAATAAGTCTCTTTTTCATGAGAAGAAAACAAAACCAAAAATCACTAGATAGGTGATTCTTTCTCTGCTGCAATATATAGAGGCTAGTCTCTGTAAGCGTTATTATGTGAGAATAGCGACCCTCCAGGGGCCAGCAAGTGGCATGGTCGTTAAAGGTGCTGGACTCTCACATGGTCAACCACGGTTCAAGTCTTGGACCTGGTGGCTTGATTTCTCACTTTCTCTCTCTCTCTCTGTCTCTCTCTGATCAAAATGGAAAATGATAATAATAAAGTTAAATAAAATAATTCTTTAGGGAATAAAAAGAATAGCGACCCTCCTCTTATTGGGAGATTGGAACAGACCTATATCCTATTTTAGCTCAATTTAGTGCCCCACTGGTTTTCAATTATGTTTAGTTGAATGTGATTAAAACCAGTCTGTTTTCTTCAAGATTTCTGTTCATATTCCATTAACTTTTTGAGCAATTCATACATGAACAAATATTATTGTCTCTTTCATTACTGAGAAAACATTAAAATATTGCATTGTAATTCATGAATCAAATCAGTTAAAATTTTGCCTCATCCTTTGATTTTATGAGTTAATATTACCATGTGGATACCCCTTCAGGGAATTTGTGTTTTTGTCGTTATGTAAACTTTTAACTTTTTTTTTCTTTTTTTTGAGAGATTTTTGCTATAGGG
>NW_006159677.1:751342-751676 GCF_000334495.1 Tupaia belangeri chinensis | reverse complement strand
TGCAATCCCCTTTCCTCCGTTCTCCTCTCAGGTTCTTGGGCACGTATGCACGTGCGCCTGGTGTGAGTTTAAGCCGCCAGGTCTGGGACGCGAACCACAGTCGACTACGTGGGAGTCCAGTGACATAGCCATTACACTAACTGCTGGTCCCTATCATAGCTAAATTGATTGAATTCATAAAAGTGAGAATGTTTAGGGCAGCAAGTGGCATGAGGCATTGGATTCTGACAAGGCTAGCCATGGTTCGAGTCTGGGACCTAGCGGCTTGAAACACACTGAGGGTGTGTGTGTGTGTGTACATACCCAGAATCCTGAGAGGAGAATGGAGAAAGCA
>NW_006159677.1:748918-751262 GCF_000334495.1 Tupaia belangeri chinensis | reverse complement strand
CCCCTCAAGGAAAAAATTTTTTTTTTTTTTTTTTTTTAAATATTTTATCTAACTTTATTTATTTTAATTTTACCCGAGAGAAAGTGAAAAAGTAAGCCGCCACGTCCAGGACTTGAACCACAGTGCCCTTAACCACCATGCCACCTGCTGGCCCCATGAAGCAAAAATTTCAAAAACCACAAAAAAGTGAGATGTAAACTTCAATCTATCCTTGATATAATATTTTCTAGAAGGGTTAGGGATTTTTGTGTAGCTAAACCTAATTTATTAGCAGTGCCTTCATATGACTAATGAGGGAAATATTTTTAGGTCAGTTTTTAAAATGCAACTGTATCTGGTGGACAGGTGATGTGGTCTGGACTCCCACATGGTAGACCATGGTTCAAGCCTTGGGTCTGGTGGCTTGCTTTCTCACTTCCCTTTCTCTGTCTCTGTAGTCAAATTTAAAAATAATAATAATAGGGGCTGGCAGGTGGCATGGTGGTTAAAGGTGCTGAACTCTTCCATAGCTGACCACAGTTCAAGTCCCGGATCTAGCATCTTACTTTCCTTCTCTGTCTCTCCTTTGTCAAATTAAATAATAACAAGTTTGGTAGGTCGTGTGGTGGTTAAGGGCTCTGGACTCCCACATAGCCTACAGCTGTTCGACTCTGAAACCTGGTGGCTTGCTTTCTCATTTTCCTTCTCTCTCTCTCTCTCTGTCCTTCTCTGGTCAGATGTATGTATGTAAGTAAATAAATTTAAATAAAATAATTTTTAAAAAATGAATAATAATTTTAAAATTAAAATAATAAATAGATAAAATTAGGTAAAAAAGAATACACCTGTTGGGACCAGCAGGCAGCACGGTGGTTAAGGTGCTGGGCTCCCACATGGCCAGCTGTAGCTCAAGTCCCGAACCTGGTGGTTTCTTTCTCACTTTTCCTCTTTTTCTGTCTTTGTCTCTCTGTGATCAAATTAAAATACAATAATAATAAATAAATAATTCTTTAAAAAAAAAACAACTGGGGACCAGCAGTTGGTGTAATGGCTATGTCGCTGGACTCCCATGTAGTCGACCGCGGTTCATGTCCCGGACCCGGTGGCTTAAAACTCACACCGGGCGCGTGTGCGTGCGTGCCCAAGATCCCGAGAGGAGAATGGAGGAGAAGGGATTGCAGCGTGACCATCCCCCCTGGGAGTATATTCTTCTGCTTATCTCTTCCCAAGACACAGAACCTCCCTTTCCTTGAGATGTAGATTAAGCCTTTCTTTAATCTCTTCCCAAGACACAGATCTTCCCTTCTAATCACCAACCTAAGAATTGTGGAACTCACCTATAACCTACAAGGTCTCCCCCCCCTCTACATGTCCTGCCTTTTTGGCCAAGGGAAAATCTTTTCACTAAATGTTGTCAATTTCAAAAACAAATAAAAGGAACCCCGTACATAACCACCCGGGGAAAGGCATGTATGACTCTTCTCCGGGCCTAGGTCACTCATATTTGGCTTGGAAATAAGCCGTATTCATTATTAATTTTACAGTTGGTTATTTTTCCGTTGACAGTTCCTACACTATGCTGTTACTGCAGTTTGCTCCTTGGAGTTAGAATATCCAGTGGGCCCATAGAGGTGAGAAAGGTTTGTGTTCTTAGGAGTCTGGAGTGGATTCTCCACCTCTGTGAGCTCAGACAGGAAGCCAGGGAGCATGTTGGCCATATGGGCCAGCTCCCATCCTCTCTAGAGGTCATGTGCGTCTCTCTCCGGTTCCAGTATGGCCTGGGCTAGGTGTTCTTTCCTCTCTGAGGCCCAGAGACCAGGGCCATTGGCTACTGGAATTCCTTGAGCTCACTGTTATCCCCAAGTCCAGGAGGAAAAACCAACAAGATTCCACTAAGGGCAGGAAGACGCTGGCCAGCCCGCTCTGGAAACCCAGGAGCAGGATCTGCTGAAATGCAAAAACTCTCCGGGGGAGCTGGGACTGGGGAGTCTGCTTGGCCTGCCGGGCACCTGATCCTCTGGTTCACGTGTCTGAGCGCTTGTCTTGTCAGTCACGCGTCGGGGGGGCGTGGCCTGTGGTGGGGCGTGGCGCGAGTAGTGCCAATCAGGAGTCGAGGGGTGGGTCCCGCGGGCAGTTCAACGCTGTCTACTTCCGTTAGGAGCTGGTGACGTGGGAAGGTCGCACGAGCTCGTCCGGTCTTGCCTCGGCCCGGTTCGGTTTCGCGCCTCTGCGGTTCCTTGAGGACTGCGTGGACTCTGCCGCGGGAGGGAGACCCAGGAGGCCGCGGGGACATCCCGGACGACAAGAAATGGTGAGTGAGCCGGGCCGGGGGGTCCCGAACCCGGGCGCGAGCGGCTGTTAGAAC
>NW_006159677.1:745268-748839 GCF_000334495.1 Tupaia belangeri chinensis | reverse complement strand
GGGGGGACCCCGGGGCTCCTGCCCCGACGCTGCGCGGAGACCCGGCCCGGTGCCCTCTCGGGGCAGCTCGGAGCCCGCAGCCGCGTGTCCCCGGGTCGTGCGGGGGGACGGGCCGGGCCCCGGGGGGCCCCACTCGGCCTGCGGGGTCGTGCAGGAGGGTCTGTGGGTGCCTAGTCCCTGCTCCCTGTGCAGGGCCCCCTTCGTGGGAAGCAGGATCTGGATCGCCCTGCCCAGCCTCGCTCTGGCAGCGGCCGCGTTAATCTCTGAATTCGGGCTCCCCCCTTCCTTCCCCAGTGTCACCCCTCTTTGTCCGGTTCACCAAGACGCCCCCTTTTTGCTCGTCTTTTCTGTATCCTAAGCCCACGTGGTGTTTTCATGACCTACACGGTCCACAGATGACGTTGCGGGAGGTTCGTTTACCCTCTGGGGCCTCTTCACGTGTGGACGGAAATAACTGAGTGTGGAAATCCTGGTGAATGCGGTTTATTTCCAAGCCAGAATGTGTGTCGCCGGCTTTTCTCGGGGTTATTGCATTTGCTTTTGATAATAAGAGACAGGTTTGGAATGTAGTGCAACTAGTTCTTTCATTGATCGCGTCCCCAAAAGTGGGGTATCTGGAAGGGAGGGTGAGGGGTGATGGAAAGGGAGGTGTGTTTCCGCAGAACCGGGCTCTTTAGCAAAGATAAGGAGGCTTAAATGCATCACAAAAGATACTGCCCCAGGGACAGGAAGTAGGACGTGTCCTGTAAGCCCTGGGGCACAATGACCCGTTGATTTTTGTTGGAGTGGCTCACCCCAGGCCTTCCGGAAGGATTTGAGAAAATAGGAAAAAGCAGTCACTTCTGTCCCCGCATACAAGGGGAGGGAGAGTCTGGAACAGCTGCTGGGTCTGGACTCTTGTGCTTACCGTCTCCCATTCTTCCCTAGGCAGGCATCCATCAGAGAGCCTTTTTAATTTTATTTGTACTTTTATTTTTATTTGACCAGAGAGAGAGAGAGAAAGTGAGAAAGCAAACCACTAGGTCTGGGACTTGAACCGTGGTCAGCCATGTGGGAGTGTCCAGTGCCCTAACCACTATGACATGGGGGGGGTCCCTTTTAGAAACCTCGCTGGGGGAGACGGCAGGTGGCAGGGTGGTTAAGGGCGCTAGGCTCCCACATGGGTGACCATGGTTCGAGACCTGGACCTGGTGGCTTGCTTTATCACTTTTTCTCTCTCTGGTTAAATTACACACAAACTAACTAAATAAATAAATAAATGTTTTCTTGGTAATTTGAGCACGCATATGTGCCTGGTGTGATTTTTCAAGCCACTTGGTATAGGGCTTGAAGCTGGCAGGTAGGCATGTGGGATCCAGCGCCTTAGCATCCATGCCACCTGCCGACTCACCTTGCAATGGTTTGTGCAGTGCAGGGTCTGGGAAATCCACCTCATTTTTAGCCATTTAGGATCTAGCTACCTTGAATTCTGGCTGACCCAAGTTCGTTGTATCTTTATTTAATTCTTTCTAGTAATCCTCTGGAGAGGCAGGCGGTATGTTTGTTTTTAGAGGTTTTGCCTTAGAGTGTGTGCACTCACCAAGGAGAGAGACAGAGACAGTGAGGAAGATGAAACGTCACCCCTGTGGGGGGATGGCCACACCAGAATCCCTTCTCCATTCTCCTCTCCAGATCTTGGGTACCCATGCACATATGTCCAGCATGAATTTCAAGCCACCAGGTATGTGACTTGAACTGTTGGCCATGTGGGGAAGTCCAGCCATGTAACCATTACACCATCTGTGGCCCTTGACCAGAGATAGAGACAAAGAAAGAGCGAGAAGGAAAGTAGGAAAGCAAGCTGCCAGGTCTGGGACTCAAACTGCATTCAGCCATGTGAGAGTCCAGCCACCTTAACAACCACATCACCTGCTGGCCCTATAGCAATCTTTATGTCCTCCAACTTCCTAAACTATATAAATTCTGTCTAAAAAACTTTTAAGACTTCTTAAAAGGTAGATAAACTGGAAGCACATTTTCGTTATTCATTTAACTGTTTTTCTTTTCCTTAGGATAATTTCAATCCTTTTGTGTTTATCTTAATTGATTCTTTATTCTGTTTGGTCACCTATATGAATTTTTTTTTTTTTTTTAAGAATTATTTATTCAGGGCTGGCATGGTGATTAAAAGCCCTGGACTCCCACATGGTTGACTGCAGTTCAAGTCCTGGACCCACCAGCTTCCTTTCTCTTTGTCTTACTCTGTCCCTCTCTGGTCAAAATAAATAAATAATAAAGTTCAGTAAAATAATTCTTTAAAAAGGATGATTTATCCCATTTTATTTAACCTTATTATATTATTTTTAATTTGCTATAGGGCATATGCACTCACCAGAGAGAGAAAGTGATTTCTTAAGTTCCTTCTTTCTGATTAGATTCAGTGATTAGAGGTTTTTTTTTTTTTTTTTGCCTTAGGGCATGTTGCGCTCATTGGAGAGAGACAGAGACGGAGACAGTGAGAGGGAAAGTGAGAAATCATCTCCCCACCCCCACCCCACCTAGGGCACATACAGTTGTCGGGGAGAGAGAGAGACCCAATGAGAAGGAAAGTGAGAAATGATCTCCCAGGAGAGATGGCCATGTCGCAGTTCCTCCTTCATTCTTTCTGGATTTTGAGCACGTGTGCACACATGCCCAGCATGATTATCAAACCACTGGGTCTGGGACTTCAGATGTGGGTGGCCATGTGGGAATCCATTGATATGAGTGCTATGCTATCTGTTGGCCCTTGAACTTTCTTATTTTTTTAAAGAACTATTTCCTTTATTTTATATATCATTATTGTTTTGTTTCTGTTTGTTTGTTTGAGTAAGACACAGAGCGAGAAAGTGGGAAAGCAAGCCACCAGGTCCAGGACTTGAACTTTGGTCAGCCATGTGGAAGTCCAGCACCTTAAACACGATGCCACCTGCCAGCCCCCTTATTTTTTTTATTTTTTTATTTTTATTTTTTGGAGAGGTTTTTGCTATAGGGCGCGTGCACTTGCCAGACAGACAGAGAGAGACAGAGAGATAGAAAGCAGGAAATCACCCCCCAGGGGGGATGGCCACGCCGCAATCCCTTCTCCACTCTCCTCTCGGGATTCTCGGGATCTTGGGCCCGGGTCCCCGGCGTGAGTTCAAGCCACCGGGTCCGGGACTCGAACCGCGGTCGACCACGTGGGAGTCCAGCGACATAGCCATTACGCTAACTGCTGGTCCCAGCCCCCTTATTTTCATTAGAGAGGTTTTTTGTTCTAGGATGCGTGTGCTAGCTGTAGAGACAGACAGAAAGCAAAAAATCATCCCTACTAGGGGAATAACCACTTCACAGTCCCTTCTCCTTCATTCTCCTCTCAGAATTTTGGGCACACATATACATGTGCCTGATGTGAGTTTCAAGCTGCTCAGTTAAGGACTCAACCATAGTGCGCCATTTGGGAGTCCAGCAACTTAACCACTGCACCCCCTGCTGGCCTCTCTATATTCTTTCTTTTTTTTTTTTTAAACGATTTGTTTACTTTTTTTTTTTTTTTTTTTTTTGTGTTTTTTTT
>NW_006159677.1:735102-745117 GCF_000334495.1 Tupaia belangeri chinensis | reverse complement strand
GCAATCCCTTCTCCTCCATTCTCCTCTCGGGATCTTGGGCACGCACGCACACACGCCCGGTGTGAGTTTTAAGCCACCATGTCTGGGACGCGAACCGCTGTCAACTATGTGGGAGTCCAGTGACATAGCCATTATGCTAACTGGTCGTTCCCTATTTTGTTATTTTTAAGAATTATTTTAGGGACCAGCAGATGACTACATTATACTGGACTCCCACATTGTCAACCACAGTTGAGTCCTGGACCCCAGTGACTTGAACTCACGCTGGACACTTGGTGTATGTGCTCAAAATCCTGAGAGGAGAATAGAGAAGAGATTGCGGCATAGCCATCTCTCCTTAGGGGTGATTTCTCACTTTCAGTCTCTCTACCTCTCTCCGTTTTTCTGGCAAGCACACTTGACCCTATAGCAAAAGCCTTTCCCCGCCAAAAATTATTTTACTGGGGCCAGCAGGTGCCATAGTGGTTAGTGTTGCTGGACTCCCATATTGCTGACTATGGGTCAAGTCTCCGACTTGCTTTCTCACATTCCCTCACTCACTCTGTCCCTCTCTGCTCAAAATTAAATAAATAAAGTTAAATAAAATAATTATTAAAAATAAATAAATAGGGACCAACAGTAGGGGTAATGGCTATGTCGCTGGACTCCAATTTGCTTTCCCTAGTGTGAGAGCGAGAAGGCTCCCTTTAATGGTGATATGGTCATGCCATAGTCTCTTTTCCTCCATTTCTCTGTGCTGTGGAGTTTTGAGGAACACAGGGAAGTGAGCCTAACATGTTTTTGAAGCAGCCAGGGGTAGGTTTCAAACCATCAGCCATGTGGGATATAGAAACCTAATACCCAGTGCTTTGCTGTTGAACTATAGGGTTTGTCCCACTAGCCTTGGTTTTGCAGGTTTTACTTTTCTATATGTCTACTACATTTTTCTTTTATTTTAGTTTTAGTGTGCGAACAGTAGATGAAAAAAAAACAGAATGGTAATGGGAAAGTGAGAATTCTGCCCCAAGGGAGTAACCATACATAAATACCTTCTCCATTTTATTTCCAGGACTTTTAGACACACGTGGACCTGGTGTGTTTTTTAAACTGCCAGATCCAGGACTTGACTGTGCATTCAGCCATGTAAGATCCAGCCACCTTAACCTCAATGCCAACTGCTGACCCAACATTTTATTTTCTCTCTCTTTCATTTATATGTGTATATATATATATATATTTTTTTTTGAGAGCTATTTTGCTATAGGGCGTGTGCGCTCACCAATGAGACAGGAAACAAGAAATCACTCCCCCAGAGGAGATGGCCATGCCGTAATCCCTTCTCCCTCGTTCTCCTCTCAGGATCTTGGGCACGCACATACATGCACCTGCCGTGAGTTTAAGCCACCAGGTCCAGGACTCGAACTGTGGTTGAGTACATGGGAGTCCACCAACATAGCCATTATGCCAACTGCTGATCCAAGAATTATTTATTTAACTTTATTTATTCATTAATTCTTTTAAATTTGACCAGAGAGAGAAAGTGAAAAAGTAAGCCACCAGGTCTGGGACTCAAACCATAGTCGGCCATGCGGGAGTGTCCAGTGCCTTAACCACCATGCCACCCGCTGATTCCTGCCTAATGTATTTTTCAAGCCACCAGATCCAAGTCTCAGCTCACATAGTTGGTAATATGGGATCCAGTCAAAGTAGGCATCATGCCACTAACTGACCCTGTCTAATGACTTTTGTTTGTTTGTTTGTTTTTGAACTATTAATTTAATTGATTGATTTATTTTAATTTGCTATAGGGCATGTGCGCTTACCAGAAAGAGAATGTGAGAAAGCAAACTGCCAGGTCTGGAACTTGAATCATGTTCTTCCATTTGGGAGTTCAGTGCACCCACCACCACGCCACCTGCTAGCTGCTGTTTAATGACTTTTTAAGATTATTTTTCAGAGACTTGACCCTGTGGGCTAGTGGTTGAGGGAGCTGGGTCCCACGTGGTGTACACTGCTGTTCAAATTCCAGCCCCAGGAGCTTCATAAACATTCTGGAAAAATGTTTATGCATTCCCAAAATCCCAACAGGGGGGAGACAGTGGCAAAAGCGAGTGACCTGACCATGTCCCATTAGGTCAAGGTGCTATTTCTTTTTCTCTCTCTCAATTCTCTGGCAAATGTAAACACTATAAATTTTAAGAGATTTTTGCTATAGGGCACATGCGCTTGATGGAGATACAGAGACACAAAAAGTGAGAAAGGCCACGCTGCATTCACTTTGCCATTCTTCTCTTGGGATTTGTGGAATACACACACACTTGCCCAGCATGAATTTCAAGCTGCCAGGTCTAGAACTTGAACTACAGTTCACCAATGAGCGCCTTAGTCTCCTTGCCACTGATGGCCCTTGGTAAATTTTTTTTAAGTATTGTCTTTTGGGACGAGAAGGTGGCATGGTGGTTAAGGCGGTGGACACTCCCACATAGTTAACCATGGTTCAAGTTCCAGGCCTGGTGGCTTGCTTTCTCATTTTCCCTCTCTCTCTCTTTGTGTGTCTTTCTGGTCAAATTAAAAATAAATGAGTGGGGGCCAGTAGGTGGGGTGGTGGTTGAGGAGCTGGACTCCTCACATGCTCAACCGTAGTTCAAATTCTGGGCCTGATGACTTGTTTTCTCACTTTCTCTTTCTCTTTGTCACGTTCTGTCCCTCTCTGGTCAAGTTTAAATAAATAAATGAAGTAGGATAAAATAATTTTTTTAAATGAATTAATAAATGGTAAATATTCTTTAAAAAGTTTTTATCTGGGACCAGTAGATGGCGTATTGGCTGTGTTGCTGGACTCCTATGTAGTCGACTGCTGTTTGAGTCCTGTACCGGGTGGCACAGACTCATAGTGAGCATGCATATCTGCGTGCCCAAGATCCCGAGAGGAGAATGGAGGAGAGGGGATTGCCCTGTGGCCATCACCCCTTGGGGGTGATTTCTTGCTTTCTGTCTGTTTCTGCCTTTCTAGCAAGCACACGTGCCCTATAGCAAAAAAAGAAGGGTTTTTCCTTGGCCAGCAGGTGGCATGGTGGTTAAAGGTAATGGATTCCCATGTGGCAGACTGGGCAGCTTGCTTTCTCACTTTCCCTTTCTCCGTCTGGTCACAGTTTAAAAATAATAACAGCAACAACAACATGGAATTAAATAAATAAATACTTTTTTAATAGAAAAACACACTTTTTTCCTTAGGCCTTGTTTCCTCTCATGTGTATTTCGCTAAAGTTAGTGTTCTTTTAGATTATATATAGGCAATGTTTTTACAAGCATCCTGTTAATAACACAGTGTACAAAAACAAAGAGAAGCGAAAATATCACCTTTCCCAGCCTTTTTGGATGAGTCTGTTAATAGGGCAATCTTTTGTTTATTTATTTATTCATTCACTCATTAATTTATTCTAAGATTTGGGGACCAGCAGGTGGCATGGTAGATAAGGCACTGGACACTCCCACATGACCGACTGCAGTTCAAATACCGAAAAAGTATTACTGAATGTTTGAATTTTGCTATTCTTTAACTGAACATGCCAATTTTAGCATTATATTGACTATCTGTGAGAAAATAATTATGGACAAAAATGAATTCTGATAACCTATAGAATGAATGAATGCAATCCACTCCATCCTATGAATATCTAATGAACTGAGTCTAGATTCCCACTACTGTCATTCTGACCCACCTCTACTCATATGTGGGATGTTGCAGGACTCAGTGGCATTTGAGGATGTGATTGTGAACTTCACACAGGAGGAATGGGCTTTACTGGATCCTTCACAGAGGAAACTCTACAGAGATGTGATGCAGGAAATCATCAGGAATCTGGTCTGTACAGGTAAGAATGATGACATTTCTTCACTTACTCAATTAAAGTACAAGTGTTTTCTAATCATGGCTTTTTTCAGATATACTACATGGAAAAAGCATTTTTGCTAATAAATCTGGCATAATCACACTGTTCCGTCACTGTCAGGTCTAATCATTTTCCATAAGTTCATAATTATTCATACAGTTTTTTGGATCTACATTTTAGGGAGAAACTGGGAAGACCAGAACTCAGAAGATCAGTATCCAAATGCCATGAAAAATCTAAGGTAATTTGCACTCATGAAAGAAAGCAATATTACTTAGAGGAGGTATCATGAAATTTTAAGACAGACAAAAGGAATGAACCTATATTTGGGCTTGTTTATTCCCAGCAAACTTTGTCTAAAAATGTATACTTAACTGTTCAAAGTTTGCAAAATAATTTACTTGGAAATAGTATTGAGAAACCACATATCAATGTCACTGCCTTTTTTATTTATTTTCTTTTTTTGGAGAGGATTTTGCTATAGGGAGTGTGCACTCACCACAAAGACAAAGACAGAGAGACAGAAAGTGAGAAATCACCCCCAAGGGGGGATGGTCACACGGCCAATCCCTTCTCCTCCACTCTCCTCTCAGGATCTTGGGCACGTACACACATGCGCCCGGCGTGAGTTTAAGCTGCCAGGTCCGGGACTCGAACCGCAGACCACTACTTGGGAGTCCAGTGACATATCCATTACACTAAGTGCTGGTCCTGATGTCACTTCTTTGATAGTCACTGTAGTAGGGCCTCCTGCAGAACATGTATAAAAATCCATGCTTTCCTTTTTTATTTTTTTTTATTATTTAATTTGGCACCAGCAGATAGTGTAATGGTTACGTTGCTAGACTCCCACATGGCCAACTATGGTTCAAGTCCCAGACGTAGAGGTTCAAACTCATGCCGTGCACGTGTCTTTGCATGCCCAAAATCCCAAGAGGAGAATGGAAGATAAGGGATTGTAGTGTGGCCATACCCCTTGGGGGATGATTTCTCATTTTTTTCTGTGTCTGTGGCAACCATACATGCCCTGTAGTAAAAATCTCTCTTAAAAAAGCCAACAAGAAACAGGAAAAAAATTTTTTTTATTTTATTTATTTATTTTAAGATGCTAAAAGCGAAAGTGCCAAGTCTGGGACTCAAATCTCAGTCAGCCAAGTGAAAGTCCCAGCACCTCAACTGTAACAGTATCTGCTGGCCCCAAATCCATTTTAAAAAGTCAATTCAGTTTAGGGACCAGCAGTTAGCGTAATGGCTATGTTGCTGGACACCCACATAGTCAACCGTGGTTCGAGTCCCAGACCCGGTGGCTTAAACTCACACCAGGCACATGTGCTTGTGTGCCCAAGATCCCGAGAGGAGAATGCAGGAGAAGGGATTGCGGTGAGGCCATCCCCTCTGGGGGATAATTTCTCGCTTTCTATCTCTGTGTCTCTCTGTCTGTCTGGCGAACACACGCTCCCTATAGCAAAAACCTCTCCAAAGAAAAGAAAAAAAAAGTCAATTCAGTGTATAAATCCTATATGTTACCTGATAAAAATAACAATAAATGTTTAGTACTTCTTTCTTTAAAAAAAAAACTTTGTTCTTTAAAAAAAAAAAAAACTACTAACTTTTTTTATCATTATTATTTTAGTTTGACCAGAGAAAGACATATAGAGAGAAAGATAAAGTGAGAAAGCAAGCCAACAGGTTTGGAACTCGAACCACAGTGGCCCATGTAGGAGTCCAACACCTTAACCACTGCACCACCTGCCAGTCCCATGTACTCATTTCTTAATAGATGTCTAAGTCCTAATCCTATAATCCATAGTAATGTGCTTCTTGCTCTTTACAGAAGTCATGTAATACAGAGATTATGTGAAAGAAAAGAAAAGGAAAGTCCCTGTGGAGAAACTCTTAGTCATGTTACAGACAATTTGAATGAGCAGATGCCTCTTGGAGTTCAACCATGTGAAAGCCCTGCCTGTACAGAAGGCTGCGTTCATTTATCTGTCAGTAGGTGCAACAGAGCTCATGGAGAAGAGACAGTATATGAGTGTCAGGAGTATGCAGAGGAGCCATGTAAACGTAAGCCACCTGGAAACCCCTTCACTTCTCTTGGATGTGTGGGAAGAGACGTGGAAACACATAGTGGAAGTGGAAATTACACATGTAAGATATGTGAGAAAACCTTTGGTTATCTCAGTCTATTTAAATTACATGAAAAAACTCACATGGTAGGGAAATCCTATGAATGTAAGGTATGCGGTAAAGACTTTCATTGTTTTATTTCCATTAAAAAGCATGAAAAAACTCACAGTGGACATAAACTTTACGGATGTAAGGCATGCGGGAAAGAGCTCACTTGTCTCCAAGATATTCGAGCACATATGGTATTGCACCCAGGATACAAACCTTATAAATGTAAGGTGTGTGGTAAGGCCTTTGATTTTCCCTGTTACTTGCGTATACACGAAAGAACTCACACAGAGAAGGTCCATTGTTGTAAACAATGTGGAAAAGCCTTTAGTTGTTCCACATATCTTCAGAAACATGAGAGAACTCACAGTGGAGCGAAGCCCTATAAGTGTAATGAATGTGGGAAAGCCTTCAGCGATGTATATTCCATTCGAATACATGAAAGGATTCACACCGGAGAGAAGCTCCATCAGTGTAAACAATGTGGAAAAGCCTTCGTTTTTTCCAGTTACCTTCAAAGGCATGAAAGATCTCACAGTAGAATGAAACCCTATGAGTGTAAAGAATGTGGGAAAACCTTTAAGCAATTGTGTTCCTTTCGAATACATGAAAAGAACCACTGTGGAGAGAAACCCTATGAATGTAAGAAATGTGGGAAAGCCTTCAATAACTTGTCTTACATTCGAATACATGAAAGGATTCACAGTGGGGAGAAACCCTATGAATGTAAGGAATGTGGGAAAGCCTTTTCTCAATCTGGTTCCTTTCGAATCCACGAAAGGATTCACACTGGAGAAAAACCCTATGAATGTAAGCAGTGTGGGAAAGCCTTCATTTGTTTTAGTTATTTGCAAATCCATGAAAGAACGCACACTGGAGAGAAACCTTATCGATGTAAGCAGTGTGGTAAAGCCTTCCGTTGTCCCAGTGATGCTCGAAAACATGCAAGAACCCATACTGGAGAAAAACCCTATAAATGTAAGATCTGTGGAAAGACATTCCGTCGTGCCTTTCCCTATCAATTACATCAAAGATATCACACTGGAGAAAAACCCCATAAGTGTAAGCAATGTGAGAAAGCATTTGCTTGTTCCTCACATCTTAAAAGACACATGATCACGCACACTGGAGTTGGACCTTATAAGTGTAAGGTATGTGGGAAAGCATTTAGTTGGCCCAGTAACTTCCGTGAGCATGAAAGAACTCACACCGGAGAAAAACCCTATGAATGTAAGCTATGTGGGAAAGCCTATAGTTGTCCCCGTTATCATAGAAAACATGAAAGAACTCACACCGGAGAGAAACCCTTTGAATGTAAGCAATGTGGGAAAGGCTTTTTTTCTTCAACTTCTGTTCGAATACATGAAAGAACTCACACGAGAGAAAAAACCTATAAATGTAAGCAATGTCCCCAAACCTTTATTTTTCCTAGTTCCCTTCGAAAACATGAAAACACACACACTACAGTGAAACACTATGAATGTAAACAGTGTGGGAAAGCCTTTCTTCATTCCCATGGATTAAAAATACATGAAAAAACTCACACTAGGGAGAAATGTTATATATGCAAAGAATGTGGGAAAGCCTTTACTTTTTCCCATCACTTGAGAATACATGAAAAAATTCATACTGGAGAAAAACCATATGTGTGTAAGAATTGTGGGAAAGCCTTCCATTGTTGTAGTTCTCTGCAAATACATGAAAGGATTCACAATAGAGATAGAACCTAAGTAAAGGGGGCTAGCAGGTGGTGTAGCTTTTAAGGCACTGGACTTCCTCAGGGCCAGACAACCTGATGGCTTAAAACTCATGCTGGGTATGTGTGCATGCATGCCAAAAATTGTAGGAGGTGAGTGGAGGAAAAGGGATTGTGGTATTGCCCCTTGGGGTGGTGATTTCTCAGTTCCCCTCTCATTTTCTCTCTCTTTCAATGAGCTGCATGTTCTGTGGGGGAAAAAAAAGAAACAACACCAAAAATAACCTAATGAAGAATATGAAAATCCTTTCATTATCACATAGCCTTTGCCACACAGAACATATGAAGAAAACTTGATATAAAGCACATGGAAGCTTGTTTCTTACTTTCCCTGTCTCTGTCTCTGTCTGGTCAAAATTAAAAATAATAACAAATGTAAAGGAACAAATTCTTTTTGAAAAATTAAAATAATAAAGAATATTCCAGAAAGTACATAGTGTAAGGGAAATGTTACTAAAGTTATAACTAGTATTCAGTAGCTTGTTCTTAAAGTGGATTAGTGGACTTTGAATGTTAATTGTGACTCTTGAAACATTGAGGGGCCAGCTGGTATTGTGGATGTTAAAACGGCTTATTCCACATGACCAGCTTTGTGGTTCAAACGTAGGGGCTGTAAGACCACACTGGGCACATGTGAGTGCATGCCCAAAATCCCAGGAAAATGAGGGATTGTGGTGTGGCCATCATCTGGGGAGTAATTTCTCACTTTCCCTCTGTCTTGGGTGAGTAAACATGCCCTATATCAAAAACTAAAGAAGGAAAGAATGTTGAGAAAAATCTGTAAGTGCTATGTGAGCAATATTGTATGAATTTAATAGGAAGTGGGTTTTTTGGGTTTTTTTGTTTTGTTTTTTTTGAGAGGTTTTTGCTATAGGGTGCGTGCGCTTGCCAGAGATAGAGACAGAAAGCAAGACATCACCCCCCAGGGGGGATGGTCATGCCACAATCCCTTCTCCATTCTCCTCTCGGGATCTTGGGCACGCATGCACACACACCCGGCGTGAGTTTAAGCTGCCAGGTCCGTGACTCGAACCGCGGTCGACTACGTGGGAGTCCAGTGACATAACCATTATGCTAACTGCTGGTCTCTGCCATGTGTTTTTCTAACAGGGCTCTTTTTTTCCCCTTTTTTTTTTTTTTTGGAGAGGTTTTTGTTATAGGGTGTGTGCGCTTGCCAGAAAGAGATAGAAAGCAAGAAATCACCCCCCAGGGGGGATGGCCACATCTGACGCCCTTCGCTTCGGATCTTGGGCATGCATGCACACGCGCCCTGTATGAGTTTAAACCGTTGGGTCTCGGACTGTAACCATGGTTGACTACATGGGAGTCCAGCAACATAGCCAGTATGCTAACTGCTGGCCCCCAGCAGGGCTTTTGACGGAGGTGAGTTTCAGTATTGTTTTCCATCAATAGTGGAGCAATGTTGGACGTAGACTTCCCAGAACGCCTTCCTTGAATAGTCTTGAGTAGAATATACCAATAGATGGGACCAGTCAATGGTGTAATGATTATGTCACTGGACTTTGATGTAATTGGCCACAGTTCAAGTTCTGTACCCGGCAACCTAAAACTCATGCCAGGCACATGTGCATACGTGCCCAAAATCCCAAGAGGAGAATTCGAGAAGAAGAGATTGCGGGATGGTCATTCCCAATGGAGGGTGATTTCTCACTTTCTCTGTCTCTCTCGCTAGGGCACACACCCTATAGCAAAAATGTCTTTAAATATATAGATATATAACATACCAATAGACTAACTTGCATCAAGTTGAACATCAGAAATCAAGAACTCTTTAGGCAGGTGCTGGAGGCACTGTAGAGTAGGACGTTCTGGGTAGATCCAGAATTCACAGACAGCTGCCTCCACATTTTCTTTATCATTTGACTTGGCAATGACAAATATGCTTAAAAACTCCATCAATTACTTGGCTTTTGACTTCATTTTTCTCAGAGGTTTAGATTTCCACAGATCTCTTGAGTTTCATCTCAAGATCTATCCTGGAGTTGGTAGGTAACATGGTGGTTGAAGTCACTGGATTCCCACATGGCCAACTGCAGTTCTAGTCCCAGATCTGGTGGCTTGCTTTCTTGCTTATCTTTTCTCTTGTCAATTTTTTTTAGAAAGATAATAACAAATGGAGTTAAATAAATAAATCTTTTCTAAAGAGTAAAATAAGTATATAAAAGATCCATTTCCACTTTGGATTTTT
>NW_006159677.1:720315-734678 GCF_000334495.1 Tupaia belangeri chinensis | reverse complement strand
TTAAAGCCATCGGGTCTGGGGCTCCAACAGCAGTTGACTACATGCAAGTCCAGCGACAGCCATTACGCCATCTGCTGGTCCTTGCAAGAGTTTTTGTGTGTACTGGACAATCAGTTCATATGGTCATGGTTTGAAATATTCTGTAATTAATAGTCATGATGGGCTGCCGAGTGGCATAGTGATTAAAAGTTCTGGAATCCCATATGGTCAGCTATGGTTCAAGATTCAGCTCTAGTGACTTTTTTCCTCACGTTCTCTAGCTCTGTACCTCTCTGGTCAAAATTTAAATAAGTAAATAAAGTTAAATAATTGTTTTTTTAAAAAAATAGTCGTTGGGGCCAGCAGGTGGCATGGTGCTTAAAGGCACTGGGTTCCCACATGGCCAACCATGGTTCAAGTCCCAGACCTGGTGGTTTGCTTTCATACTCTCTTCCCCCACTCTCACATTCTCTGGTCAAATTAAAATAAATAAAATTAAATAATTATTTTTTAAAAAATAGTCATGACTTGAGGGCTAATAGGTGTCATAGTGATTAAAAGCAATGGACTCCCATATGGCCAACAGTAGTTTAAGTCCCTGATCGGGAAATTTGCTATAGGGTGTGTGCACTTGCCAAAGGGACAGAAAGCAAGAAATCACTCCCCAAAGGTGATGGCCATGAGGGTTTGTCTGTTTTTAATTACTTTATTTAGCTTTATTTATTTTATTTGACCAGAGGGACAGAGCAAGAGAGGAAAGTGAGAAAGCAAGTTCCCAGATGCAGGACTCAAACCATGGTTAACCATGTGGAAGTCCAGTGCCCCTAACCATCATGCCACTTGTCCACCTCCGAGCATGAGTTTTAAGCCACCGAATCTGGGACTCATACTGCACTCAACTGCTTGGGGGTCCAGCGATGTAATGGTCCCAGCAACAATCTCAAACAATATGTATGCACATATATTAATGACTGTCTTGATTCATCGTGAGAGCTGCAATGGTGCCTTCAAAAATCACTAGATAAGAAATTTCTCTTTTTAAAGATTTATGTGTGTGTTTCTTAAAAATAGTTTGCTTATTTTCTTTTAAATAATTATATTTATCATTATTATTTTAAATTTGCTACTAGGTACATATGCTCACCAGCAAGGGGCAGAGAGAGAAGTAAAGTGTGAAAAGCAACTTCCAGATCTGACTATGTCCCATTGTATGGAACCGGCAGGTGGCATGGTGATTAGGGGCGCTGGACTCCCACATGACCAACAGTTTGAGTCGCAGGCCTGGTGGCTTGCTTTCTCGCTTTCTCTCTTTCTCAATCACTCACTCTGTCCCTGTCTGGTGAAATTACAGTGAAAAAATAAAGTTAAATCTCTTTAAAAATTCTATTATCATGAGTTAGATAAAGCTTGCCTATTATTTTGCCAGATTATCTGTTTGATTTTAGGAATTGATAACACCATTTACATACAACTTCAGGCTGGTTTCATCCCTTCATTTGAGCTTGAATTTTCATGGTAATAAAGTTTCTCTCTATTGATTTGTTCTTCATCACATCAAAATTTAATGATGCTGTTGTGAATGTATTCTTACCAAAGACCACCAAGACTATTATATCTGTTGTCAATGAATATGTAATATATTTTAAGTAATAAATAATATTGCATACCATAAGTTGCTGTTTGGTTTATTAATAATAAAGTTCTCAGTAGAATGACTAGTAAGATTGGTGTTTATCTACTGCATTGATTGGTATTCATGGAAGCAGATGATTCTGTTGAATTCTGTAAGAAAGTGTCCTTAGTACATAATTCTTTTCTAGAAGGGATGGGGATTTTCAGTAGATAAACCTAATTTATAAGGAGTACCTTTATGTGCCTAATGAGTCGCCCAGCACCCTTAACCTCCACACCATTTGCTGCCCCACTTATTTTTTAATTTGACTAGCAAGAGAGAGGGAAAGTAAGAAAGCAAGCAGCCAGCCACCAGCCACTGGGTCTGGAACCGCAGTGGGCCATGTGTGAATACAGTACCCTTAACCATTATGTCACCTGCAAGTTTTTCAATGACAAATGTAGCACCTTATTGGGCCAAGCCAATGTGACGACATTTTAGACTTTTTATTTGCAACTTTGTGTCTCCTCTCAGAACTAAATGAAAAAAACTATTGTATCCTGTAAAACACTTGTGTTTTTCTGGATGTGGTCCCTCAATTTCATGTTTAGAATAAACCATTGATTGGTACCAGTAGGTGGCATGGTGGCTAAGGCACTGAACATTTCCACATGGAAGACAGACAACCTTCGAGTCCCACACCTGACAGCTTGCTTTCTCGCTTTCTTTCTCACTCTCTGCATCTCCCTCTGGTCAAAATTTAAAGAAATCATAATGAGTAAATGAAATTGAAAGTAAATATTAAAAATAAGAATAAATCATTGATTATCTTTTTAAAGACTTTTCTTTTACGTTATTTTTTAATTTGGTACAGGTCATGTGTGCTCACCAAATAGAGGGAGAGAGAGCGGGAAAATGGGAAAGCAAGCCGCTAGGTTCAGGACTCAAAGGTGGTCAAGCATGTGGGAGTCCAGCATTCCAACCACCATGCCAACTGCTGCCCCCCATTATCATTTACGGGAACCCTGCTGCTTTCTGTTGATGCTTGGCAAGGTCCCATTGAGTGTAGGAAGATCCTGGCATATCTGCCCTGAAACTAGAAAGAGGTTCTGCAGAAATGCAAAAACCCTCCCAGGGAGCCACATGCAGGGGCAGGAGGGAGGCCTGGCGGGTCCAGGGCTGTTGCCAAATACCTGCTCCAGCATTCCAGAACTCTTGAGTCCTGTCAGTGAAGCGCCAGTGGGTGGGGCCTCCTTAGTGCCAATCAGGGGCTAAAGGGCGGGCCCGCGGCAGGTCTTCGAGGCCCATTTCCGGCAGGGGGCGGGGACCGGCTTTCGACAATCTCGCGAGCTCTTCCTGTGTCATGGCTCCCTGCTGTGTTTCCCTGTCCGAGCTGTACCTATTGGCCTCCGTGGGCTCTGTGTCGTCACACACCGCGAGAGGGAGACCAAGGAGGACTTAGGGACATCTCAGAAGCCAGGAAATGGTGAGTGTGGGGGGTCAGGAGTCTTAAGCCAGGGCAAGAGGAGCGGTTGGGGTCTGGTAGAATCCGCTGTGGCTGAGTCGGGCCTCCCGCGTCCACCCCGGAGTCTGCGGCCCCGAGTTCTCCGCTGGCGCCAGCTGGACCCTCGGTCCCTTCCGCCCCAAGGTGGGTGCTGAGTCGGCCCCCAGACCCCCGGGCGTCCTGTCCAGGCCGTGTGCAGGGACCCAGCACCTTCTCTGGGCAGCTCGGCCCTCTCAGTACCGCGTGTCCCCGGGGTTGTGGGCGGACGGGACGGTCACCAGGGTTTGTTATTTTTTTTTAGTATTACTTTATTTAACATTATTTATTTTTATGTTTTAATTTGACTAGAGACGGACAGAGAGAGAAAGAGAGAAGGAAAGCGAGAAAGCAAGCCGCCAGGTCCGGGACTCGAACCTCAGTTAGCCATGTGGGAATCCAGTGCCCTTAACCACCACGCCACCTGCTGGCACTATTCTTATCCTGTATTCTAAGCCCACGTATTTCAATTACTTTCACGTTTTTGACACAGCTAATGACTTTCAGCAAGGTTTGGTTTCTCTTGTGTCCTTTTCTTTTTGAATTGTTTATTTTTTCATTCATTCATTTATTTTATTTTGACCAGAGAGAGAGAAGGAAAGTGACAAAGCAAGCCACCAGGTCCAAGACGCGAATCATAGTTGGCCATGTGGGAGTGTTCAGCAACTTAACCACCATGCCACACTTCTGGTCCCTCTTTTGTGTCCTTTTTACATGAGAGGTGGGAGAGCTGAGTCGCCTGTGCTCTATGCCTCCAGTCCTCCTGTCTTCACTAGGCAGACATCCATCAGAGAGCCTTCAGGGTAAGGGTCCCCTTTGGAAGCTTTGCCAGGTGACTGCCCTTAGCATTCCCCTCCTGTTTGTTTCTGGTGCTGGGTTTCAGAACAGTCTCAGCTGTTCTAGGCTTCCCACAGAGACCTCTGAGTTTCAGGCATGTGGGACAGGGGACCTCTCAGGGAAGATGCTGGGTGCCCTGGAGCTAGGAAGAGGTCCTGGTGTGTCTTTTTTCTAAAAATAACACTCAGCTTTTTTCTTTCCAATTCCAGGTCCACTTTTAGAGACACATTGGTGGTCAGTTGATGGGATGCAGATATTGAGAGGGAAAGAAAGAAATGATTCCTGCCTCTGTGTTCTCTCACCCTAGTGAAGGAAGGAAAACTATCCTAAAGGAAAAGAAAAATATATTCCGTTGCATTGGTACAGGAATATAAAAATCAAAATGTACTTTGGGCAAAAGTGGGAAAGGACATCACTCCGGGGTCTGTAGGAAAGTTGGTCATTGACTAGAACAATGAACTGGATTGGAGTGGGTTATCTCCCATGTATCTGGTGATCTGACTTGACAGACACAGTGATGTTTCTGTGTTCCCAGTTCATACTGCCCTCCCTTGGTTTGTTACTTTGAAAATATTTGTTCACTGAGGCCAGCAGATGGCTTAGTGGTTATGTTGCTGGACTCCCACATGGCTGACCGTGATTTGAGTCCTGGACCCAACTGGGGTGATTTCTAAGTTTCACTCTCACTGTCTCTATCTCTCTCTGGCACTGCACAAACCCTAAGGCAAGAACCTCTTAAAAAAAAAAAAAAAAGGAAAGAAAAAAAAACTTGGTTCACTTATTTCATGTTCTATTCTTCATTAGAGGCAAAATGTATCTAATATTTTAAAGATTGTGAAAGACTGTTTTTGGTTATTGTTTCCTTTTATTATGAGAGGGCCAAAGAGAAAAGCATCCCATAAAAGGGAAATGGTGATATTGTTCTTTTTTTTTTTTTTTTTTTTCTTGATGCTATCAGGAGTGAGGCAGGCACATGGACCTGCCATGTTTTTCTACCTACTAATGATGGGATTGGAACCCTGGTAGGACATGGGAAATAGACTCATTTACACAGAACTTAACTGTTGCACTGACTATAGGACTAGCCCAAAAATATATGTGTCTGTGTGTGTGTGTGGTGGGGGGGTGTTTATATATTTTTCCCCCTTGTGAGAGATTTTTGGTACAGGGTCCATGTACTTAGGCACTTGCCAGAGAGACAGAGACATGAAAGTGAAAAATCTCCCCCCAGGAGGGATGGCCACACCACAATCCCTTCTCCATTCTACTTGTAGGAGATTAATTAAAAAAAAAAATTTAAAAAGAAATTACTGGGACCAGCAATTGGCGTAACAGCTAAGTCGCTAGACTCTCATGTAGTCAACAGTGGTTTGAGTCCTGGACCCAGTGGCTTAAACTCATGCTGGGTGCATGTGCATGCGTGCCCAAGATCCTGAGAGGAAAATGGAGAAAGGATTGTGGTGTGGCCATCCCCCTGGGGGGTGGTTTCTTGCCTTCTGTCTCTTTGTCTCTCTTTATGGCAAACACATGTGCCCTATAGCAAAAAAAAATCTCTCTCTCAAAAAAATGAGGAATTCTCATAACCTATACAATGAATGAATGTCTAATGAACTTAGTCTAGATCACAACTATTGTCATTCTGACCCCTCTCTATACACATGTGGGATGTTACAGGACTCAGTGGCATTTGAGGATATGGTTGTGAACTCCACACAGGAAGAGTGGGCTTTGCTGGATCCTTCACAGAGGAAACTACAGAGATGTGATGCAGGAAATCTTCAGGAACTTGGCCTCTACGGGTAAGGATGATGACACTTCTTCACTTTCTCAATTAAGAAATAGGTGTTTTCTAATCATCAGTGCTTTTTTCAGATTTACAACATAGAAAACAGAGTACATTGGTGAATAAATCAGGATGGTCATAGTGTACCATGACCTTAGAATCTAGTCTGTTTTTCTTTTAATGTGTTTGTAATAATCCATCAATTTTTATGGGTCTGTATTTTAGCAAGAAACTGGAAAGATGAGACTATTGAAGATCAGTATCAAAATACCAGGAAAAAATCTAAGATAATTTGCACTCAAAAAGACATCAATGTCCCATGGAACACCTATCATGAAATAACTTTTTTAATACTTTTTAAAAAATTTAACCTTATTTATTTATTTATTTAAATTTGACCAGAGAGGTACAGAGAGAGGGGCTGGGGGGAGTGGGAAATCAAGCTACCCGGTCCGAGACTCGACCCATGTTTGACCAGGTAAGAGTCCAATGCCCTTAACCACCACACCACCTGGCACCACTTCCCATTTTAAACACAGGCAAAGAGAACAAAGCCAGGTTCAAGCTTATTCTTAGAATACCTCCAAAGCTATGTACTTAAAAGTGATGTAGGGGTCAGCAGATTGCATAGTAGTTAAGGCACTGGACTCCCATGTGGCCAACCATGATTCAAATCCTGGACTCAGTGGCTTGGAACTCAAAACCAGATGACTGTGCATGCGTGCCAAAATCCTGAGAGGAGAATGGTGGAGAAGAGATAATGGTGTGGCCATTGTTCCAGGGAGGTGATTTCTCACTTTCTGTCTCTCTGACAAATGCATGCACTCTACATCAAAAATGTCTTTAAAAAAATAATGGGAGCAACAGATGATGTAATGATTACATTGCTTGACTCACACGTGGTTGACCATGGTTTCAGTCCCAGATTCAGCTGCCTTAAACTCATGCTGGGCATGTGTGCGTGTATGCCCAAAATCCTGAGAGGAGAATGGAAAAAAAGGGATTGCTACGTGGCCATCTGCTCTTAGGCGTGATTTTTTGTTTTCTGTCTTTCTGTTAAGCATATGTGACCTATAGGAAAAGTCTCTCAAAAAAAAAAAAAAAAGAATAACGTAAATGTTCAAGGCTTGCAAAGTAGTTCACTTGGAATTAGTATAAAGAAACCACATATCAATGTCACTGCTTTGATAGTAGCTGTAGTGGAGGCCCCTGCAGAACATATATAAAATCTATGCTTTTCAAAGCATTCTGTGTATGAACTCTATATGTTACCTGGTAAACATATGATGTTTAGTCCTTATTGTTTAATAGACATACTAATCCAGAAATCTGTACTAATGTGCTTCTTACTCTTTCCAGAAGGTGTGTAGTACACAAACAACAAGAGAAGAAAGAAAGTGATCCATGCGGAGAAACTGTTGGTCATATTACAGAAAGTAACCTGAACAAGCAAACATCTCCTGGAGTCAAATCATGTAAAAACAGTGCAGAAGGCGTCATTCATTCACAAAGCGTGGAAAGCATATGAATATCAGGAACATGCAGAGAAACCATGGGGAAATCTCTTCTTTTCTCTTATAAGTGTGGGAAGAACTGTGAGAACACAAAATGGTGTTGAACCTTATAAATGTAAGATCTGTGGGAAAGCCTTTGATTATCCTAATTTATTTAAGTTACATGTAAAAAATCAGACTGGGAACCAGCAGTTAGCGTAATGGATATGTCACTGTACTCCCATGTAGTCGACCACAGCTCACGTCCCGGACCCGGTGGCTTAAAACTCACGCCAGGCGTGTGTGCGTGCATGCCCAAGATCCCAAGAGGAGAACAGAGGAGAAGGGATTGTGGCGTGGCCATCCCCCCTGGTGGGTAATTTCTCACTTTCTCTCTGTCTCGCTCTGTCTGGTGAGCGCACGCGCCCTATAGCAAAAAGCTCTCAAAAAAAAAAAGAGAGAGAGAGAGAAGATGGGACCAGCAGTCGGTAGGGAAACCCTAGGAATATAAGCTGTTTGGTAAAGCCTTTCATTGTTTTGCCTCCGTTAAAAAGCATGAAAAAACTCACAGTGGCGATAAACGTTACAAATGAAAGGAATGTGGAAAAGTGTTCACATGCCTCCCAGGTATTGAAACACACATGGTATTGCAACATGGATACGAACATATATGTAAGGTGTGTGGGAAGGCCTTTGAATTTCACTGTTACTTGTGTATACGTGAAAGAACTCAAATCAGAGAGAAACTCCATCATTGTAAACAATGTGGATAAGTTTTCAGTTGTTCCAGTTATCTTCAAAAACATGAAAGAACTCAAACCAGAGAGAAACTCCATCATTGTAAATAATGTGGGAAAGCCTTCAGTTGTTCCAGTTATCTTCAAAAACATAAGAGAACTCACAGTGGAGAGAACCCCTACGAGTATAATGAGTGTGGGAAAGTCTTCATACAGTTATATTCCTTTCACATACATAAAAAGACCCATGGTGGAGAGAAACCCTATGAATGTAAGGAATGTGGGAAAGCCTTCAGTCATCCCTCTTCCATTTGAATGGATGAGAAAACTCACAATTGAGAGAAACACTATGAATGTAAGCAGTGTGGGAAAGCCTTCATTTGTTTTAGTCATTTGCAAATCCATGAAAGAACACACACTGGAGAGAAACCCTATCAATGTAAGCAGTGTGATAAAGCCTTCAGTTGTTCTAGTGCCTATTGGAAATATGCAAGAAACCACACTGGAGAAAAATCCTATGGATGTAAGATATGCAGAAAATCTTTCAGGCCATTCACTGCCAGATGCATCAAAGAACTCACACTAGAGAGAATCCTTATGAGTGTTAGCAGTGCAGTAAAACTTCCTCTAGCTTCAGTTACTTTCGAACGCATGAGAAGATTCACAGTGGAGAGACGCCCTATAAATGTCTGTAGTGTGGCAAAGCATTTGCATGTCTCCCGAATCTTCACAGACACATGATTACATACACCAGAGATGGAACTTATAAGTGTAAGATGTGGGAAAGCATTTGGTCGCCCCAGTTACTTTCATGAACATGAAAGAAATCACACTGGAAAGAAACCCTATGAATGTAAACAATGTGCCAAAGCCTTTATTTCTCAGGGTTCCTTTTGAAAACACAGGAATTCACACTGCAGACAAACCCTATGAATGTAAGCAATGCGGAAAAGGCTTTCGTTATTCCTATCGGGTTCTAATACGTGAAAGAACTCACAGTAGGGTGAAAACATATATATGTAAGGAATGTGGCAAAGCCTTTCATTTTTCCCATTGATTACAAATACATGAAAGAACTCACACTAGGGAGAAACTTTATATATGTAAAGAATGTGGGAAAGCTTTTCACTTTCCACATCACTTGAAAATGCATTGAAGGATTCATACTGGAGAAAAACCATGTGTATGTGAGGGCTGTGGGAAAGCCTTCCATTGTTACAGTTCCCTTTGAAAGCATGAAAGGATTCATACAAGAGAGAAACTCTAAATGAAGAACTTGGGAAAGCTTTCATTCTCACACAACATTTGCCACACAGCAGACACATTTGAAGAAAATTTAGGTTGATAGATATACAAAAAAGTGTTTAGTCCTGTTTCAATTCAAAACCATGACATAAAACACAGAGAAACTTCTTTGGTATGAGCAGTCTACTCTTGGTCCACAGGCAAGATTGTACACTGGATCATAACTTTGTAAATGTGAAAAAAGCGGGAAAGTTTGTATTGATAGTTATAAAATACTTGTTAAAATTGTGTGAAAACTTGTACAGAAGTCCAACAAATGAAAGAAATGTGAGCATAGGGATGATAAATTATTTTCTTAGATTATGACAGAAAATACACAATGTAAAAACATAAAAGTTACAAGGACTAGCAGGTGACATAGTTAAGGCACTGTATTCCCACTTGATTGACCATAAGTTTCTTTTTTTATTTTTAATATTTATTTAATTAATTCCATTTGTTGCTAATCATTTTTAATTTTTTTTGAGAGGTTTTCGCTATAGGGCGTGTGCGCTCGCCAGACAGACAGAGACATAGAGATAGAAAGCAAGAAATCACCCCCCAGGGGTGATGGTCACGCCGCAATCCCTTCTCCTCCATTCTCCTCTTGGGAACTTGGGCACGCACACACACGCGCCTGGCGTGAGTTTTAAGCCACCGGGTCCGGGATGCGAACCACGGTTGACTACATGGGAGTCCAGCGACATAGCCATTATGCTAACTGCTGGTTCCCAATCATTTTTAAATTTTGACCAGAGAGGGGCAAGGAGAGAGAGAAAGGGAAAGTGAGAAAGCAAGCCTCCAGGTCCGGAACTTGAACCGTGGTCGGCCATGTGGGAATCCAGTGCTCTTGACCACGACACCACCTGCCGGCCCCATTTTTTTTTATTTTTTTAAAAATATTTATTTATTTGACCATAAGTTTCAACAAGGTGCCAGGTCTGGGACTGAAAACTTGGTCATCCTTGCAGGAATCCAGCTGCCTTAAACACCATACCACCTGTTGGCCCCTAAAATAGATAGTTCTCTTTAAAAAACCAGTAGTAATTAAACGGAATGATTCTTTTATTTTTATTTTTATTTTTATTTTTTTTGAGAGAGACTTTTGCTATGGGGCATGTGCCCGCTGGAGAGAGACACAGAGGAACAGGAAGCAAGAAATCCTCCCCACACCCAGGGGGCATGGCCATACCATGGTCCCCTCTCCTCCATTCTTGTCTTGGGGTTTTAGGCACACACACACACACACACACACACACACACACACACTTGCCCAGGATGACTTTGAAGCTGGGAGGTCTGATACTCAAACCACAGTTGACCGTGTGGGACTCCAGCAATGTAACCATTACTCCATCTGCTGTCCCTGAATAATTCTGTTTATTAAAAAAAAAAAAAAGAATTTGGGACCAGCAGCGGGCCTGATGGCTGTCACTGGACTCCAATGTAGTCGACCACGGTTCGAGTCCCAGACCCAGTGGCTTGAACTCATGTCAGGCACTTGTGCGTGCATGCCCAAGACCCCAAGAGGAGACTGGAGAAGGGATTGTGGCATGGCTATGCCCCTGGGGGGTGGGTGGTGATTTCTTGCTTTCTGTCTCTTTCTGGTGAGCACACGTGCCCTGTAGCAAAAACCTCTCCAAATAGATAAATAAATAGAACTTATTTGCTTAATTCCATTTGTCGTCATTATTTTTTCAATTTGACTAGAGAGAGACAGGGAAAGTGAGAAAGAAAGCCACCAGATCTGGGACTCTAGCCACGGTCTGGGAGTCAAACTGCTCAACCACCATGCCACCTCCCAGCCCCTGAGTAGTAGTTTTTTTTTTTTTTTTTTTTTTTTTTTTATATTTTTTTTGTTTTAAAGAATTATTCTGTTGGCTTTGTTTATTGATTTTAATTTGACCAGAGAGAGAGAAAGTGAGAAAGCAAGCTGCCAGGTCTGGGATTCAAACTCAGTCGGCCACATGGGAGTTCAATGCTATTAACCACCATGCCACCTGCTGGCCCCTATTACTATTATTTTAATATTTCTTGAGAGATACACAGAGAAAGTAAAAAAGCAAAGCTCCTAGTCTGGGACTGGGACTTCGGTTGGCCATATGGGTGTATGACACCCTTAACAACCACTCCATCAGCTGCCCAGAGTAGCTCATTCTTAAAGTGGATTCCTGAGAACTAGCAGGTGGTGTGGTGGTTAAAGGCACTGGATTCTCACATAGCTGAACACAGTTCAAATTCCGGACTTGGCAGCTTGCTTTCTCCCTTTCTATTTCTCTCTTTCTTTGGTAAAGTTAAAAAATAATAGCAAATGGAAATAAATAAATAAATAATTCTTTTTAAGAAAGTTATTAAAGTGGATTCCTGGACTGAGGATTTCTAATTTTTTTTTTAAGGATTATTTTATTGGGGGACTGGCAGATGATGTAGTTAAGGGTGCTGGACTGCCACATGACTGACTGGTTCAAGTCCCACAACTGGCTGCTTGCTTTCTCACTTTCCCTTTCTCTCTGTCTTCTCCCCTCTGCTCAAATTTAAATAAATTAATAAATAAATTTAAAATAAGTATGTTTTTAAAAAGTTATTTTATTGGGGACCAGCAGGTGGCACGTGGTTAAGGGTGCTAGACTCTTACATGGCTGACCAGAGTTTGAGTCCCTGACCAGGCGATTTGCTTTCTTATTTTCTTTCTCTTTCTCTCACTCTGTCCCTCTCTGGTCAAATTTAAATAAATAAGTAAGTAACTTAAAATAAAGTTAAATGATTCTCTTTTTTTGGAGAGCTTTTTTTTTCCACTATAGGGCTCATGCACTCGCCAGACAGACAGAGAGAGACAGAGAGACAGCGAGAAATCAACCCCCAGGGGGGATGGTCATGCCGCAATCCCTTCTCCTCCATTCTCCTCTCGGGATCTTGGGTACATACGCACACGTGCCCGGCGTGAGTTTTAAGCCACTGGGTCTGGGACACGAACTGTGGTCGACTACGTGGGAGTCCAGCGACATAGCCGTTATGCTAACTGCTGCCAATTTTTTTTTTAAGTGTAATCTTTGGGGTACAGATAGCATGGTGAATAAGAGCACTGGACTCCCACATGGCCAACTGTGGTTCGTGACCCAGACCCGGCGGCTTGCTTTCTCACTTTCTTTCTTGCTCTTTCTCCTCGTCCTCTGCCTCTCTCTGCCCTTCCCTCAGCAAATTTACATAAATAAAGTTAAATAAAATAATTTTTAGAAAAATAAAAATAATACGTGGCCTTTGATTAGTCTGTGATTAATATTATAAAAAATAACTTTTTGTTGGGACTAGCATAGTAGTTAAGGTGCTACACTACCACATGACTGACCATAGTTCAAGGCCTGGACCCCGCAGCTTGAACTTCACATCAAGAGCATGTGCGTGTGTGCCAAAAATCCTGAGAGAAGAATTCAGGAGAAAGTATTGTTTCATGGCCATCCCCCTCAGGAGGGTAATTTCTCGCTTTCTGTCTCTGTGTCCCTAGCTGGTGCCCATGCTCTATTGCAAAAATCTCTCCCAGAACGTATTTGACAATTGTAATTTTCCTACTTCCCTCATAGCTTTTATTTATTTATTTATTTTAGAAGTTTTTGTCTTCGGGTGCATACACTCACGGGAGAGAAAGAGACAAAGACTGAGAGATAAGATGAGAAATCACCTACCCAGGAGAGATGGTCACACCACAGTCCCTTTTCCATTTTTCTCCTGGGAGTTTGCCAAACATGCACAGGTGCCCAGCAAGAGTTTAATGCCACTACATCTGGTACATGAACCACGGTCAGCCATGTGAGAGTCCAGTGACATAACTACTATCATCTGCTAGCCTCAGTTCATGGCTTTCTTTTTTTTAAAGTATTGTTTATTTAATACGATTTATTGTTATTTTTTCAATTCTTTTTGAATTTTTTAATTAACTCATTCATCATTTCTTTTAATTTGACCAGAGAGAGACACAGAGAGAGAAAGTGAGAAAACTAGCCACCAGATCTGGGACTCAAACCATGGTTGGCCCTGTAGGAATCCAGTGTCTTTATTTTTTAAGAACTATTTTATTTAACTTTACTGATTCATTTGAATTTGACCATAGAGGGACAGAGAGAGAGAGAGGGACAGTGAGAAAGCAAGCTTCCAGGTCTGGGACTTGAATTCCCATGTAGTCAACCATGGTTCGAGTCCCAAACCCGGTGGCTTAAACTCATGCCAGGCGCATGTGCTCGCATACCCAAGATCCCAAGAGAATGGAGGAGAAGGGATTGCGGTATGGCCATCCCCCCGGGGGGTGATTTCTCACTTTCTGTCTCTCGCTCTCTGTCTTTCTGGCAAGCGCACACTCCCTATAGTACAAACCTCTCAAAAAAATTATTAAATAAAATTCAGTAAAACAAAATACAACTCTACAAAGAGACAAATCTGTTCTATGATAATGAGCCGTCCTTGTTCCTACACTATGCTGTTACTGCAGTTTGCTCCTAGGAGTTAGAACACCCAGTGGGACCATAGAGGGGAGAGAGGTTTGTGTTCTTAGGAGTCTGGAGTGGATTCTCCACCTCTGTGAGCTCAGACAGGAAGCCAGGGAGTATGTTGGCCACATGGGCAGCGCCCATCCTCTCTAGAGGTCATGTGTGTCTCTCTCCGGTTCCAGTATGGCCAGGGACCAGGACCATTGGCTACTGGAATTCCTTGAGCTCACTGTGATCCACACAGGACCTGGAGGAAAAACCAACAAGATCCCACTAAGGGCAGGAAGACGCTGGCCTGCCTGCTCTGGAATCCCAGGAGCGGGATAAAAACCGTCCGGGGCAGCTGGGCCAAGAGCAGGACCTAAGCCGCCAGCCCAGGGCTGGGGTCAGACATCAGGTCCACTTGGCCACGTATCTGAGCGCAAGTCCTGTCAGTCACTCCTCTGGGGGCGGAGCCTGAGCGGTGCCAATCAGAGGCCGAAGGGCGGGTCCCGCGGGCAGTTCAACGCGGTTACTTCCGGTAGGGGGCGGAGACGTTGGGAGATCCTGCGAGCGGGTCCGAGCTCACCGCCGGCGGGTTCGGTTTCGCGCCTCTGCAGTTCTTATAGGACTGCGTGGAC
>NW_006159677.1:719323-720057 GCF_000334495.1 Tupaia belangeri chinensis | reverse complement strand
GGCGTGCGCGGAGCCCGCAGCCGCGGTTCCCCGGGTCGTGCGGGGGGACGGGCCGGGCCCCGTGGATCCCCACTCGGCCTGCGGGGTCGTGCAGGAGGGTCTGTGGGTGCCCAGTCCCTGCTCCCTGTGCAGGGGCCCCCCTCATGGGAAGCAGGATCTGCATCTCCACGTCCCAGTGATGCTGGAACACGGGGGTGACCGGGTCCACACTCGCAGAGAGACACGGGTTCTCGTCCCACGCTCAGGACGAATTCGAGTCGCGGACACAGGGAGTGGGTCCAGCAAAGCAGGGAATGCATTTGCAAAGCGGAGAGTTTATTCAAGGAGAGGGAAGGAAAAACGGAGCTCCCAAGAAAGGAGGCGTTCCGGAACACGGGTTGCCCAGGAAGAACTGTGGGGAGCGGTCGTATTTGGGTCAGGAAGGACTTGGACCGGACTTCGGTTCTGGATGGGGCTTGTGCATGCATTCCCGGCCGGGTAGGGACGGACACGTGCCTGGTGGATCCAGTTTTTCTAAATGGAGCGGGTACCCGCCGAGTCAGGCCGAGTGGACCACGAGACCCGCCAGAGTTGTCTGCAAGTCCGGGGACCACTGCGCGATGGAAATCGTGTTGAAATTCGCTCTCTTAAAACCTACCCTCTGTTTCTGTCTGTCTTTCCAGCGAGCGCAAGTGCCCTATAGCAAAAACCTCTCCAAAAAAAAAAAAAAAAAAAGAAAAAACAACCCGCTGAAA
>NW_006159677.1:713417-718576 GCF_000334495.1 Tupaia belangeri chinensis | reverse complement strand
AAAAAATAAAAAAAAAAGGAAAATCTACCCTGTGAAATTGGCTGGTTTGTTTTTCTTTTCACAGTACCCAGGTCAGGAGATTCTTTTGTCTGGAAGCTTTGTGTCATAAATTATTCAAGAACACGATTTGCATAGCTTTGGTCCAAGGGATATGGTGACTGGCAGAAGAGGAATTGTCAGGAGCCACAGAACCTTGGGTCTGCTGTGGAGGAAGGCGCTACTCTATCCACCTGTGAATGGGGTCCATCTCCTTATGTTGTTGTTGTTTTTTTTCCTAGAATTATTTAACTTTATTTCGTTATTTATTTTGACTTGAGCAGAGAGAGACAGGGGAAAGTGACAAAAAGCAAGTCACCAGGTTTGGGACCCAAACCTCCGTCCATCATGCGGGAGTCCAGCGTCCTTAACCAGCACGCCACTTGCCGGCCCCCGGGGTCCAACTCTTGTCTCATCAGCCTCTTCCTGCCAGCAGCTGCATAAATACCTGAATTTGGGTTCCCCCCCCTTTCCTTTCCTCTTAAATGTCACCCCTCCTGTCCACTTCACCCAAACGCCCCCTTTTTGCTCATCTTTTCTGTATCCTAAACCCACATGGTATTTTAATGACCTGCAGCGCCCACAGATGACGGTTGGGGGAGCTTGTTTTTCTCTTCGTGGCCTTTTCACGTGTGGACGGAAATTGCTGCCTCTGTAGAAATCATGCTGAATGCGATTTTATTTCCAGGCCGGAATATCTGTCACCGACCTTTCTCAAGGTCATTCCTTTTATTTGGTTTTAATGAGAGACAGGGTTTGGAATTTAGTGAGAAGAGTTCTTTCATTAATCTAGTCCCAAAAAAGCAGGACCTCTAGAAGTTGGGGGTAGGGGGGTCACGGTAGCTCCTGGGTGGGTTTTTGCCATCTTTAGATTGGTCATTGGAAAGGGAGGCCCGTGTTTCCGCACTAGATCTACAGAAGGCTTGCTTTCCCAGCAGAAGGAGGTTTAAATGAGTTACAGAAGATACTGCCCCAGGGGCAGGACTTAGGGTATGTGTGTGCACCGTGTCCCCCCACTGCCCACATGCGTGTTCTGAATGGGCGCTGTCCATAGATTCGAGAATACATGTAAAAATACACACACCAAAATACTGGAGTAGAAAGTGGGGGACCCATTGCTCTGATAAAAGCAACCTCGTTCCCAGGTTTGTTCTTTTAAGGTATGAGGGAAAAGGGGAAGTGTTTTCAGCTGTTAACCAGCTGAGGATGTGCAAACTGGCCTCCTGTATCCCCCTGGGAGTTTTCTCTTACCTTCACTGGCCTTTTCTGATTACCATGTGGCTTTCTGTAACCAAAGCTGCAATACAGTGGCAGACAGTTTGTTCTTTGTGAAAGGCTTCCCCAACAGTCCCCAAAGCCGCATTTCTGCATGTGTTTAAAGGTCACCATTGTGTGGCTCAGGTCCCTCCACTCCCCACAGCTCCCCCTTTTTCTGATTTGAGTCCCTGGAGCTGGATGACTGTGCCGAGTTTTTCTCGAGTGATCTTGGAGACTGGTAGGAATATAAGCAAGATTATTGACACCATAATTTTTAAGAAATACCATAAGGCGTGGGTGAAGTCTGTTAAAAGCCCTTTTGAGTTCATTTAAAATGTGAGAGGCTGAATTAGAGGTATTAAACGAAGGGAGAGAAAGTGTTTTGCAAATCTGTGATCTGTGTATGAAGATCTTTCATGTTTAACGAAATAGTGTTAGACTATCCCATGGAGATGGTTTTGTATAGAAATCTAGTTCTGGAGCAGGCAGGCTGCATGGTAGTTAAGGTGTTGGTCTCCCCACATGGCCTCCTGTGGTTCGAGTCCTGGACCTGGCAGCTTACTTTCTCACTTTCCCCTTCTCTTGCTCGCTCCCTCTCTCTCTGGTCAAATTAAAAAATAATAACAAAATTTAATAAAGAAGGGGCCGGCAAGTGGCATGGTGGTTAAAGGCGCTGGACTCCCACATGGCCGACCACGATTCAAGTCTCGGACCTGGTGGCTTGCTTTCTCACTTCCTCTCTCTCTCTCTCTCTCTCTCTCTCTCTCTCTCTCTCTGTCTCTCTCTCTCTGATCAAACTGGAAAATAATAATGGTAATAATAATAAATAAAATAAATAAAGTAAAATAATTCTTTAAAATAATTTAATAAAGAAATATTTTTTTAAAAGAAATCCAGTCTGTCAATTAGTGAGTTCTTTTGTTTTATCTCTGAGTCTCTGTTATGTGGTGAATGTGCTGACTTTCCTAGCCTGAGTTAACTTCAGCCTGTAGCTTTAACGAGGGGTATCTACATAAAACTAACCTTAAACTAACTTAGTCTCCATATGCTTCTAATGCTAATTTGGTTTATACTCGCTTAATCTATATGTTAATTTTGGCTTAAAAACAGACAGGTACGGGAGTCTTAAACTTCCCGGTCCTCCTGTCAGTCTTAGGGAACCACATTCCTATAAGATCACTAATTGACTTTATTGCAATGATTGGGGGGTGATGTTTTACCCTTACAGGGTACCGTAATAACAGTAAAACTCACCGGCAGAGAAATTGAATACCAGCCAGTACAAGGACACAAGGGAGGGCTCGTAAACTGGGCCCTGCCTCAGTTTCTTCCCAGTCCAGGCCCTGCCTTAGAATGAGAGGCAGCATCCTTACCAGCTTGTGTTGCCTGCATGGCCCCGTCAACATCCATTTGCCAAATGTGAGTGGGTTTAACTTTCTTTTTATTTTGGAGAGGTTTTTGCTATAGGGCATGTGCGCTCGCCAGACAGACAGAGACAGAGAGACAGAAAGCGAGAAATCATCCCCCAGGGGGGATGGTCATGCCGCAATCCCTTCTCCATTCCCCTCGTGAGATCTTGGGCACACACGCACACGCGCCCGGTGTGAGTTTTAAGCCACCGGGTCTGGGACGCGAACCACGGTCGACTACATAGGAGTCCAGCGACATAGCCATGACGCCAACTGCTGGTTCCCGGGTTTAACTTTCTAAGAGAAAGAAGGAAAGGAGCACAGTTTGGACTATTTATTTATTTATTGAGAATTCTGCTGGTCCCAGTAATTTTATTTTTTAAGAATTATTTTATTTACCTTTATTTATTTTAATTTGATTGGAGAGGGACAGGGACAGAGAGAGAGAGAAAGTGAGAAAGCAAGCCTCCAGAGGACTCAAACTGTTGATTGGCCACGTAGGAGTCCAGCATCCTTAACCATCATGCCACCTGCTAGCCCGGTCCCGGTCATTTTTTTTAAAAGGTTGATGTTGAAAATTTGTCCCTACAGTTTTTCTAGGGCCTCTACTTTTTAAATTTCATTTGAATGACAAAAATGGAAGAATTTCGAGGACTAAAGGAGGGCTTAGTGTGTCTCAGTTTTAATTGTTTATGCACAAGCAACTTAATAAATGTCTCTGTGGGTTTTTTTGGGTTTTTTTGTTTGTTTGTTTGTTTTCAGTTAGGGGCCTTTGGTCAACCCAGGTTTCTCTGAAAGCCAGTTTATGAGATCTTCAGCCTGAATAGTTGGGGATTTAGCAAGGCCCGTATTTGAAATTTCTATTTGGAATATCTTAGTCTTTTTCTGTCTGATTTTTTTGAGTTTTGAAAGAGGGGAGCATCAGCCCTGGGCTGTCTTTTCCCCTACTCTGAGAAGGTAAGATGGCTTTGATCAAGGAGCAATTTCATTACAGGTGGGGAGGGACTGTACAGATATAATTTAATTTTATGAAGTACAGTCTCACCATCCCTATAGATTTAAAGGCACATCCAATAAAACATTGAGTTGAAATTGTCCTGTATAACTTTCCTGACTTGTCCAAGTGAGAATAGCAGAATTTGGGGCTGACAGGTGGCGTGGTGGTTAAGGGTGCCGGACTCCCACATGGCTAACTGCGGCTCAAGGCCCAGACCTGGCTTGCTTTCTCTCTTTCTCTCTCTCTTTCTCTTTCACTCTCTCACTCTGTCCCTCGCTGGTCAAATTAAAAAAAAAGAATAGAATTTTTTTGATGGTGAATTAAAGTATCCTACTCCTTCTAATGTAGAGTTAGTAAATTCGAAAGGCCAGTGTTTGGACTATAACAGAAACAGCACCAGTGTCTAAACATCTCTGAACTTTTTGTCCTTGTATGGTGAGAGTATGCCTGGGCCGAGGTTTTTGAATAGCCTGAAGAGGATAGGCCTGGTCTGAGGATTCAAATTTTCGTTGTCCTCTGGGCTTTGTGGTTAGTACTTGCCCTAGTAAGATTGCAGGCAACAGCACAAGTTAAGCCACATGGTCAGATTTAAGAAGATGAATAATTTGAAAGGCAGAATCTATAACCTTGATTTTCCCAGTGATCTGCATCTATTATGCCGGGGGTTACTACTAACCCTTTAAAAAAATTATTTAATTCAATTTGTTATTATCATCATTATTTAATTTGACCAGAGAGAGAGAGAAAGGGAAAGTGAGAAAGCAAGTAAGCAAGCTGCCAAGTCCAGGACTTGAACTGTGGTCAGTCATGTGGGAATCACGTGCCTTTATCCACCATGCCACCTGCTAGCCCCACTACTAACCCTTTTAATGACATACTACTTTTTCCCCAAATTCATTCCTCTGTGTCCTGTGGGAATAGCCCTTAAACTCCGGTAGGAATTGCCTGGACTTGGGTTAGGGGCTGATATCCATCTGGAGGTCAGGCTGATGTCCAGACCTGTGCTACTTGGGGTTGCCCGATAGAGATCTCTGATTGCCTGTGGCCTGCCAGAAGCCTGTGACTAGCTTGATTATCCTGTGTCTGCTGACAGAACATCGAGAGTTGCCCTACTTACTGTTTGATGGGGCCAGGGTCTGTCAGGAGGGTCCTCATTGAATACAATAGTGAACACAGGTAGTAGTTTCACCCATGTGATAGAGTGACTTGATTGAGGGTGGGAATGGAATCAGATTTGTCTGTGTTCCAAATCAGCTGCCCCTTCCTATCAAGGTTTGTCACCTTGATAATAGTCTCTTTTTTCACTTCCTGTTCTTCATTAGATGCAAAAAATATATCTAATGAGGGAACCAGCAGTTAGCGTAATGGCTATGTCGCTGGACGCCCACGTAGTCGACTGCGGTTCGTGTCCCGAACCCGGTGGCTTAAAACTCACGCCGGGCGCGTGTGTGTGCGTGCCC
>NW_006159677.1:707886-713333 GCF_000334495.1 Tupaia belangeri chinensis | reverse complement strand
GGGAAAAGCCCCCCCCCCCAAAAGGAAACCCCCCTCAAAAAAAAAAAAAAAAAAAAAAAAAAAATATATATATATATATCTAATGAGACATTGAGAGATGAGATGGTTTTCTTTTTGTTCTTGTTATTACCATAGGGTACTTTAGCTGCCCAAAGACAGAAGAAAACACCCTACCCTCCCAACGCCACCGCCCCACATCCCTGCAGTGGGGAATGGAGATATCATGATCCTCTGTTTTTCAGTTTCTCTCCATCCCACAGGAATTGGGGCAGGCACACATACTGCCATGTTTTTAAATCCACTGGGGGGAATCTTTTTTTTAAGAATTATTTTATTCACTTAAAATTTTATTTTAATTTGACTGGAGAGGGACAGGATGTGAGAGAGAGTGAGAAAGTAAGCCTCCAGGTTCAGGACTCGAACCATGGTCAGCCATGTGGGAGTCTAGCACCCTTAAACACGCCAACTGCCAACCCCATCATTATTATTTTTTTAACTTGACCAAAGAAAGAGAAAGCAAGCCACCAGGGCCAGGACTTGATCCATTCCTGGAAATGAGGTTTTAACCTTTATAGATCATCTTTGATCTGTCTTCCTTTGTACAGAATTTAACTGCTGGACTATGGGTCCAGCCTTAAATTTTGTTTATTTATTTACAGTGAGATTTTTGCTTTAGGGCATGTCCACTCACCTGAGAGACAGAAAGCGAGAGATCACCCTCGAAGGGGATGGCCACACCACAGTCCCTTCTCCATTCTCCTCTTGGGATTTTGGGCACACACTCACACGTGCCCAGCATGAGTTGTTGTTGTTTTTTAAGAAATTATTATTATCTTTTGTAACTTAACTATTTATTTATTTAAATTTGCCATAGAAGGACAGAGTGAGAGAAAGAAAGTGAGGAAGGAAGCCACCAGGTCCTGGACTTGAGCTATGGTTGGCCATGTAGGAAGTCCATTGTCCTTAACCACCACGCCACCTGCTGGCCCTCGACGTGTTTTAAGCCGCTGGCTCCAGAACTGGAACCATGGCCGAATACCATGGGAGTCCAGTGACGCAACCATTATGCCATCTGCTGGTCCCTGGGCCTTGATTTTTTTTTTTTAACAATTATTTATTCTCTGTTATTATTACTGTTGTTTAATTTGACGGGAGAGAGGCCAGAGAGAGAGAGAGAAAGGGAAAGTGAGAAAGCAAGCTACCAGTTCTGGGGCTCTAACCTTTGTCAGCCATGCGGAAGTCTAGCACCTTAAGTACTGCACCATCTGTGGGCCCCGCCTTAAATGAATTTAATGATACAAAACAGAGGTGATTGCAATCAGCAGGTGGCATGGAGGTTAAGGCAGCTGGGTCCCACACGGCCAACTGCACAGTTCCAGTCCATCTTGGAAGCCTGAAAAACATGCTATAAATGTGAATGCACATGCCTAAAACCCAAAAGAATGAAGAAGGGATTGCAGTTTGGTGATTTCCCACGGAGGGTGATTTCTCACTTTCCCCCTCTTGTTTTCTCTGTCTCGGGCAAGCACACATGCCCTATAGCTAACTAAAAGGGGTGACAGTAGGTGTGTGGTTAAGGCGCCAGGCTTCACACAGCCAACCGTGGTCTGAGCGCCAGACCTAAGGGCTTGCTTTCTCACTTTCCCTTTCTCTTTCTCTTTTGAGTACATAAGCCCTGCAGCAAACTAAACTAACAATAATAGTAATGATAATGATTTTAATTTGACTAGAGAAGGGGGGAAGTGAGAAAGCAAGCTACCAGGTCCAGGACTCAAACCTCAGTAGGCCATGTGGGAGTCCAGCACCCTTAACCACTATGCCACCTGCCAGTACCTATTAATTATTATTATTTTAATTTGACTAGAGAAGGGGGGAAGTGAGAAAGCAAGCTACCAGGTCCAGGACTCAAACCTCAGTAGGCCATGTGGGAGTCCAGCACCTCAACCATTACACTACCTGCCGGCCCCCAGTTAAATAATTCTTAAAAGTGGAAGAGTCAATATGTGGCATGGTGGTTAAAGTGCTGACTGACCTTGGTTCAATTCTCAGACCTGGCAGCTTGCTTTCTCACCTTCTTTCTCTGATGAGTGCATGTACACTATAGCAAATTAAATGATAATAATAAAATTAAATAACTTTTTTGAAAAGGAATTAAGGAATTAGTTTTAGGGGAAAATTAAAAATTAAATATGTACTTTTGGGGCCAGGAGATGGGTTGTGGTTGAAGCACTGGACTTTCCCACATGCCCAACCGTGGTTCAAGGACTGGACCTGGTGGCTTGAATGTCTCTCTCTCTCTGTCTCTGATTTTCTCTTGCAGACTCATGTGAAAAAATATAATGAATTAATTTTAGAAAACCATGTAAGTATTTGTATAATGTTTTTGTTTTAGTTTTTTTAGTTTGGTATAGGGCATGTATATTTGCTGAAAAGGAAGGAAAGATAAAGAACATAATCAAGAAATTATCTCCCTTGGGGGTTTGGCCATGCTGCAGTTCCTTCTTCTCCATTTTCCTCTTGGGGTTTTGGGCATGCATGTATACACACGTGCCTGGCATGATTTTCAAGCCACCAGGTGCAGAACTTGAAGCATGCAGTTAGGCATGTGGGATCCAAAACCACAATATCCACACCACCTGCTGGACCATCCCAGCAGTTTTCAACCTCCAGCGTCTGGGTCTTGTACCCTGTCTTTGGCCACATAGGATCTAGCTACCTTGCCTTCGAGTTGGCCCAAGCTTCCTGTATCTTGATTTTATTATTTATTTATTTGTTTATTTTTGAGAGTTTTTTTTTTTTGGGCGGGGAGAGGGTTTTGCTATAGGGCGCGTGCGCTCACCAGAAAGACAGAGAGAGACAGAGAGACAGAAATCAAGAAATCAACCCCCAGGGGGGATGACCACGCTGAAATCCCTTCTTCTCCTCTCAGGATCTTGGGCACACGCGCCCAGCAGGAGTTGAAGCCACTGGGTTTGGGACTTGAACCACGGTTGACTACATGGGAATTCAGCGACATAGCTGTTACGCTATCTACTGGTCCCAATTCAGCTCTTGTACTTTGCTGCTCCATAATTTCTCTGTGGTACCTTTAAATATACCAAATTCTTTCTTAAAAAGTTATTTATTTATTTATTTAACTCCATCTATTGTTGTTAATATTTTTAAAAAAAATTTTTTGGAGAGATTTTCACTATAGGGTATGTGCGCTCTCCAGACAGACAGAGAGAGACATAGAGACAGAAAGAGATAAATCACCTCCTGGGGGGATGGTCACGCCGTAATCCCTTCTCCTCCATTCTCCTCTTGGGCTCTTGGGCACGCACACACACGCGCCTGGCATGAGTTTTAAGCCACCGGGTCCAGGACGTGAACTGCGGTCAACTATGTGGGAGTCCAGCGACATAGCCATTATGCTAACTGCTGGTTCCTCTATTTTTTAATTTGACCAGACAGAGAGAGAGAGAAAGAGACAAGGAAAGTGAGAAAGCAAGCTGCCAGGTCCAGGACTCAAATGGTGGTTAGCCATTTGGAAATCCAGCACTTTTAATCAACATGCCACTTGCCAGTCCCCCAGAATAATCAAGTTCTTAAGGCCCTGAATTTGCAAGTGGCCAACTGTGGTCCAAATCCTGAACTTGGTGGCTTGCTTTCACATTTTCCCTTTCTCTCTCTCTTTCTGTTTCTCTCTGGTGAGCATGTGTGAAAAAAATTAAAGTAATAAAAATAATGATAAATAAAATTTTAAAAAGTCAAGTTCTTTATTTATAGTATATTATTTATATTGATTTCCTCCAGTTCCTTGTTTCTGGTTAGCTTCAGTGCTTGGTGTATGGTTAAAACCTTTATTTCTTCATTTTTAATAATTATTTTATTTAACATTATTTATTCATTTATTTTATTTTGACCAGAGGGGGACAGAATGAGGAGAGGGGGGTGGGGAGTGAGAAAGCAAATTATCACATCTAGGACTCGAACCACAGTCGCCCACGTGGGAGTCCAGTGCCGTTAACCACCATGCCACCTGATCCCAAAACCTTTAATATCTTGTCTAGCAAGAGCCAGTGTTTGAGATTTCTTTTTTGAAACTCACACTGGATGCATGTGCATACATTCCCCAAACCCTTAGAGTAGAATGAAGGAGAACTGATTGCTGCATGACCATTTTTCTGAGGAAATTTCTTCCTTCCTGCTTCTCTATGTCTCTGTTTGTCTGGCGAGCGCACGCATCCTATAGCAAAAATCTCTCAAAACAAATTTGGTCAGAGAGAGAGCAAGAAAGTGAGCTTCTATGTCTAGGACTCAAACTGTGGTCAGCCATGTGGGAGTCCAGCGCCTTCACCACCATACTACCTGCCAGTCCCATAGCAGCACATATGAGCACTGGTGATGCTACAACAAGCTGAGTGCTTATATTTTGGTGTTTGGGTTTTTTGTTTTGTTTTGTTTTGTTTTGAGAGGTTTTCACTATAGGGTGCGTGCGCTCGCCAGACAGACCGAGACAGAGAGACGGAAAGCGAGAAATCACCCCCCCAGGGGGGATGGTCATGCTGCAATCCCTTCTCCTCCATTCTCCTCTCGGGATCTTGGGCACGCACGCACACGTGCCCGGCGTGAATTCTAAGCCACTGGGTCCAGGACGTGAACCGCGGTCGACTATGTGGGAGTCCAGCGACATAGCCATTACGCTAACTGCTGGTTCCTATTTTGGTGTTCTTAAACTGAATATAACGTTTTTAGCATTAACTTAATATATGCGTGAAAAGGATTGTAGACAAAAATTAAAAATTCTGATAACCTATAGAATGAATGAATGCAGCAGTCCATGGCATCTTGTGAATATCTAATGAACTGAGTCTAGATCCCAACTACTGTCATGCTGACCCTTCTCTACACACATATGGGATGTTGCAGGACTTAGTGCCAGTGGAAGATGTGATTGTGAACTTCACACAGGAAGAGTGGGCTTTGCTGGATCCTTCACAGAGGAAACTCTACAGAGATGTGATGCAGGAAATCATCAGGAACCTGGTCTGTACAGGTAAGGTTGATGTGTCTTCATTTTCTTAAAGAACAAGTGTTTTCTTTTCCTTTTTAAAAAAAATTATAATGTTGACGAGAGAGAGAGAAAGCTACCAGGACCAGGGCTCAAACTACAGTTGGCCATGTGGGAGTCCAGCACCCTTAACTACCATGCTACTTGCTGGCCCCATTTTTTAAAGAATTATGTAACTATTTATGTATTATTTTTTTCACTTGAGTTTTGCCCCAGAGAGAGAGAGACACAGCAAGCCTCTAGGTCTTAGACTTGAACTGTGGTCCGCCATGTGGGAATTCCAGTGGCTTAACCACCATGCCACCTGCTGGCTCAAGAACAAGTGTTTTCTTTCTTTCTTTCTTTCTTTCTTTCTTTTTTTCTTTCTTTCTTTTTTTTTTTTTTTTTTTTTTTA
>NW_006159677.1:684429-707664 GCF_000334495.1 Tupaia belangeri chinensis | reverse complement strand
AGTCCCAAGAACAAGTGTTTTCTTTTTTTTTTTTTTGAGAGTTTTTTTCGCTATAGGGCGCGTGCGCTCGCCAGACAGACAGAGAGAGACAGAGAGACAGAAAGCGAGAAATCACCCCCCAGGGGGGATGGCCACGCCGCAATCCCTTCTCCTCCATTCTCCTCTCGGATCTTGGGCACGCACACACACGCGCCCGGCGTGAGTTTTAAGCCACCGGGTCCAGGATGCGAACCACGGTTGACTATGTGGCAGTCCAGCGACATAGCCATTACGCCAACTGCTGGTTCCCAGTGTTTTCTAATCATGGCTTTTCTCAGCTGCATAGAAAAGGGAGAACTTTGATGACTCAGTCAGGCATGATCACACTGCCTTCATTGGGGAATTAATCATCTTTCATATGTTTGTAATAATTCATAGAGTTTTCTGGGTCTACATTTTAGGGAGAAACTGGGAAGACCATAATATCGAAGATCAGCATCAAGATGACAAGAAAAATGTAAGGTAATTTTCCCTCACTAAAGAAACTAATATCCCTTGGAAAAGGTGTCATGAAATTGTAAACCAGGGTTTTTTGTGGGGAGGAGGAAAGATTTTTGCTATAAGGTACATGTGTTCGCTGGAGAGACAGAAATCACCTACCAGGGGGATGGCCATGTCATAGTCCCTTCTCCATTTTCCTCTTGGGGATTTTGGGCACGTATGCACACATACAAACTTGACGTGAGTTTTAAGCAGCAGCAGGGTTTGGGACTTGGGCTGTAATTGATTCCGTAGGAATCCAGCGACTTAACTATTATGCCATCTGCTGGTCCCGGAAATAGTATTAAGAAACCACATACGGGTGATGGGAGATGGTGTGGTTGCTTAAGATACTGGGCTCCAACATGACCATCTGTAAAGTCCTGGACCTGGGGGTTTGTTTTCTCACTTTTCTCTCTTTCTCTCTCTCTCTCTTACTCTCACTTTCACTCTCTCTCACTTTCTCTCTGGTCAAATGAAGATTTACTAGTAATAGAGACCAGCAAATGTTGTAATAGTTACGTCGCCTGACACGCAGGTAGTCGACTGCAGTTCAAGTCCCAGATCTGGTGGCTTAAAACTCAAGGTGGACGTGTGTGTGTGCGCATGTGCCTGAAATCCGGAGAGGAGAGTGAAGGTGGGGGTATTGTGATGTGGCCATCCCCTCTGGGGTGCAATTTCTTGCTTGATGTCTCTGTCAGGAAAGATAAAGAATAATAGTAGAGTTAAATAAATAATTCTTTAAAAAAGAAAAAGAGAAATTGATGGTACCTGTAGTAGAGCCCCCTACAGAACAGTTACAAAATCACAGTTTTAAGAATTGTTTAATTTCAGCAGTTGGCATGGTGGCTAAGAGCGCTGATCTCCCACGTGGCTGACTGTGGTTCGAGTCCTGGACCTGGCAGCTTACTTTCTCACTACCCCTCCTTCTCTCTCTCTCCGTGGTCAAATTAAAATAAGTAAATAATAAATAAATAAAGTTCAATAAAATATTAATAAAATAATTCTTTAGAAAAAAGAGTTGTTTGGGACCAATAGGTGACGTAGTGGCTGTGTCACTGGATTCCCATGTAGTCAAATGGGGTTCAAGTTCCGGACCCAGTGGCTTAATCTCATACCAGGCACGTGTATGTACGTTCACAAGATCCCTTGAGGAGAAGGGATTATGGCATGGCCATCCCCCCGGGGGGTGATTTCTAGCTGTCTGCCTCTGTCTTTCTGGTGAGCACACGTGCCCTATTACAAGAACCTCTCAAAAACAAACAAACAAAAAACAAAACAAAACAAAACAAAAAAGAGTTGTTTAACTTGACTGATTGGTTTTAATTCTCTCTAGGTCACGTGTGCTCACCAGAGAGAGAAGGAGAGAGAGAGAAAGTAAGAAACAAGCCACTAGGTCTGAGACTCAAACTGTCATCAGCCATGTGAGAATCCAGCGCTCCATCACCACGCTCACTGCTGACCCCAAATCCATGCTTTTCAACTTGTGGGACCAGCAGTTGGCATAATGGCTATGTCACTGGACTCCAGTATGGTTGACTGCAGTTCAAGTCCCAGACCCAGTGGCGTAAACCCATGCCAGACAAGTGTGCGTGCATGCCCAAGATCCCGAGAAGAGAATGGAGGAAAAGGGATTGTGGCATGACCATCCCCCCTGGGGGGTGATTTCTCGCTTTCTCTCTGTCTCTGTCTTTCTGGCGAGCTCATGCGCCCTATAGCAAAAATCTCTCAAAATAAATAAATAAACCCTACTTGTTACCTGATAAAAGTAGAAAGAAATGTGGACCCACAGGTAGTGTGGTAGTTGAGGCTCTGGATTCTCACATTGGTTTGAGACCTACTAGCTTGCTTTCTCACATTCTTTCTCTCTCTCTTTCTCTCTGTGAGTGCACATGGTCTGCATTAATTTTTTTCAATAATAATTAATATAATTAAAAGTTCTTTTTAAAAAAAGTATTATACATTGGGACCTGCAGATGGCATAATGCTTATGTTGCTGGACTCCCATGAGTCAACAATGGTTCGAGTCCCGGACCCAGTGGCTTAAAACATGTGCTTGGTGTGTGTGCCTACATGCCTAAAATCCCTAGAGGAGAATGAAGAAACAATTGCAGCATGGCCATCCCCTTTGGGGAGTGATTCTGTCTGGCAATCACGTGCACCCTATGGCAAAAATCTCTCTTAACAAAAAAGAAAATGTATTATTTACTGAACTTTACTAGTTTGTTATTTCATTATTGTTATCATATCTTAATTTGCTTTAGGACACTTGTGAGAGAGAGAGAAAACCTCCAAGTCTGGGACTCAGGTATCACTCCGCCATATAAAAGTCCAGTGCATTTTTTTTTTTTTTCCCTTAGAGAGATTTTTACTATAGGGTGCAAGTTCACTGGAAAGATAGAAAGGCAGAAAGCAAGACAACACACAACACTTCCCACCTTGGGGGTGATTGTTACACCACAATCTCTTCACTTTCATTTTCCTCCCAGGATTTTGAGCACACAAGCACACATATATGCCTGGCATGAGGTTTATGCTGCTGTGTCCAGGACTTGAAGCCTAGTCAAAGGTTTGGGAGTCCAGCATCATAACCATTAATGCCATCTACTGGTCTCCTGAGTCCAGTGCCTTTAACTACCATGCCATTGCTGGCCCCATAAATAAATGATTCTTGGGCCAGCAGTTGGTGTGGTGGATAAGGGTGCTGGACTCCCACATGGCCGACCATGGTTGGAGTCCAGGACCTGGCGGCTTAAGTGGGGGCTGGCACATGACATAGTGATCAAGGTGTTGGACTCCCACATAGCTAACTACTGTTTGAGTCCTGGACCTTGCAGCTTGCTTTCCCTCCTTCCCTGTCTCTCTGGTCAAATTTTAAAATAAATAAATAAATAAATAAATAAATAAATAAATAACTTAAATGGTTAAAAAGTAACAAGAAATGTTCAGTACTAGGGCTAGTGTTATGGTAAATTAGCTGCTGGACTGCCACATGGCTGACCATGGTTCAAGTCCTGGATCTGGAGACTTACTTTCTCTCTCATCCCTTCTCTCCCTCCTTCTCTCTTTCTCTCTCTCTCTCTGGTCAAATTGAAGAATAATAATAAATAAAATTATTTTTTAAAGAAAGAAAGGTTTAGTACTTATTTCTTAACAAAGTCCTAATCCTGTGATCCACAGTAACATGCTTCTTGATCTTTACAGAATTCATGTTACACAGAGCCTATATGAAAGAAAAGAAGATAGTCCCTGTGGAGAAACTCTTAGTCATGTTACAGACAACGTGAATGAGCAGGCACTTGTTGGAGTGCAACCATGTGAAAGCCCTGCCTGTGCAGAAGGCCGCATTCATTCATCTGTCAGTAGGTGCAACAGAGCTCATGGAGAGGAGAAAGTATATGAGTGTCAGAAGTATGCAGAGGAGCTATGTAAACATAAGCCGCCTGGAAAACCTTTCACTTCTCTTGCAAGTGTGGGAAGACACATGGAAACACAAAGTGGAGGTGGACCTTACACATGTAAGGTATGTGGGAAAACCTTTGGTAATCTTAGCTTATTAAAATTACATGGGAAAATTCACACAGTAGGGAAGCGCTATGAATGTAAGCTATGCGGTAAGGACTTTTATTGTTTTATTTCCATTAAAAAGCATGAAAAAACTCATAATGGACTTAAACTTTATGGGTGTAAGGCATGTGGAAAAGTGTTCACATGTCTCACAAGTATTCAAACACACATATTGCAACATGGGTATGAACGTTATAAATGTAAGTTGTGTGGAAAGGACTTTGAGTTTCGCTATTGCTTGCGTATACATGAAAGAACTCACAGCAGAGAGAAACTTCATTGTAAACAATGTGGAAAAGCCTTTAGTTGTTCCAATTATCTTCAAAGACATGAAAAAACTCACAATAGAGAAAAACTTCATCATTGTAAACTATGTGGGAAAACCTTCAATTGTTCCAGTTATCTTCGAAAACATGAGAGAACTCATAATGGAGAGAAACCCTATGAGTGTAATAAATGTGGGAAAGCCTTCAAACAGTTATATTCTTTTCGAATACATGAAAAGACCCACAGTGGAGAGAAGCCCTATGAATGTAAAGAATGTGGGAAAGCCTTCAGTCACCCATCTTCCGTTCGAATGCATGAGAAAACTCACAATGGGGATGGACACTATGAATGTAAACAGTGTAGGAAAGCCTTCAGTTGCTTGTCTTACCTTCAAAAACATGAAAAGATTCATGGTGGGAACAAACCCTATGAATGTAAGGAATGTGGGAAAGCCTTTATAAATTCCACTTGCCTTCGAATCCATGAAATGATTCACACTAGACAAAAACGCTATGAATGTAAACAGTGTGGGAAAGCCTTCAGACACTTGCAATCCTTACAGATACATGAAAAGACCCACAATGGAATGAAACCCTATGAATGTAAGCACTGTGGGAAAGCCTACACTCGTTCCAGTCTTTTGAAGGTCCATGAAAGAACTCACACTGGAGAGAAACCCTATCAATGTAAGCAGTGTCATGAAGCCTTCAGTTGTCCCAGTGCCTTTCGCAAACACGTAAGAGCCCACACTGGAGAAAAACCCTATCAATGTAAGATATGCGGAAAGACTTTCAGTAGTGCTGCTCACTCTCAAATCCATCGAAGAACTCACACTGGAGAGAAACCTTACGAATGTAAGCAGTGCGGTAAAACTTTCTCTCGTTCCGGTTACTTTCATGCCCATGAGAAGATTCACAGTGGAGAGACACCCTATCGATGTCAGCCATGTGGCAAAGCATTTTTGCGACTCGTAAATTTTCAAAGACACATGATTGCACACACCGGAGATGGACCTTATAAGTGTAAGGTATGTGGGAAAGCATTTAGTCACCCCAATTACTTTCGTCAGCATGAAAGAACTCACACTGGAGAGAGACCCTATGAATGTAAACAATGTGGGAAAGCCTTTATCTCTCGGGGTTCCCTTCGAAGACATGAAAATATTCACACCGCAGCCAAATCCTATGAATGTAAGCAGTGCGGAAAAACCTTTCGTTATTCCTATCGGGTCCTAATACATGAGAGAATTCACACTACGGAAAAATCATATGTATGTAAGCAATGTGGGAAAGCCTTTTGTTATTTTCGACGATTACAAGTACATGAAAGAAATCACACTCTGGAGAAACCTTATCAATGTAAAGAATGTGGGAAAGCCTTCAAAAACTTGTGTTTCTTACAAATACATAAAAAGGCCCACAGTAGAGAAAGACCCTATGAATGTGACAAATGTGGGAAAACCTTCAAACATTTCTATTCCATTCAAATACATGAAAGGATTCACACCGGAGAGAAGCTTCTTCAGTGTAAACAATGTGGGAAGGCCTTCGTTTGTTCCAGTTACCTTCAAAGACATGAAAAGACCCACAATGCAGAGAAACCTTATGAATGCAAGGAATGTGGGAAGGCCTTCAAATATTTATATTCCTTTCAGTTACATGAAAGAACTCACACGGGAAAAAATCTCCATCAGTGTAAACAATGTGGGAAAGTCTTTGTTTGTTCCAGTTACCTTCAAAGACATCTAAAGACCCACAGTGAAGAGAAACCCTATGAATGTAAGAAATGTGGGAAAGCCTTTAAACACTTGCTTTCATTTCAACTACATCAAAAGACCCAGAGACATGAAATGTCCCATGGTGGAGAGAAACCCTATAAATGTAAGGAATGTGGGAAAGCCTTCCGTTGCCTGTCTTACCTTCGAAAACATGCAAGGACTCACACTGGGGAAAAACCATATAAATGTCAGGACTGTGGGAAAGCCTTCTATTACTCCAGTTCCCTTCGAAAGCATGAAAAGATTCATACTACAGAGAAACGCTAAAGGAAGAACATGGGTGGGAAGGATTTCATTATCATACATTTACCACACGGGATAACACATATGAAGAAAACTTACATTGTTATGATACATGTGGAAAAGTGTTTGGTCTTTTTGTTTCAATTCAAAACCATGACATAAAACATACAGAAAAACTTCAATATGAGCAATCTACTCTTGGTCCACAAGTAAGAATGTACACAGGATCATAACTTTGTAAATATGAAAAATGGGTAAAAGTTTATATTGATAATTGTAAAATATTTTATTAAAAATCATGTGAAACCTTATATAGGGGTCCCACAAATGAAAGTAATGTGAACATGGCAATGCTAAGTGATCCAGAAAATACATAATGTAAAACACCGTAAAAGTTACAAGCTAGGGACCAGCAGATGGTGTAATGGCTACATCGCTGGATTCCCATGTAGTCTACCATGGTTTGAGTCCTGGACCTGGTGGTTTAAACTCACACCAGGTCCATGTGTGTACATGCCCAAGATCCAAGAGGAGAATGGAGGAGAAGGGATTGTGGTGTGTCCATTTTCCCTGGGGGGTGAGTTCTTATTTTCTGTCTCTCTGTCTTTCTTGTGAGCGCACACACCCTATAACAAACAAAAAAAACTCTCAAAAAAAAGTCTTAAAAAAGTTATAAGCTTATAAGGGCCAGCAGATGATGTGGCTAAGGCGCTGGAATCCCACCTCACTTATTGCAGTTTTAGACCTGGATCACAACTTTCTTTTTCTCTCTCTGGTGAGCATGTTTACCCTACAGCAGAAATTCAAAATAAAATTAAATGAATAATTTTTTTAAAGAGATTTTTGTTACAGAGCATGTGCATTTGCTAGAGAGACAGAAAGAGCAAGAGATCCCCTCCTGGGGGGGATGGCCATACTGCAGTCCCTTCTCCATTTTCCTCCTGGAATCTTGTGCACACAAAAACATGTACTCAGTGTGAGTTTCATGCCACTGGGTCTGGGACTTGAACCATGGTCGGCCATGTGGGAATCCAGGGATGTAATTGCTAGGCCATCAGCTGGTGCCACTTTGTCTGTTTTTTTCTTTTTAAGAATTATTTATTTAACTGTATTCATTTATTTTTAATTTGACCAGAGAGAGACAGAGAAAGAGAGAGAGAAAGTGAGAAAACAAGCCACCAGGTCCAGTACTTAAATCATGGTTAGCCATTTGGGAGTATCCTGCTCCTTAACCGCCATGCCACCTGCTGGTCCCCAACCACTTTGTGTCATTTTTGCAAAAAGATTTCTGCCTTTATTCATATAGAAGGTGTTCACATGTGAGTTAAAGGGAATAATGTGAGCAGTGTCCATATGATCTGGTGATGCTATGATTCCCCATACTCCAGCCCTCTAGATGGTCAGATCCTGACCACATGTACATGAAAAGAGAAAAAAAAACCCACAAGTCCCAGTACTTAAATCATGGTTAGCCATTTGGGAGTATCCTGCTCCTTAACCGCCATGCCACCTGCTGGTCCCCAACCACTTTGTGTCATTTTTGCAAAAAGATTTCTGCCTTTATTCATATAGAAGGTGTTCACATGTGAGTTAAAGGGAATAATGTGAGCAGTGTCCATATGATCTGGTGATGCTATGATTCCCCATACTCCAGCCCTCTAGATGGTCAGATCCTGACCACATGTACATGCTAACTATCTTCCAGGCTGACCCTGCCATAATTTTTTAAGTTTCTTGCCATAGGGCACATGTGCTCACTAGAGAGACAGTAAGAGGTAAAAATGAGATTGCCATATTGCTGTTCCTTTTCCTCTATTCTGGGATTTGGGGCATGCTCACAAACACATCTGGCATGATTTTCAAGCTGCCAGGTCCAGGACTGAATTGCAGTCACCTATGTGGGAGTGCAGCAGTTCTACCACCGCCTGCTGGCCCCAACCCTGTCATCAATTCTGATCGAGATTGGTACATGGGATCTTGCTTGTCTTGAGTACCACAGTGTTAGCACTGTGCCATGAAGCTAGCCCATTAAGTGGCAGTTTTCACTTTTTGTTACTTGTTACTTGGGATAATTAGGTTTTAGTTAAGAGAGACCTGGGGACCAGCATTTGGTGTAATGGCTATGTTGCTGGATTCCCTTGTAGCCAACCGCAGTTCGATCCCGGGCCCAGTGACTTAAACTCACACTGGGCACATGTGTGTGTGTGTGTGTGTGTGTGTGTGTGTGTGCACAAGATCCCAAGAGGAGAATGGAGGAGAAGGGATTGTGGCATGGCCATCCCCCCCGGGGGGTGATTTATCTCTTTCTCTCTCTCTCTTTCTCTCTCTCTCTTTCTCTCTCTCTCTTTCTGGCAAGCGCACAGACCCTATAGTTAAAAAACTCTCCAAAAAAGAGAGAGACACTGTGTTTGGACAGTAGAAACTAGAGATGAAGATTTCTGGATCGTGTTATTTCAGTGTTTGTGGTGTCAGGAAGTAGATTCCTAGAACTCCTTCCCCTATGGTCCCATGTGTCCTATGCCAATAGAGTAACTTGCATTAGGTGTGCAAGGCAGAAGTGAAATGATTAGGCAGGTGTTGGAGACACTTAATCTAGGAGACATTCTGGGGCATCGAGACTACACAGACACTCACCTCCAGCCTTACTTTCTGGGTGGTTTGACTTGGCACTGAAGCCTATCTTCTAAACCTCCATCAATTACTTGACTTCCTTTGTCTCAGAGTTTTAAATTCCCATGGATCTCTCTAGAAGCTTCACACAAGATCCATTTCCAGTTTGGATTTTAGTGCAAGTGCTCCTGTGTGTGCCAGGCAATCCATTTAGATGATCACGGTTCACAATATTCTGTGATTGCTCGTGTGTGTAGACCGAATTGGGATGAGTTCTACTTTGTACCGGAAACACCTTTGTGAATAGTAATGACTGTGTTCTTGATTCAACATGAGAGCTGCCATGGGGCATTCAAATACCACTAGATAGGAGTGGTATCTTCTGCTGTGATGTGCAGTGTCGGGTCTCTCCCAGCATTTTTATGTGAGAATAGTGACCTTGTTCTTATTAGGAGGACTGGAGAGAGATCCTATTTTCGTTGAATGTAGTGCCTTATTTTCATTATTTTTAATCAAACGTGATTAAAACCAGCCTTTTTTTTTTTTTTTTAAGATTTCTGGGGATACTTATAAATAGTTATAAAACTTTTTCAGCAACTTGTACACTAAGAAATATTTTGTCTCATTTACTGAAAAAATATTAAAATATCCCATTGAGATGAATCAGATGAAGGTAATTTTTTTCATTATCATCTGATTTTATGAGTTAGTACTACTGTGCGCATACAAACTTCAGTAAGTTTTTCTTTATTTTAAACTTTTATATTAATAGTCCTGTTTTAATATTTCTTTGTTCTTAATTCATAACATCAAAAGTTTCATGATGGTATTGAGAATTCATTCTTACCAAAGACCACCAAGACCATCCATATCTGCTGTCAACCAGTGTATGGTAAGATTTTGTAATAAACGTTACTGTATAATAGAAATGACTATGTGGTTTACCGATAATAAAAATTGTCAATACAGTGACTGACCGGATTATTGTTTGTTGTCTGTTGGCATCTGCCCTGGACTTAGCTCAATCTAAGAGGAAGCAGAAAGAAAGAGACAAGGAGACAGTAGCAGTGGACACAGGCGGCCTGAGCCTAAGCAGCCCAAGCAACCTGTACTGCCCAGGCAAAATGAGCGCCTTTATTTTATAGCGCATAGCAACACTACATGTATGTGAAGTTCCTTAGATAAGGTGATGTTTTACAGACAATAAGCAGGTGATAAATCTATAAGGATTTAGACATTCTGGGCCAGACGTATCTCCTGGTTACATCCATATCAAAGAGAAATCCCAATAAGCTTCCTATTTAGTGAAGAGAAGCCTAGCTGCAGGTGTGGGGAGGATACTTTCTTGGAAACATCAAAGAGGTGTTGATAAGGCTAAAGAATTTTACACAGGCAGAACAGGGGTTGGACTTTGCTAATTGGGGTCAGGATGTTTCCTAAATTCCTTCAGATATATCTGTTGGAAGGCCCGTGGAAAATTCCACCCTTTGTAAGGGTCAAAGATAGGACAAGCTTTAAGGTTTTGCTATAGCTAAAAGGGACAGGTGATGTTTACTCAGACCATGTCCCCACATCCTCAGGGTTTCTCTCCAAACATGTCCCTACAGGTTGAATTGATTGGTATCCGCGAAAGTGAGTTGTTTCTCTGTGTTGGATTCTATGCAAAAGTGAGCTTAAATGTATCCTTCATACGTCATACTACTTTTCTAGAAGGGATAAGGGTTTTATGTAGATAAATATAATACATAAGTACCTTTATCTGACTAATGAGGGAAATATTTTAGGTCAGATTTCAGAATACAGCTGTATTAAGAAAGCATCTTCCTTTTTATTGTTTTTTAATTTTTGCCATAGGATGAGTGATCTTACTATAGAGAGACAGAGAAAGTGAGAAATCACCTCAAGAGGGTGTTAGCCACTACAGTTTCTTCTCCATTCTCCTCTTGGGATTTTATGTATACAAGCATACATGCCCTATGTATTCCTCAAGCCACTGGATCCAGGACTTGAACTGCCACGTTGGCCATGTGGGAATCCAGCGCCTTAACACCAATCCTCCCACTGGTTCCAAAAGCACTGTTCTAATAAGCCTTTTTCATATAATATAGTGCGGTACAGTTTGCTCCTCTGAGGAAGGTCATTGTCTCAGTGGAAGAGTAAGGTGTCTGGAGTAGATTCTCCACCTCCATGAGTTCAGGAAGAGAAATGAAGGGAGTATCTTTGATCTATGGCACAGATTCTCATTTCTCTGGATGTAATATTGACGTGGAGAGGCCTGAAACTTGAAATAGCCCAAGGTGTGGAGAAGCCCCGAACATGTAAGAGCCCAAGGCTGGTAATTACTGGAAATTCCCCTTTCTTAGCAAATCCACTAACCCTCTTTGAGTCACAAAAGCAGCCTGAAACCTTGAGAAGTTAGACACCCCCCCTTATCTGCCTGTTAGAGCAAGTCCTGAGCCCCTTTTTCCTGATAGGATACCCTTAGCCTGCTGAAACCTTCCCTCCCCCAACTCCCTCATAAAAGATTATGTTTAACTCCTCTGTGCCCACTAACGATAAAGAGTTCTCCTTTAACTCCCCTGTAGGGTTGTGTTTTCGTTCCTAGGCATCTGTTTTTTTGCTGCAATGTCTCTTCTGTTTCAGTGTGGCCTGGGCTGGGTTGCTCCTCCCTTTCTGTTCAAGGCTTTACGTCATAGGATGTGGAATTCCCTGAGCACAATGTGACCCTGAGTTCTGGGGTAAAAGTCAGCAGATTCTCATTGAGTAGAGGAAGATGCTGGCATGTCTGCTCTGGAAATCTAGGAGTAGATTTTTTTTTTCAAGAATCATTTTATTACTTAACTTTATTTACTAATCTTAATTTTCCAGAGGCGGTGGAATAAGTGAGAAAGCAAACCACGCGGTCCAAGACTCAAACCACAGTTGGCCATGTGGGGGAGTCCAGCGCCCCAACCATGCCACCTGCTAGCCCCCTAGGAGTAGATTCTGTTGCAATGCAGTTACCTTCCAAGGTGGAGCAGGTCTGTGGGCAGAGGGGCAGCATGGGGCCATACAACTGATCCATTTCATACATCTGAGCGTTTGTCCTGCTATTCAGCCATCAGGAGGTGGGACTGGAGTAGTGCCAATCGGGCTTAAGGATGACCAGTGGTCAGTTAAACCGTGCAGTGCAAATGACACTGGTTACATCACTATAGACTCCCACATGGCTGACTGCAGTTTGTGTCTTGGACTCAGCTTGAAAATCACGCAGGGCACATGTGTGTGGATGCCCAAGATCCTAGGAGGAGAAAGGATTCTGGAGTGTTCATCTCCCTCTGGGAGTGAGTTTTCACTTTCCACCTCACTGTCTCTGTACTCCCCTCCCCCTACAAATGCATATGCCTTAAGGTAAAAAAATATATATATATTTTTCTTTTTAAGAATTATTGGGGCCAGTGGACTGGCAGATGGTGTGGTGGTTAAGGATGCATGGTCAACTGGTTTGAGACCTGGACCTGGTGGCTTGTTTTTCACTTTCTGTCCTTTTCTCTCTCTCATTCTGTTCCTCTCTGGTCAAATTAAAGTAAATAACGTTAAATAAGATAATTATTTTTTAAAAATTTATTCATTCATTTATTTTAATTTGACCAGAGAGAGAGAAAGTGAGAAAGCAAGCCACCAGATCCAGGATCCGAACCGTGGTCGACCATGTGGGGGTGTCCAGCACCTCAACTATCACGTCACCTGCTGGTCCCAATAAGATAATTCTGTAAAGAAAAAAAAAATTATTTGGGCCAGAAGTTGGTTAAGGGTGCAGGACTCCCACATGGCCGACTGTGGTTCAGGTCCCGGATCTGGCAGCTTGCCTTCTTACCTTCTCTCTCTCCCTCTAGTCAAATTAAATTTTAAAAAATAAAGTTAAAATAATTCTTTTTAAAAAAGAATGATTTAGGGACCAGCAGTTAGCGTAATGGCTATGTCACTGGACCCCACGTAGTCGACCGCAGTTCAAGTCCCGTACCCAGTGACTTAAACTCACACCAGGCGCGTGTGCGTGTGTGCCCAAGATCCCAAGAGGAGAATGGAGGAGAAGGGATTGTGGCGTGGCCATCCCCCCTGGGGGGTGATTTCTCGCTTTCTCTCTGTCTCTCTGGCTGGCTGGCGAGCATGTGCGCCCTATAGCAAAATCCTCTCCAAAAAAAGAATGATTTATTTTATTTATTAGTATTTTTTAATTTGACCAGAAGAGAAAGGGAAAGTGAGAAACCAAGCCTCCAGATCCAGGACACAGACCCAGGTCCGCCATGTGGAAGTCCAGTGGCTTACTCACCACGCCATCTACAAGCCCCTAAAAAACTTAACAATTCTCCAATTCTGGTATGAGGCTGTGACATTGGACAATGAGGTGAGCTCTTCTGGTTGGGTTTCACACCTTTTATTTCTAGAGGTCTGCTACTGCTCTGTGGCTCTGTGTTGTCACAAACTTCAGGAGGGAAATCTAGGGAGAATGCAGGGACACCCCGGAGCCCTGGGATCCGTGAATGTGCCTGTCCGGATCCTGAGACCAGGCAGGAGGAGCAGTTGGAATCCTCAGGAATGAAATGTGGCAGACCCAGGCCTCCCCTGTCCAGTGCCCTGGATTCCTCTGCTGGTGCAGTTCAGTCGGTTTCTTCTGCCCTGCAGTGGGGACTGGGTCAACAATGGGATCCCCAGCGTCTTGTCCAGTTCCTGTGTGGGAACCTCGGCCTGGCCTAGCACCTTCTCTTGACAGCTTGGTGCCAGCAGTACCACTCAAACCCAGATTGTTGAATGAGGACAAGACAGCAGCGAGGGGGTCCCAACTTGTTTGGTCTGTCGAGCTCGTGCAGGGGGTGGGGTTCATCTCTGGGGTCCCCAGTTCCTTTCCAGGGGTCACCCGTTTTCCCCTGATTTTTCTAAAACGTGTGGGAAGCAGGGTCTAAATATGTGTGTCTCCCAGTCCAGCTCTGCCTGGGGTTGCAGTTCATTTCTAAATTTGGGCTTCCTCTCCTTCTCAGATGTCACTCTCCTCTCCAATTCACAAAATCACCTTTTGGTCCTATTGTCTATATTGTAAACTCATGTGGGATTTTAATTACTAACAATGCCCACAGAGGGAAGGGAGGACTCTGAACGAGACTGGTTTTCTCTCTCTGTCCTTTACCCATGAGAGGAGCGAGAGACTTTGAGGTGAGGATCCCCTTTGTTAACTTCATGGGGTCACACGTCCTTGGCCTCCCCTCCTGTCTTTCCCTGGGCCTGGGTTTCAGAACCGCCTGGGCTGTCCTAGGATCCCCATAGGGCCCTCTGAGTGTCCTGTGAATCTCAGCCCCTGGGTCACAGCCCAGAGGACAGTCTGAGGTTCAAGGATGCTGGGAGGCAGGGGGCCTCCCATGGGAGCTGCTGGGTGCCCTGGGATTAGAGGAGATCCAGCTGTGTCCTCTTCTCTTTTAGAGATGTTTGCTATAGGACACATGTGTTCACCAGAGAGAGACAAGAGAGAGAGGGAGAAATGAACTCCTTGGGAAGATGGCCATGTCACTGTTCTTTCTCCATCCTCCTCTCAGGATTTTGGACATGCAAGCACACATGCCTTACATGGGTCCAGGACTCAAAATCACAGTAGGCCATGTGGGAGTCCCATACCTTAACCTCTGTGCCACCTGCTGACTCCATTGTATGTCCTTCTAAATACCTGTTTATGGGTTTGGAGGGTGCTGGATTGGACTGGTGGTGGCCAGAACCCTGCCAGTGGTGGTAGTTGTGCTGGTGTTAGTGGTGTGAGGTAATAAATGAATGGTCCCCTGTGGTGGTGGTGTGGGGGGAAATGAATGAATAAATAAACAACAAACCAGCAGTCAGTGTATCTATCTGCCTATTTTTATTTTTATTTTTTTAGAGACAGACTTTTGCTATAGGGTGCATGTACTCGATGAAGAGAGGGAAAACAAGAAAATCACCACCCAGGGTGGGATGGCCACGCTGCAATCCCTTCTTCATTCTCCTTTTGAGATTTTGCACATACATGCACAAATGCCTGGCATGCCTTAAATTACTGAGCCCAGGACTCAAACCAGGGTTGACAATGTGGGAGACCAGCAACATAAACCCTTATGCCATCTGCTTGTCCCAGCACTCAGCTCTTTCCAGCTGCAGTTTCATTTTTTGGAGACACCTTTCTGGTCAGTCCATGAGATGCAGGTATGGAAGGGGATGAATACATAAAGAATTCCTGCCTTGGGGATTGTCTCAGCCTTGTGAACTGATGGGAGACTATCCTGAAGGAGAAGGGAAACCAGAAAATCAAAATGCACTTTGGATAAAATTCGGGCGAGCCCAGTGCAGGGTCTGTGGGGAAGGTGTGCACTGAACACATCAGTGAACTCACTGCAGTAGGATTGTCTCCCATGGGATAGAACGTTCTGACTTCACGCTGGGTCAGATTTGTCTTTGTTCCAGGTCACCACTATTCCTCCCTGGATTTGTCAGCTTGAAAATCTTTGTCATTTATTTCACCTTTTGTTCTTTATTCGATGCAAATTGTATCTTATCATGTGATATTGAGAAATAAGATTTTTTTTTAAATGTATCTTAAATTTGACCAGAGATGGACAGAGAGAGAGAGAGTGAAAGGGAAAGCGAGTAAACAAGCCGCAAGGTGTGGGACTCGGACTGTGGTCGGCCACGTGGGAGTCAAGCACCCTTAACCACAAAGCCATTTGCTGGCCTGATTTCTTTTGTTCGTAAGGGGTACTTGAGTTAGCCAAGTAGAAGAAAGCACCCCAGATGGGTCATGGTAACATCATAAACTGTTTCCTTTTTTTGTTTGTTTTTTCAACTTTTTTAACTTTGCCACCTATATTTTTATTTTCAGATTAATTTTACATAAAGTCCCAATTATGCTGTATACAATTTTTTTTTTCTGGGAGCAAATACACTTTTTTTTTAGAATTATTTATTTAATTTTGTTCCTTTTTTAATTAATTTGATTTTATTGTTATAGGTTGAGCAGAGAGAGAGAGTGAGAATGAGAAAGCAAGCCACCAGGCCCAGGACTTAAACCACCTTCAGCCACATGGGAGTCCAGCACCTTAACCATCGTGCCACCTGCTGGCCCCTGTTAATATTATTTTTAAACTTGACCAGAGAGAGACATAGAAAGAGAGAGAAAGGGAAAGTCAGAAAGCAAGCCACCAGGTTGGGACTCCAATCGGTTGGCCACATGTGAGTTCAGCGCCTTAACCACCTTGCTGCCTGCTGACCCCTGGAAACAAATGCTTTTAAATTTTTTTTCTTTTCTTTTTTTTTTTTACAAATACACTGGAGAATCATCAAGCCTAGGCTACAAGTCTGCACGCTCCTTTGCAGCTGGTCTTGTCATAGCATAATCTTTCTCTTCACCATAATCCTTTTTTTATTTTCTTGATAGAAATTTTTGCAATAAGGTTTGTGTGTGTGCTCATCAGAGAGACAGAAAGCGAGAAATAACCCATGAGGGGGGTATGTCCGCACCACAATCCCTTCTCCTTCATTCTTGCAAATGCTTTTAAATTTTTTTTCTTTTCATTTTTTTTTTTTTTCAAATACACTGGAGAATCATCAAGCCTAGGCTACAAGTCTGCACGCTCCTTTGCAGCTGGTCTTGTCATAGCATAATCTTTCTCTTCACCATAATCCTTTTTTTATTTTCTTGATAGAAATTTTTGCAATAAGGTTTGTGTGTGTGCTCATCAGAGAGACAGAAAGCGAGAAATAACCCATGAGGGGGTATGGCCGCACCACAATCCCTTCTCCTTCATTCTTCTCAGGATTTGGGGCACACATGCACAAGCGCCAGGTGTGTTTTAAGCCACTGGGTCTGAGACTCGAACCACAGTCAACTACATAGGAGTCCAGCAACATAACCATTGCATCATCTCAGTTTCCCTCTCTTCTGTGTCTCTCTCTGGTTAAATTAAATGAGTGAATAAATAAAATTAAATAATTTTTTTAAAAAGGTGCGTTATTTTAGCCAGCAGATGGCATGGTGGTTAAGGCTCTGAACACTCCCACATAACCAACCAGGGTTCGAGTCCCAACCTGGTGGCTTGTTTTTTCACTTTCCCTTTCTCTCTCTGTCTCTCTCTGGTCAAATTAAAATAACTAAATGAATAAATAAGTTAAAGGGACCAGCGGTTAGCATAATGGCTATGTCGCTGAACTCCCATGTAGTTGAATGTAGTTCAAGTCCCAGACCTGGTAGCTTAGACTCATGCCGGGCGCGTGTGCATGCATGCCCAAGATCCCGAGAGGAGAATGGAGGATAAGGGATTGCAGCGTGGCCATCCCCTTGGGGAGTGATTTCTTGCTTTCTATCTCTCTGTCTGTCTCTGTCTGATGAGCTCACACACCCTATAGCAAAAAACTCTAAAAAAAAATTAATTAATTAAAAAAATTAAATACTTTTTTTTTTTGAGAGATTTTCACTGTAGGGCGCGTGCGCTCGCCAGACAGACAGAGAGAGACATAGAGACAGAAAGCGAGAAATCACCCCCCATCTCTCTGTCTCTAGTCAAGTTAAAATAAATAAATGAGTAAATAAATAATTATTTTTAAAATATTTAATTTTATCCATTATTATTTTAATTTGATTGTAGAGAGAGAGAGCAAGAAAGCAAGCTGCTGTGCCCAGGACTTGAACCATTGTTAGCCACGTGGGAGCCCATTGCCTCAACCATTACACCACCTGCCAGCCCCTAAATAAATAATTCATTAAAAAAAATTAACTTTATTCATTTGTTTTAATTTGACCAGAGAGAGGGACAGAGAAAGTAAGAAAGCAGGCCGTCAGGTCCAGGACTCAAACTGCAGTCGACCATGTGGGAGTCCAGCTCCTTAACCATCATGCCATACCACCTGATGGCCTCTGGATAATTCACTTTATTTATTTATTTATTTTTTTGGAGAGGTTTTTGCTATAGGGTGCACGTGCTTGCCAGTAAGACTGAGACCAGAGAGACAGAAAGCGAGAAATCACTCACCAGGAAGATGGCCACGCCACAATCCCTTCTCCTCCATTCTCCTCTCAGGATCTTGGGCACACATGCACATGTGCCTGGCGTGAGTTTAAGCCACCGGGTCCGGGACTCGAACCGTTGTTGATTACATGGGAGTCCAGCAATGTAGCCATTATGCCAACTACTGATCCCAATTCACTTTAACTAGAGAGACCTGTGATTGATGAATACAATGTAGAGTTCCAGTTGTACTCTGGATGGTGATTGTTGGTGATGGGGTTTGGAAGGCGGGAGTGTAGAGATCATCAGCCAGATGAGGCAGGTGTGTCCCAGCTGTGTGGACACCTGCTTGCAGTCCGTTTTCTTGATACTTGAGTCTTCCAATTTGGGCCATCCTCAATTACTCCCATTTTTTGGGACCAGCAGATGCCATAACGGCTACATCACTCATCATCTACAATTCAAGCCCCGGACCCGGTGACTTAAAACTCATGCTGGGTGCATGTGCGTGTGCGTGTGTACCCAAAATCCCGAGAGGAGAATAGAGGAGAAGGGATTGTGGTGTGGCCATCCCCCCAGACGGGGGGCGGGCAGTGAGTTCTTGCTTTCTGTCTCTGTGTCTCTCTGGCAAGCGCACACACCCTGTAGCAAAAATCTCTGAAAAAATTTTTCTTTTCTTTCTTTATTTATTTATTTTTAGGTTTTGCTGTAGAACACACAGGCTTACCAGAGACAGAGAGAGAGAGAGAGAGGGTCCTTTGGGGGAGAGCCATGCTGCAATCCAGTGTCCTCTTGAGATATGTGCTGGCATGGACATGGGCACTCTGAATTTCAGGCCACCCGGTCTGGGACTTAAACCTCTCAACCAGCCATGTAGGATTGGGCACTTAACCTTCACATCACCTGTTGGCCTTACCTGCTTTTAATTTTATAAAACAAACAAACAAAAAATAAACAGTGTGCCCAAATGGAGGAGAATGGAAGAGTAAGGTTTACAGCAAAGTTATCCCTACTCCCTTGGGGTGGAGGGGGGACATGATTTTTCACTTTTCCTCTCTCTGTCTCTGTTTTCTTCTCAGGAACGCATGCTCCCTATAGCAGAATAAATCTTTTTTAAAATTTAACTTTATTTAGAGTCCAGCAGGTGTTGTGTTGGTTAAGGGCACTGGACTCTCACATGGCTTACTGCAGTTCGAGTCCTGGATCTGGCAACTTGTTTTCTCACTTTCTCTCTCTCTCTCTGTTCCTCTCTGGTTAAATTAAATAAGTAAATAAATATGTAAATAAATAAAGCTAAATAAAATAGTTTGTAAAAAATTTAATTGTATTCATTATTTTTCATTTAGGCAGAGAGAGGAAGAGGGGGAAGGAAAGTGAGAAAGCAAGCTTCCAAATCTGAGACTCGAATCAAGGTCAACCATATGAAAGTCCAGTGCCTTAACCACTATGCAACCTGCTGGTCTCCCAACAGGTACTTTTAACTGAAGAGAAATGGAATAAACGAATGAAGATTTTTTGGGATTTTCAGATGTTACAGAAAGGGTCCATGGAGCTTTTCTAAGAATATGTAATTTTTTAAAAAATTATTATTTTTATTTACTTTTTATTATCATTTTAAAATTTTGACCAGAGAGAGAGGGAAAGGAAGAAAGCAAGCCTCCAGGTCCAGGACTTGAACCACAGTCAACCATGTAGTTGTCCTGCACCTTAAGTGTTACACCTGCTGCCCTCCTCCGCAGGATATGTAATCATTTTTTAAAAATTATTTTATTAACTTTATTTATCATCATTTTCAATCTGACCAGAAAGAGACAGAAAGAGAGAAGAGGGAAAATAAGAAAGCAAGCTGCCAAGTTCAGGACTTGAACTGTGGTCAGCCATGTGGGAGTTCAGTGCACTTAATCACCTTGCCACCTGCTGGCCCCTATGTAATCTTTATTTTTTTTATTTATTTTTTTTTTGAGAGGTTTTCACTATAGGGCATGTGCTCTCGCTAGACAGACAGAAACAGAGAAACAGAAAGCGAGAAATCACCCCCCAGGGAGGATGGCCACGCCGCAATCCCTTCTCCTCCATTCTCCTCTTGGGATCTTAGGCACGCACGCACACGCGCCCGGCGTGAGTTTAAACCACCGGGTCCGGGACTCAAACCGCAGTCGACTACGTGGGAGTCCAGCAACATAGCCATTACACTAACTGCTGGTTCCCAATCATTTAAAAAAAAAAAAAAAAACGAAAACAGGCAGGGTTAGAAGGCAGCGTGGTGGTTAAGGTGCTAGACTCCCATATGGCTAACCATGGTTTATGTACTGGACCTGGCAGCTTAAAATTCACACCGTGCATGTGTGCTCAGCCTCTCCAGAGCCCGAGAGAAGAACGGAGACGAAATTATGGCGTGGACACCCCTACTCTCCCCACCCATCCCGGGGGTTGGTCAATGAAATGAGAAGCAGAGGCTTGAGATAGAGTTTATTTCTGTTCCCAGTTACAGGAAGACAGTCAGCAAGTACCATCACGCTATTCTGAAAAGATCGACATGTTCTCGGTATTTTTAGGCACAGGATACACACGGGTGCAAATCAGTCCTCATCACAATCAGAGTCAATCACTTTCCCGTGAGTAATTACCCTGATTGCTTCAAATACCCATTCCTGGTTTCTCATCAGACCGATCTTCAAATAGATCTCCCTGTGACTCCACTTTTGGTCAGATTGTTCTCATTAGAGACCTTTCTGAATTTCAAAAGGACTCCAGTCACGTGAAACCTTAAACAGGCCAGCTACATAGGGACGGCTGATTTCTTATTCAGACAGTGTGATTGAGGGTCTCTAACTCATTTATCTAACCAATGTTATATGAAACAGGTTAATAACCGGCAGTGGAGACCAAAGTCCTAAGGCCAGTCTTGAGCTGCAAAGGGAGTGAAAGGAAGTTTCCTTGTATAATAAGATAGCCTAAGTGTTTTATTTTTCAAGAGTCGCTTGACAGGAGGCTGACAGATGCATGGTGGTTAAGGGCACTGGACTACCACATGGCTCAACCATGGTTCGAGTCCTGGGTCTGGTGGCTTGCTTTCTCATTTTCTGTCTCTCTGTCTCTTTTTGGTAAAATTAAAATAATTTAATAATTCCTTTTTTATTTTTTTGGAGAGTTTTTTGGTATAGGGTGCATGCGCTCACCAGAGAGCCAGAGAGGGACAGAGAGAAAGAGGGAGGGAAGCAAGAAAGCAAGCCACCAGACCCAGGACTCGAACCACGGTCAACTACATGGGAGTCCAGCAACATAACCATTATGCTAACTGCTGGTCCCAATTAAATAATTCTTAAAAAAAAAAAAAAAAAAAGAATTAAAGAATTGCTTAACAGGCTGGCAGGTGTCATGGGGTTAAGATGCTGGAAATCCATATAGTTAGCCATGATTTGAGTTTGGGATCTGACAGCTTGCTTTCACTTTCTCTCCATATCTGGTCCAGTTAAAATATATAATAAATAATTATTTCTTAAATAATTATTTTATTTAACTATGTATTGATTTGTTATTTTTTATTTTATCAGAGAGGGACAGAGAGAAAGAGGGAGGGAAGCAAGAAAGCAAGCCACCAGGTCCGGGACTTGAACTGCAGTTGGACATGTGGAAGTCCAGCACCCTCAACCAGCATACCACCTGCTGGCCTCTATATTTATTTATTTATTTATTTATGGAGAGGTTTTTGCTATAGGGTGCATTCATTCACCAGAAAGACAAGAGACAGAGAGACAGAAATTTCGCGAGAAATCACTCCCCGGGGGGATGGCCACACCGCAATCTCTTCTCCGTTCTCCTCTCGGGATCTTGGGCACGCACGCACACGCGCCCGGCGTGAGTTTTAAGCCACCGGGTCCGGGACACGAACTGCGGTCGACTACGTGGGAGTCCAGCGACATAGCCACTACACTAACTGCTGGTCCCTATAAATACGTTTTAAAAAAAGAAGATTGCTTTCTTACCAATCTATAACCAATTGCTATATAAATTATACCAAATTGAACAACATTCCTATCATCTATATGTCCCTGTATAAACGTCCTCCTGAAAACTGCTTTTGAACCATTTTTTAGAAAGGGAAAGACAGTAAATCTCCCTCTTTCGGTGAGAGCAGCATTAACATCCACACCTTTGGGGTGTGGATTTCTCTGGGTTATGTTTAGACCTCTAGCAGTTACAGCAGAGACAGTTTGTTTACAATATTCTGTGTGTCCTTAGTAAGAAGATGGTGTGACAGATTAAGGAGAACAGAGACAGATAAAATGGGTCTTCTTACTTATAATATCACAGTGTAACTTGGAAAACAGTTTCAAATGAACAATTTAAATTGAGGGAGTGGCAGCTCCATAGCCTGGTGGTTAAAACAGCCAGATCCCACATGACCATCTGCATGGTTTAAGTCCCAGACTTGAGAATCTGAGAATCCCAACAGCCTTCATTCTGAAATAACAATAAAGATAAATAATTCTTTAAAAAAAACCAAACATGAGTTCCAGCAGGTGGGGTGACTAAGGTGCTGGACACTCCCAGATGGCTGATCACAGTTCAAGTCCTAGACCTGGAGCTTGCTTTCTCACTTTCCCTCTCTCTCTCTCTGTCTCTCTCTCTGGTCAAATTAAAATAAATGAATGATGGGCTGACAGATGGCATGGTGGGTTAAGGGCACTTCACTCCCACATGGTCGACTGTAGTTCAAGTCCCGGGCCTGGTGGCTTGCTTTCTCACTTTCTCTCTCTGTCCCTATCTGGTCAAAATTCACCAAAAAAAAGTTGGGGCCAGCAGGTGGCGTGGTAGTTAAGGACTCTGGATTCCCACGTGGTTGACCACAGTTCGAGTCCCAGATCTGGTGGCTTGCTTTCTCACTTTCTCCCTTTCCCTCTCTCCCCCTCTGGTCAAATTGAAATAAACAAATGAATAAATAAATGAATAAAGTTAACTGAAAAAAATTTTTAAATAAAGTTAAAATAATTATTTAAAAAGCTGTTTTATAAAATATAATAATAGGGACCAGCAGTTGTCGTAGTGGCTATGTTGCTGGACTCCCATGTAGTTGACCTCAGTTGAATCCTGGACCCGGTGGCTTAAACTTACACCGGGCGTGTGTGCGTACATGCCCAAGATCTCCAGAGGAGAATGGAGGAGAAGGGATTGCGGCATGGCCATCCCCCTGGGGGGTGATTTCTCCCTTTCTGTCTCTCTCTTTCTGGCGAGTGCACGTGCCCTATAGCAAAA
>NW_006159677.1:680007-683567 GCF_000334495.1 Tupaia belangeri chinensis | reverse complement strand
GGGCTGCGCGGGGCGGGGGGGGGGGGGGGGACGGGGGGGTGTCCCCACGCGGTGTGTGCGGCTCGTGCGTGGCGCGTCTGGCCTGTGGGGTCCCCAGTGCCCACTCTGTACGGGACGCCGGCTTCTCCCGAGTTTTTCTCATGTGGGGGGGAACGGGGCTCAAATGCACGTCCCTGTCCCCCGGCCTCGCTCTCTCTGGGGCTGCAATAAACCCCCCCGGTTTCTGCCTCCGTCCCCCATTCGCAGTCGCCGGCCGCTCCTCCCCGACGCACGACTTTGTCAAGTACAATCTGTGTCCCTCATTCTGCGCGTCAGGCGCACCGTTTTAGCTGTCGATCATATTTCCACAAAGCAATGCATGACTCAGAAGGATCGGTTTTCAGTTTGCAGCGTTTTCCCTTGAGAAGAAAAGCAAGGACTCACCGCATGACACCCTGCCAGAAAAATCCGTGCATGTGTGCTTCTTGTTTAATCTGCCTTTGGGACTTAGGTCTTCTCAGAACGTCTTTGGGTGGATGGAGGTTTCCTTCTGGAAATCCTTCAGTCACATTTGTGTGTGTTCCAGGTCGGGACTACTACTCCTCCCTGGGCTTGTCGTCTTAAAAATATTTGTTCTCTTATTTCATTTTTAAAAAAATTAAATTGAAATGTATTTTATCATAGAGTTTGATTATTTTTTTAAGAATTATTTTATTTTAATTAATTTATTTATTTATTTTAATTTGACCCAAGAGGGACAGAGAAAGAGGAAGTGAGAAGGCAAGCCACCAGATCCGGGATTTGAACTGCAGTCCACCATGTGGGAGTCCAGTGTTCTTAACCACCAGGCCACTTGCCAGCCCCAGAGTTTGATTTTTTAATGAATTATTTATTTATTAGTATTTAACCTGCTGTACTCATCAGAGAGACAGAGGGAAGGTGAGAAAGGAAGCTACCAGGTCCAGAACTTGAATGGTGGTTGGCCATGTGGGAGTCCAGTGCCCTAACCATCACGCCACCTGCTGGCCCTCTAGTTTTCCTTTTATGTTTGCTTGAAGTTTTGCTGTAGGGTGTGTGCCTTTACCAGAGAGAGAGAGAGACAGAAGTCAATACTCTGGGTATCTGGGGCACTTCACGATCCTCTTTCCTCGGTTCTTCTCTGGATAGCTAGAGTACACAGGCACACACATATGTGTGCATGCTTTCCAAACTGCCAGGTGTGGGACTATAACCACACACTTGGCATTATGGGATCCAGCCACCTTATCCCCAACACCACATGCTGGCTCTAATAGATCTTATTTTTCAAAGCAGTTTTAGTTTTATAGAAAAATTGAGAAGATAGTTTAGAACTTTCTGATACACCTCTTGTCCTCAGCTCATTTTTGCTGTTTTGTAATAACTTTGCATGTGTGTTGTATGTTTGTTACAATTTTGAGCCAGTATATGGCATCCAATGATGAAAATTGATGAGCTCATACTTTATTATAAAGTCCATACTTTACTTCAAGGTTTACACTTTGTCTTCTGCACTTCTGTGGGTTTTGAGAAATGTATTTGTCATGTATCCACCGTCATGGCGTTATCCACCATCATGGCATTATACAGCAGAACTTCACTGCCCCAAACACCTGCTGTGCTTCTGCAGATAATCATCTTTTTTTTTTTTTGAGAGGTTTTCACTGTAGGGCGCGTGCGCTCACCAGGCAGACAGAGAAAGAAATAGAGACAGAAAGCGAGAAATCACCCCCCAGGGGGAATGGTCACGCCGCAATCCCTTCTCCTCCTCGGGATCTTGGGCACGCACGCACGCGCGCCCGGCGTGAGTTTTAAGCCACCAGGTCCGGGACTCGAACTGCGGTCGACTACATGGGAGTCCAGCGACATAGCCATTACTCCAATTGCTGGTTCTCCCAATCATCTCTTCATCCTGTGTATATGTATCCCTACATGCACTTATTTTTGGCACCCTCTTTTTTTTTTAAGAGTTATATATTTATTTAATTCCATTTGTTAGTATTATTTTTTTTAATTTGTCCCAAAAGAGAGAGAAAGGGAAAGTGAGAAAGGAAGCTGCCAGATCCAGGACTGCCTGTATAGTTTCACCCTTTCCAGAACTTTATGTGCTGAGAATCACACTCAAAGTAGCCATTTTACACTTACTGCTACACCTAGCAATAAGCTTTAAAAAAAAAAAATATTTTAAAGGAAAAGTGAGAAAGCAAGCCACCAGGTCTGGGACTCAAACCGTTGTCTGCCATGTGGGGAATTCTGCACCCTTAACCACCATGCCACCCTCTGGCCCCAACCTAGCAATAAGTACTTTTTTTTTTTCTTTTTTTGGTGAGAGGTATTTGCTATAGGGCTCGCCAGAATGACAAAGACAGAGATAGAAAGCAAGAAATCACACACACACACCCCCGGGGTGTGCAATCCCTTCTCCATTCTCTCGGGATCTTGGGCATGCACACACACACGCCTGGTGTGAGTTTAAGCCACCGGGTCTGGGACACGAACCACTATTGACTACATGTGAGTCCAGTGACATAGCCATTACGCTAACTGCTGGTCCTAGCAATAAGCTTTTAAGGTCTCTATATGTTAAAGGCTTGATATTTTATTAAATCACTGAATATTTTATTATATAGAGTTACCACTTTTTTTAAAGAATTACTTTATTTCATTTATTATCATTATTATTATTCGTTTTAATTTGGCCAGAGAGAGAGAAAGGGAACGTAGGAAAGTAAGACTTCAGGTGCGGGACTTGAACTGGGGTGACCATGCGGGAGTCCGGTACCTTAACCACCATGCCACTTGAAAGCCCCATCGCTTTTTTTGTAATCCACTTATTGTTATTTTTATTTCTGTAGGTTTTTACCATAGGGCATGTGCACTGAGGAAAGAGACGGTGAGTGGGAAAGTGAGACATATCCCCCAAGGGTTATAGCCACCCCACAATCCCTTCTCTAGATTTTGAGCATGCACACGTACATGCTCAGCCAGATTTTGCAGTCGATCCTGTGGGAGTCCAGGGCCTTAACCACTGCACTACCAACTGGCCCCTTAATCCAATTATTATAAGGTGCATCTTGGTTGACTCTAGTTTTTGGTTTGAAGGCAGCTATTGGTTAAAAGACTACAGTATTTCTCATTTTCAACTTATTAACACTTAGGAGCGTCATGAATTATGTAAGACTTATTTATCTTTGTAAGGGCATGCCAGACAGTCTTCTCCTGTGGTTGTACTGTTTCTGCACATACTAACAGTGAGTGAGTGTTTCTGTTGCCTTGCATTTTTGTCGTGATTTGGCATGCTCAGTGTTTGGGTTTGAGCCACTCCTGGTAGGTAGATGGTAATACTTCATTATTGCTTTAATTTGCAGTTGTATAATGGTGTATGATGGTGACCATCTTGTCATGTTTATTTGCTATCTATATGTCTTCTTGGGTGAAATACTTCTCTAGATCTTTTGCTCAGTTTTAATTGGTTGCTTGTTTTCTTGCTGAGTGTTAATTTTAATTATTCATTTTTTTAAAAATTTGCCAGAGGACACATGCACTTGCCAGACAGAGACAGA
>NW_006159677.1:679399-679676 GCF_000334495.1 Tupaia belangeri chinensis | reverse complement strand
GCCAAGTGGAATCCAGCTTCTTAACCCCCAGTCCATAGACTGGCACTTTTGTTCTGTTTTTTTTTTTTTTAGAAAAAATCTTTGGCTTTTTAATTTTTTGATATTTAAAAAAAAAGTTTTTGAGAGAAAAGGGGATGGGAAACAGGGAGAAAGAGACAGCCATCCCCAATTGAGTTTTTTTTTTTTTTTAATTTCTTAATTAGGTTTTTGCTTTAGGGCGCGTGCAGTTGCCAGAAAGACAGAGAAAGACAGAGACAGAAAGCGAGAAATCACCCCC
>NW_006159677.1:666410-678734 GCF_000334495.1 Tupaia belangeri chinensis | reverse complement strand
AATAAAATAATTCTTTGAAAATTTTTAGAAAAAGAATTTTTGTGTGTAGGGTGGGCAGGTGTCATGGTGGTTAAGGGTGGTGGACTCCCACATGGCCAACCACGATTGAGTCCCAGACCTGGTGGCTTGCTTTATCACTTTCCCTCTCTCTCACTCTGTCCTTCTCTGGTCAAATTAAAATAAATAAAGTTATATAAAATAATTTTTAAAAAAAGAATTTTTGTGTGTGAGGAAGTATTTATAGATAGAGTTCTTTTTTTTTTTTTTTTTTTTTTTAATTTTAAGAGAGTTTTTTCCTGTAGGGCACAGCGACAGAAAGCAAGAAATCACCCCCCCAGGGGGAATGGCCACACCACCATTCTCTTGGAATCTTTGGTGCACATGCACCTGGTGTGAGTTTTAAGCTACCAGGTCCAGGACTCAGCTGCAGTCATTTACATGGGAATCCAGTGACCTAACCATTACACCATCTACTGGTCCCTGTAGATAGAGTTCTGACAACCTAGTCCATAGTATTCATGTGAACATCTTTTTTTTTAAGAGAGAGATTTTTACTATAGGGTGTATATGCTCGCCAGAGAGACACAAAGCGAGAAATCACCCCTTGTGGGTATGGCCACACCGCAGTCCTTTCTCCTTCGTTCTCCTCTTGTGATTTTGGGGGCACACATGCCCAGTGCGTAAGTTTTAAGTTACTAAATCCAGGACTCAGACTGTGGTCAACTGCTTGGAAGTCAAACAGCCTAACCATTACACCATCTTCTGTTCTCTCATGTGAACATCTTACTGAGTGTATATTCTTAAGTACTGTCAGTCACGCTCTTCTCTTTCTACACACATTTGGGATATTGCAGGACTCAGTAGCCTTTGAGGATGTGATTGTGACCTTTACACAAGAGGAGTGGGCTTTGCTGGATCCTTTGCAGAGGAGTCTTTACAGAGATGTGATGCAGGAAACCATCAGGAACCTGGCTTCCACAGGTAAGTATGACAACTTTCCATTACCTAGTCAATTGAGTGGAAGTGTTTTCTGATCAGCAGTGCTGTTCCAGGATTTCCAACATGAATCAGAAAATACTTGGGTGCATAAATGACATATGCTCACAGGCTACCTCAAACCTATATTCTAATATATTTCTGTAATTTTGTAATAATTTGTAGATTTTTGTGATTCTGTTTCAGAGGACAATCAGAGCATTGAAGATGAGTACACAAATGCCAGGAAAATTCTAAGGTAATTTGCATTGTTCACAAAACAAAATAATATTCCTAAAAAACCTGTCAGGAAATTTTAAAAACAGACAGGAACACGAACCCAGCTTTAAACTTATTTATTTCTAATAAATTATCTCCAAAATAGATACTTAACTGTGATAGCTGTTCATTGTTAAGAAAATAGTACACTGGGGGAAGGAGGACCAGCAGCTGGTGTGGTGGTTAAGTCGCTGGAATTCCCACATGGCCAACCGTGGTTTGAGTCCTGGACTTAGTGGTTTGCTTTCTCAATCTCTGTCTCTCTGGTAATACTTATTTGAAAATAAATAAATAAATAAATAAAATATACTTAACTGTGATAGCTGTTCATTGTTAAGAAAATAGTACACTGGGGGAAGGAGGACCAGCAGCTGGTGTGGTGGTTAAGTCGCTGGAATTCCCACATGGCCAACCGTGGTTTGAGTCCTGGACTTAGTGGTTTGCTTTCTCAATCTCTGTCTCTCTGGTAATACTTATTTGAAAATAAATAAATAAATAAATAAAATAATAAAATATATTGTAATACTCATGTGAAAATAAATAAATAAATAAATAAATAAATAAAATAATTCTTTAAACAAAGCAAAATAGGGGGCTGGCAAGTGGCATGGTGGTTAAGGGCGCTGACCTCCCACATGGCAGACTACAGTTCAAGTCGCAGATCTGGTGGGTTGGTTTCTCACTTTCTCTGTCTTCCTCTCTCTCGCTCTGTCCTTCTCTGGTCAAATTTAAATAAATAAAGTTAAATAAAACAATTTTTAAAAAATAGTGCACTTGGAAATAGTAATTAATAAATGTGTATAAATATTCACTGCTTTGATAATAGCTGTGGTTTAACCTGGTTGCCAGGCAATCCATCCGTGCATACTCAAACAACTCAGTATGTAAAGTCTACTCTTTGCCTGTTCTTGGTAACAATGTGTGTCTAGTACATACTAATAATAGAAAAGTATTAATACACAAATCCTTATAACATGTTTTTAATTCTTTACAGAAGTTATATGGTAGAGAGACTCTATGAAAGGAAAGAAGGTAGTCAGTGTGGCAGAACCTTCAGCCATGTTCCAGACATGAATCTGAATGAGAAAACTCTTGGAGTAAAGCCACAGAAAAGCAGTGCATATGAAGAAGACTTCATTGTTCATTCATCTCTTAATAGGCATGTCATTACTCATAAAGGACAGAAATTATATAAGCATAAAGAATGTGGAGAGAAGCCATATAAACAAAAGCAACTTGAAAAAGCCTTTATTTCTCCCATTAGTGTGAGAAAGCCCATGAAAACACAAAGCAGAGATGGACCTTATATATGTAAGCTATGTGGGAAAGCCTTTGATTATCTCAGTTTATTTCACTTACATGAAAAAACTCACACCAGTGAGAAACCCTATGAATGTAGGCGATGTGGTGAAGCCTTCCCTTCTTTTGCTTCTGTTCGAAAACATGAAAAATCTCACACTGTAGAGAAGCCCTATGAATGTAAGCAATGTGGAAAAACCTTCCGTTCTTTTACTTCCACTAGAAACCATGAAAAAACTCACACCGGAGACAAACTTTATGGATGTAAGAAATGTGGGGATGTGTTCACTTGTCTCGCAAACATTCAGACACACATGCTATTGCACCATGGATACGAACGTTATAAATGTAAGGTGTGTGGGAAAGCGTTTGATTTTCCCAGTGGCTTTTGTATCCATGAAAGAACTCATAATGGAGACAAACCCTATCAGTGTAAGCAATGTGGGAAAGCCTTTAGTTTTTCCACTTCCTTTCGGAAACACGAGAGAAGTCACACTGGAGAAAAACCGTACAAATGTGAGATATGTGGAAACACCTTTAGTAGTTCAAGTGATTGTCGACTACATGAGCGAACTCACACTGGAGAGAAACCCTACGTGTGTAAGCAATGTGGGAAAGCCTTCGCCCGTTCCAGTTACTTTCGAAGGCATGAACGGACTCACAGTGCAGAGAAACCCTATGGGTGTAAGAAATGTGGAAAAGCCTTCACTTGTCTTTCAACCATTCAGAGACACATGATAACACACACTGGAGATGGTCGTTACAAATGTAAGGTATGCGGGAAAGCCTTTGATTGTCTGAGTTCATTTTATATACATGAAAGAATTCACACCGGAGAGAAACCTTATGAATGTAAGCAATGCGGTAAAGCGTACAGTTGTTTCAGTGACTGTCGAAAACATGAAAGAACTCACACGGGAGAAAAGCCTTACGAGTGTAACCAATGTGGGAAAGCCTTCAGTTGTTCCAGTTCCTTTCGAAGACATGAAAGAACTCACACTGGAGAGAAGCCCTATGAGTGTAAGGAATGTGGGAAAACTTTCAGATATTCCAGTGACTTTCGAAGACATGAAAGAACTCACAGTGGAGAGAAACCCTATGAATGTAAGGATTGTGGGAAAGTCTTTATTTATTCCAGTTCCTTTCGAGTGCATGAAAAAACTCACACTGGAGAAAAACCATACGTATGTAAGGAGTGTGGGAGAGCGTTCAGTTTTTTTAAATATTTACGAATGCATGAAAGAATTCATACTGAAAAGAATGCCTAAATAAAGAATTAAGGAAGGTTTTATTATCACACAACCTTCCTACCACACAGGAAAACACTAGAGACAAAAGCTTTTAGTCTTTCCGTTTAAATTGAAAGTCATGGAAGAAACTACAGAGAGAAACCTCTTGAAAAGCAGCAATGTGCACATGTCTTCAGTTCACACCGAAAATTGAACAGTGGATCAAAACTTCATAATGTGAAAAATAAAAGAAAGTTCTCAGTTTTACTAAGACATTCTTCCAAAATCATTTGAAAACAAATAGAGAAAACTCTTGTAAATGTTAAAAAAAAAAAAAACTTGAGGCAAAGTCACTTGTTTAGAATATTCCAGAAGATAAATAACCCAGAAGAGATGTAAAAATTATAAATATATTTATCAGTAGTGAAATCTTGTATTGGATTTCTGTGCTATAGATTTTTCTTTTTTATTTTTGCTATAGGTTGTGTGTGCACACTGGAGACAGAGTAGGTGAGAAATCACCCCCAGTGGGGGTGGTCATGTCACACAGTCCCCTCTCCTCTATTATCTTGAGATTTGGGGCATGCATGTGCACATGCCTGGTGTGTTTTTCAAGCCACTGGGTCTGGGACTCAAACTGTAGAGTTGGCCATGTGGGATCTAGCCACCTTAACCACCACACCAGTGACAGGCCCTGGATTTCTAATTCTTACTCTTTAAAACTTGAGGTGATATAATTCTGTAAATACTGTGTAAGCAATAGTGTATGAGTTTAACAGGTAGTGTTGTTTTAAATCAGTTAATAAAATTTATCTTCCATTTCAAAGTGTGGATTCATGGGTAAATTAAAATAAAATTTCTAATATGCAGGCAGGCTTTTTAAAAACATGGTTATTTTGAGACCAGCAGGTACCATAATGGCTATGTCGCTGAACTCCCATGTAGTCAACCGCTTCAAGTCCCGGACCTAGTGGCTTAAACTCACGCTGGACATGTGTGCCTAAGAACCTGAGAGGAGAATGGAGAAGGAAGGATTGCAGTGTGGCCATCCCCCCTGGGGGATGATTTCTCACTTTCTGTCTCTCTGTTTCTCTCTGTCTCTGGTGGGTGCACATGGCCCTGTAGCAAAAACCTCTCAAAAAATAAAAAAAAGAAAAAAAAAACATGATTATTTAATAATCTGTGACTAATTGCCATTGAAAGATGAGTTTTTCACCTTGCCTCATGGTATGTTTTCAGTCTTTCTTATCCTTTTTACATATTCCACCTCTTAAGTTTTTTTAAGAAATTTTAGGGCTGGCAGGTGGTGTGGTGGCTAAGGATGCTGGATTCCCATGTGGTCGACTGCAGTTCAAATCCCAGACCTGGTGGCTTGCTTTCTCCCCCTTCCTTTCTCTGTCTCTCTCTATCTCTCTGGTCAGATTAAATCATAATATGTGGAATTAAATAATTATTTTTTAAAAAAATAAGTATTTTATTTAACTTTATTTTTATGTGACCAGAGAGGAACAGAGTGAGAGAGAAAGAGAGAGAGAAAGTAAGAAAGCAAGCCGCCAAATCTGGGACTCAGGCCACAGTTGGCCATGTAGGAGACCAGTACCCTTAATCACCATGCCACAGCCGGCCCCTGGAAAACACTTTTTTTTTTTTTTTGCACAAAGGTTATTCCATTTTCTTTGCTAGTAAATAAGTGTTCTTATAAGAATGTAAAATTCAGGGTCAGTGGGTGGCGTGGTGGTTAAGAGTGCTGGATTCCCAGATGGCCGACCATACTTCAAGTCCTAGACCTGGTGGCTTGCTTTCTCACTTTCTCTGTCCCTCTCTGGTCAAATAAAAATAACTAAAAGTTAAATAATTCTTTAGAAAAAATTTTTAAAAAAATAAAATTCATCATACACTCATGTGAATTATTTTCATCTTTTGCCCTCTTTATTTCTATTTCTGAGATAATTGATTTAAGAGCAATTTGTGATTAGATACTTAAATATAGAATGCAAGGTCAGCAGGTACTGGACTCCCACATGGCTGATTGTGGTTCTAGTCCTGGACCTCGTGACTTGCTTTCTCACCTTATTTCTCTTTCTCTCTCCCCTCACCACTCTGATCAAATAGAAATGAATGAATAAATAAAGTTAAGTTTTAAAAAAAATCTTTAAAAAGTTCCAGTTACTTATCTGGATATATATAATTTTTTTAAATAACAATTTTATTTATTATTATTTTTTAATTTGACCAGAGAGACAGAAAGAGGAACTGAGAAAACAAGCCCCAGGTCCAGGACTTGAACCGTTGCCGGAAATTTGGGAGTCCAGCACCTTAACCACCATGCCACTAGCTGAACCCTGGATATATAATATTATTGATGGTGATTTTTAAAAAGAATTACTTAATTTTATTTATTCACTAATTTTAATTTGACCACAGAGAGAGGAATTGAGAAAGCAAGTAACCAGGTCCAGGACTTGAACCATGGTCGATCATGTGGGAGTCCAGCACTTAAGCAGCACACCACCTGCTGGCCCCTACAGTTTCTGTTTTACTGTAAGTCCCAATGTGTGTACCAGACAACCAATTCAGTTTCTCATGGTTCCTGTTATTCTGTGATGCTGTGATTCCTATAGCCTACAGGTTGAATGAGTGTGACTAATTTGTGTAGTAAACTCTTGTTCAGACTGGTAAAAACTTGTTAACTCAGCATGACAAGTAAAATGAAATCTTCAAAAACCACTAGTTGGGAGTTGGTGCCTCTTCACCACTGTATGGTGGGTGACTGGTTTCACCCAGTATTTTCTTTTTTAAAAAAAGAATTATTTCATTTAACTTTATTTATTATTATCATCATTATTATTTTCCAGTTTGATCAGAGGGAGAGAGAGGAAGTGAGAAAGCAAGCCACCAGGTCTGAGACTTGAACCGTGGTCGGCCATGTGGGAGTCCGGCGCCTTTAACCACCATGCCACTTGCCGGCCCCTCATCCAGTATTTTCTAGTAAGAATAATCACCTTGTCTTATCAGGAAGATAGGGATGTGTTATTTTATAGCTCAGTGTAATACTTCGGTTCATTTTTGGTTATATTTGTTATGTGTTGTATTTTCAAACAAGATTTCTAAACTTTTTTTTTTTTTTTTTGCTGGAGAGTATATGAATGTGCCAGAGAGAGAGAGAGATGGAGGCAGAGGGGGAAAGCAACATTCTACTTGGGCTTGGTCATGTTGCAATCCCTTCTCCTCCGTTACTTCATGCTACCTGGGATTTGCATGCATACACACACATGCCCATTGTGATTTTCAAGCTACTGAGGTTGGGATCCAAATTACGTGGTCAACCATGTAGGATCTGGTTTCCTTGAACACCAGGCCAGAGTTGACTTTCTATCTTATTACCTATTTTCCAACAGCATACATACTAAATGTTATGGTCTTTGTTATTGGAAAGTTATATTAGGGACCAGCAATTGGTGTAATGGCTATGTCACTGGACTTCCATGTAGTGAACCACAGTTTGAGTCCTGGATCCGGTGGCTTAAACTCACACCGGGCCCGTGTGCGTGCGTGCCCAAGATCCCAAGGAAAATGGAGGAGAAGGGATTGTGGCGTGGCCATCCCCCTGGGAGGGCGTGATTTCTCACTTTCTCTTTCTGGCGAGCGCACATGCCCTATAGCAAAAACCTCTCAAAACAAACAAACAAAAAATACTCATGCCATGATGGAGACCAACAGGTGACATGGCAGTTAAGAGCACTAGACTCCCACATAGCCAACTGTGGTTCAAGTCCCATACCTGGCAGCTTGCTTTTTCTCTTTGTGTCCCTCTTTTATCAAAAATGTAAAAATAAATAAAGTTAAATAAAATACTTCTTAAAAATAAATAAATAGGGACCAGCAGTTAGCATAATGGCTATGTCGCTGGACTCCCACATAGTCGACTGTGGTTCGAGTCCCGGACCCGGCGGCTTAAACTCACACCAGATGCATGTGCGTGCATGCCTAAGATCCCGAGAGGAGGAATGGAGGAGAAGGGATTGTGGCATGGCCATCCCCCCTGGGGGGTGATTTCTCGCTTTCTGTCTCTCTGTCTGGCGAGCGCATGCACCCTATAGCAAAAACCTCTCAAAAAATAAAAAATAAAAACCTCTTCCCCCCAAAAAATAATTTACTGGGTCCAGCAGATGGAAGAGCAGTTATGCTGCCAGATTCCAATATGGCTGACCACAGTTCAAGTCCCAACCCAAAATGGGTTGAAAACTGTGGCTTGAAACTCATGCTAAATCCATGTGTGTGTGTGCCCAAGATCTCAGGAGGAGAAGGGATTGCTGTTTGACCATTCATTCCCCGGGTGATGATTTCTCACTTTCTCTGTCACAAAGGTTATTCCATTTTCTTTGCTAGTAAATAAGTGTTCTTATAAGAATGTAAAATTCAGGGTCAGTGGGTGGCGTGGTGGTTAAGAGTGCTGGATTCCCAGATGGCCGACCATACTTCAAGTCCTAGACCTGGTGGCTTGCTTTCTCACTTTCTCTGTCCCTCTCTGGTCAAATAAAAATAACTAAAAGTTAAATAATTCTTTAGAAAAAATTTTTAAAAAAATAAAATTCATCATACACTCATGTGAATTATTTTCATCTTTTGCCCTCTATTTCTATTTCTGAGATAATTGACTTAAGAGCAATTTGTGATTAGATACTTAAATGTAGAATGCAAGGTCAGCAGGTACTGGACTCCCACATGGCTGATTGTGGTTCTAGTCCTGGACCTCATGACTTGCTTTCTCACCTTATTTCTCTTTCTCTCTCCCCTCACCACTCTGATCAAATAGAAATGAATAAATAAAGTTAAGTTTTTAAAAAAATCTTTAAAAAGTTCCAGTTACTTATCTGGATATATATAATTTTTTTAAATAACAATTTTATTTATTATTATTTTTTAATTTGACCAGAGAGACAGAAAGAGGAACTGAGAAAACAAGCCCCAGGTCCAGGACTTGAACCGTTGCCGGAAATTTGGGAGTCCAGCACCTTAACCACCATGCCACTAGCTGAACCCTGGATATATAATATTATTGATGGTGATTTTTAAAAAGAATTACTTAATTTTATTTATTCACTAATTTTAATTTGACCACAGAGAGAGGAATTGAGAAAGCAAGTAACCAGGTCCAGGACTTGAACCATGGTCGATCATGTGGGAGTCCAGCACTTAAGCAGCACACCACCTGCTGGCCCCTACAGTTTCTGTTTTACTGTAAGTCCCAATGTGTGTACCAGACAACCAATTCAGTTTCTCATGGTTCCTGTTATTCTGTGATGCTGTGATTCCTATAGCCTACAGGTTGAATGAGTGTGACTAATTTGTGTAGTAAACTCTTGTTCAGACTGGTAAAAACTTGTTAACTCAGCATGACAAGTAAAATGATATCTTCAAAAACCACTAGTTGGGAGTTGGTGCCTCTTCACCACTGTATGGTGGGTGACTGGTTTCACCCAGTATTTTCTTTTTTAAAAAAAGAATTATTTCATTTAACTTTATTTATTATTATCATCATTATTATTTTCCAGTTTGATCAGAGGGAGAGAGAGGAAGTGAGAAAGCAAGCCACCAGGTCTGAGACTTGAACCGTGGTCGGCCATGTGGGAGTCCGGCGCCTTTAACCACCATGCCACTTGCCGGCCCCTCATCCAGTATTTTCTAGTAAGAATAATCACCTTGTCTTATCAGGAAGATAGGGATGTGTTATTTTATAGCTCAGTGTAATACTTCGGTTCATTTTTGGTTATATTTGTTATGTGTTGTATTTTCAAACAAGATTTCTAAACTTTTTTTTTTTTTTTTTTTTTTTAAGAGGTTTTCTTCTCATTTTGGGAATGGTCAAACAGTTTCATTGTAAATGCCTGTTAATGTATTAAAGCAACATTCTACTTGGGCTTGGTCATGTTGCAATCCCTTCTCCGTTACTTCATGCTACCTGGGATTTGCATGCATACACACACATGCCCATTGTGATTTTCAAGCTACTGAGGTTGGGATCCAAATTACGTGGTCAACCATGTAGGATCTGGTTTCCTTGAACACCAGGCCAGAGTTGACTTTCTATCTTATTACCTATTTTCCAACAGCATACATACTAAATGTTATGGTCTTTGTTATTGGAAAGTTATATTAGGGACCAGCAATTGGTGTAATGGCTATGTCACTGGACTTCCATGTAGTGAACCACAGTTTGAGTCCTGGATCCGGTGGCTTAAACTCACACCGGGCCCGTGTGCGTGCGTGCCCAAGATCCCAAGGAAAATGGAGGAGAAGGGATTGTGGCGTGGCCATCCCCCTGGGAGGGGGTGATTTCTCACTTTCTCTTTCTGGCGAGCGCACATGCCCTATAGCAAAAACCTCTCAAAACAAACAAACAAAAAATACTCATGCCATGATGGAGACCAACAGGTGACATGGCAGTTAAGAGCACTAGACTCCCACATAGCCAACTGTGGTTCAAGTCCCATACCTGGCAGCTTGCTTTTTCTCTTTGTGTCCCTCTTTTATCAAAAATGTAAAAATAAATAAAGTTAAATAAAATACTTCTTAAAAATAAATAAATAGGGACCAGCAGTTAGCATAATGGCTATGTCGCTGGACTCCCACATAGTCGACTGTGGTTCAAGTCCCGGACCCGGCGGCTTAAACTCACACCAGATGCATGTGCGTGCATGCTTAAGATCCCGAGAGGAGGAATGGAGGAGAAGGGATTGTGGCATGGCCATCCCCCCTGGGGGGTGATTTCTCGCTTTCTGTCTCTCTGTCTGGCGAGCGCATGCACCCTATAGCAAAAACCTCTCAAAAAATAAAAAATAAAAACCTCTTCCCCCCAAAAAATAATTTACTGGGTCCAGCAGATGGAAGAGCAGTTATGCTGCCAGATTCCAATATGGCTGACCACAGTTCAAGTCCCAACCCAAAATGGGTTGAAAACTGTGGCTTGAAACTCATGCTAAATCCATGTGTGTGTGTGCCCAAGATCTCAGGAGGAGAAGGGATTGCTGTTTGACCATTCATTCCTCGGGTGATGATTTCTCATTTTCTCTGTCTCTGTGTCTCTTGAGCAAGTGTGCCCCAAGGCAAAAAAAAAAAAAAAAACTTCAAAAAATTTTAATTTTGTTATTTTTAAATTTGATCAGAGAGAGAACAGGAGAGTAAGAAAGCAAGTCACCCATCTGGGACTCGAACCGTGTCGGCCATGTGGGAGTCCAGCACAACCACGTCACCTGCCACCCCTCCAATATAATTTTGTTGAATTATTCAACATTGTGAACCAGTATTACCCTGTGTGTACACATTTAGACTTTTTTTTTTAGAGATTTTTGTTATAGGGCATGTGCAATCACCAGAGAGATAGACCGACAGTAAGCAAGAAATCTCTTTCTGGGGAGATGGTCACGTCGCAATCCCTTCTCCATTCTCTTGGGACCTTTGGCATGCATGCACATGTGCCCAGAGTAAGTTTCAAGCTACCAGGTCTGGGGCTCAAACCGCAGTCCACCACATGGTGAGTCTAGCATTCTAGCCACCATGTCACTTGCTGATTCCAATAAACTTACTAAAGTTTTACCTGGGCCCTGAGTCCTCAAATCTAACCTGATATAGAACTAAATGTACAGGGGGGCCAGCAGTTAGCGTAATGGCTATGTCACTGGACTCCCATGTAGTCGATCGCGGTTCGAGTCCTAGACCCGGTGGCTTAAAACTCACGCTGGGCGCGTGTGTATGCATGCCCAAGATCCCGAGAGGAGAATGGGGGAGAAGGGATTGCGGCATGGCCATCCCCCCTGGGGGATGATTTCTCACTTTCTGTCTCTCTGTCTCTCTCTGTCTGTCTGGCAAGCGCACGCGCACTATAGTGAAAAACCTATCAAAAAAAAAAAAAAAACCTAAATGTACAAATGGCTTTTTGGACGTAGACAAAAAAAATCTACTTCAGACCCTCCAATCTGACCCAAGGCCCTGGATTGTCACCCATACCTTCAAGGCCTTTTTCCATTTTTGAGAGTTGCCCCAAGATGCCCAGGGTTCACCAGATGATGGAAATGACCAAGGCTCTGCAGAAAATAACTGAAACAGTTTATTCTAGACACAAAATTGAGGGACCAGACCGGGAAGGCACAAAAGTATTTTCTGAGGTACTCAGACACTGAGGTTCTTTTCATTCAGTTTTGAGAGCAGGTGACACAAAGTTGCAAATGAGCATAAGGAGACCTTGCATTGTTGTGGTCCAAAAAGGTAGGATATCTGGAAGTAGGTAGGGGCTTATAGGTTATAGGTGGGTTTAGAAATTCAGTGATTGGGGGCCAGCAGGTGGCATAGTGGTTAAGGCGCTGGACACTCCCACGGGGCCAACCACAGTTCGAGCCTCGAACCTGGTGGCTTGCTTTCTCACTTGCCTTTTCTCTCTCTCTCTCTGGTCAAATTAAAGTAAATGAATGAATAAAATTAAAGAAATAATTCTTTAAAAATAAAAAAGAAATTCAAGGATTGGTGGGCTAACAGGTGGCATAGT
>NW_006159677.1:653400-666318 GCF_000334495.1 Tupaia belangeri chinensis | reverse complement strand
TCTCTCTTTTTTTCTTGGCCAAATTTAAAAAAAAAAAAAAAACCACAATAATAACAAATGGAATTAAATATATATATATTTTAATTTAATGATTGGGGGCCCAGCAGATGGTGTGGTGGTTAAGGCACTACTTTACCCTCATATAGCTGACCACAGTTCAAGTTGATTTGGCAGCTCAGAAATGATGCTATGGGTATTTGTGCATGCCCAAAATTTTGGATGGAGAGTGGAGGAGGAAGAGATTGCAGCATAGCCATCCTCCCCCCAGGGGGGTGACTTTTTGCTTTCCCTCTCACTCTGTCTGTCTCCAGCAAGCGCATGAGACCTATTGGGGGGAAAATTCAAGTATTGGACGGGCTGGTAGTATGGTTGTTAAGATGGATGGATCCCACATAATTAACTTAGTTTGAGTCTCAGAACTGGTGGCATGAGAAACACACTGGGTGTGTGTGTGGCTATCAGAATCATAAGAAGAGAGTGGAAGAGGGAAGGGATTGCCTCTTGGCTGTATTCCCTCCCCAACCCCCAGTGAGGGGGGAGAGCTCACATTCCTTCTCTCGGTCTCTCTCTTGGGAGTGCATATGCCCTAGCAAAAGAACGCCTATGTTTCACTTAAACAGATAAGAAAGTTTTACTGGGGGATTGGCAAGTGGCATGGTGGTTAAGGTGCTGGACTGCCACATGACTGACCATGGTTTGAGTCCCAGACCTGGTGATTTGCCCCTCTCACTTTCCTCTCTGGTCAAACTAAAAATAATAACAAGTGAAATTAAATAAATACAAAGGAGAGTTTTACTCAGTCTCATAAAACACGATGTCAGGGGCCAGCAGTTGGTCCAGTTGGTGTGATTAAGGCACTGGATTCCCACAAGGCTGGCCACATGACTGACCATGGTTTGAGTCCCAGACCTGGTGATTTGCCCCTCTCACTTTCCTCTCTGGTCAAACTAAAAATAATAACAAGTGAAATTAAATAAATACAAAGGAGAGTTTTACTCAGTCTCATAAAACACGATGTCAGGGGCCAGCAGTTGGTCCAGTTGGTGTGATTAAGGCACTGGATTCCCACAAGGCTGACTGCACTTGTCTCTCTTGGGAGTGCATATGCCCTAGCAAAAGAACGCCTATGTTTCACTTAAACAGATAAGAAAGTTTTACTGGGGGATTGGCAAGTGGCATGGTGGTTAAGGTGCTGGACTGCCACATGACTGACCATGGTTTGAGTCCCAGACCTGGTGATTTGCTCTCTCACTTTCCTCTCTGGTCAAACTAAAAATAATAACAAGTGAAATTAAATAAATACAAAGGAGAGTTTTACTCAGTATCATAAAACACAATGTCAGGGGCCAGCAGTTGGCGCAGTTGGTGTGATTAAGGCACTGGACTCCCAAAAGGCTGACTGCACTTGAAGTGGTGTGATTAAGGCACTGGACTCCCACAAGGCTGACTGCACTTGAAGTCCCAGACCTGGTGGCTTCCCCTCTCTCTCTGTTTCTGTCTCTCTCTGATCAAATTAAAATAACAAAGGAGCTGGAAGGTGGCTTGGTAGTTAAGGGTGCTGGACTCCCACATGGCCGACCATGGTTTGAGTCCCGGACCTGGTGGCTTGCTTTTTCACTTTTCCTCTCTCTCTCTCTCTCTCTCTCTCTCTTGTTCTGTCCCAAAATCGTCAAAAATAAGTAAATGAATAAATAAATACAAAGTGAAAATAATTCTTAAAAAAAATACCCACTTATGTCAGTGACAAGAAGTAGGGAGCATCCCACAATCACTGGGCTGAGGTGACCTGCTACAGCAAGATAAATGTTTAGACGGCGATTCCCCCAGGCAGCTTAGGAAAAGTAGTCAGAATTTGGACTCATTTTGACTACTCAACTTTTGGAGCTCAGATTCTCATCCACATCCTCAAACTTCCCTTTGAGACAATTCAGTCCCCAGCGACTCAGTCCCCTCCATCAGATAATGGACGCTTTCTCCCAACCCTCAATGTCCTTCCAAGCCCCGACCTCCCCATCCTCCCTAGGCTCTGCCCTGGGCCGCTTAGCCTCCAGCGTGGTCTGCTGGCGGGTCACCAGGAAGGCTGAGGACAGGTCCTGCGGTCACTGGACGGGTCTCAGGGGAGCCAAAGCTATTTTGCTCTCTCCCCCTTTTTCTTGACTCTCTCCTGTCTCCATCTCACCTAGGCAGCCTTCCTCTGCAAGTCCAAGGTCATGGGCAGCTCAGGTCGCAGCCCTCATCCCCTGCAGAGAACCAGTCCTCCTAGCGCAGCTTCAGCAGGCCAGAGTAGGAGGGTGCGCGGAAGGCGGAGGGCGGCAGGTCTGGGAGCCGCAGCGAGTGTTAGAGAAATGGGGTGGAGCAGGGCTGGAAAGGATGCGCAGGGAGCGGGCGGATGTGCTAGAGTTGGGCGACTTTGTATGAGGCCCACGGGTTGACCTGAGGGGATCAGCGGCGACTTGGGGCTTCCAGGGGAAACCATGCTGAAGCAGAGAAGGAATGGCAGGAAGGACCGGAGCAGCTACACGGTGAGACTGGAGCGCTGCGGGGAACCAGGCTTAGAGGCGGGGCTTGGATGCGGTACAGAAAGAGGGGCGGAGCTTGCTGAAGGAGGACACAGAGGGGCGGGGGTTGGAGGTGGGACAGCAGGAGGGGCGGGGCTTGGAGGTGGGAGGTAAAAGGAGGGGCGGGGCTGAGCCCAGACCAGCCCGGGAATGCTAGGCAAAGGGTTAGAAGTGAGATGGGGACCAACAGTTGGCATAATGGCAATGTCACTAGACTCCCATGTAGCTGACTGCGGTTGAGGTTCCCGATCTCGTGGCTTAAACTCACGCGGGGCGCGTGTGCGTGCGTGCCCAAGATCCTGGGAGATGGGATTGCAGGTGGCCATCCCCAGATGATTTCTCCCTTTCTGTCTGTCTGTCTCTCTGTCTTTATGACAAGCGCTCAAAACCGAGGGACACCCTGGCTGTCCCTAAGGCTGTAAGGGACCGGTATGTTATAACTGCAGCCTGGGAAAACAGTTGAACTGAAGGGGCTTGGGAAGCTTGATTCTTCTTTTTTTTTTGGAGAGGTTTTTGCTATAGGGCGCGTGCGCTTGCCAGAGAGACAGAGAGAGAGAGACAGAGAGACAGAAAGCAAGAAATCACCGCCCCCCCACCAGGGGGAATAGCCACGCCGCAATCCCTTCTTCTCCATTCTCCTCTAGGCTCTTCGCACGCACACGCACACTCACCCGGTGTGAGTTTAAGCCACCAGGTCCCAGACTAGAACCATGGTAGACTACATGGGAGTTCAGTGACATAGCCATTATGCTAACTGCTGGTCCCAAAACTAATTCTTTTTAAAATCTATTTAATTTTATTTATTCTGGGGAGTGTGATTCTATGGGATAGGAAAGGAGGGGACCTGAGGTGGGACTGAGCTGGCACCCTCACATTCACAGGACAGATTCTGCCAGTCCAGCTGGGGATGAAATATGCATGGTATAGGGACCAGCAGTTGGTGTAATGGCTATGTCGTTGCACTCCCATGTATTCGACCACAGTTCGAGTCTCAGACCCAGTGACTTAAACTCTCGCCGGGCGCCTGTGGAAGCATGCCCAAGATCCAGAGAGGAGGATGGAGGAGAAGGGATTGTGACATGGCAGGGAGACAGAGAGCGAGAAATCACCCTTCAGGGGGATGGCCACGCCACAATCCCTTTTCCTCCTTCACTGGAGAAAGAAAGGGGCTGGCAGGTGGCTTGGTGGTTAGGGTGGTTGGACTCTCATATGACTGACTGTGGTTTGAGTCCTGGACCAGACAGCTTGCTTTCTCATTTTCTTTCTCTGGTCAACTTCAAAAAATAAAAGAAAATAGTGACAATGAATAAAATAAAATAAAATAAATTATTTTTTAAAAAAGAAAGAAAAATAAATAAAGTACCGACTTGACATGGCTAACCATAGTTCGAGTCCCAGACATAGTGTTTTGCTTTCCCACCGTCCCTCTCTGTCTCTTTGAGTCCCAGATCTAGCGACTTGCTTTCTTATTTTCTCTCTCTCTCTCTCACTTTGTCCCTGTCCCTCTCTGGTTAAATTAAAAGAAAGAAAGAAAAAAAGAAAGGAAATTAAATTTAAGAGGCGAGCAGGTGGTGTGGTGGCTAGGGCACTGGACTTCCACACCGCTAACTACGGTTCCAATCCTAGACCTGATAGCTTGCTTTCTCACTTTCCCTTTGTCCCTGTTTTTCTCTGATCAAGTTATAAACAAAAATAATAATACATAAAATTAATGATTATTTTTAAAAATTACATCGTAAAAAAGAAAAAGAAATAAACCTATCACACCAATCAGGCTTCCGATGGCTTCTGTCACTCAGGCGGGTGTGAGGGGGCTTGTATGACATCATCGCTAGGGGCGGGGCCTCGCGGACTGTCCAATCAGGGGCGTGCGGGGCGGGGCTGCGGGCCGCGGTCTCGCGGAGTCTTTTTTTTCTTCCTCGCCTGCGGCCTGGGCTGGGCGTGGGCGCTGCTCCCTGGGCGCCCCCGGTGACACCCCATCTTTCGGGTCGTGATCTGCACTGATCGCAGAGCCGTAGGGAGGACGCGGGGACACCCCGGGAGCCAGCAACGGTGAGTGTGCAGGGGCCGGGGTCCCGACGGAGGAGGGACGGCTGGATCCGCGGAACCGGCTGCGGCGGACCTGGGCCTCCGCTGTCACCCCCGGAGTCCGCGGTCCCTGCATCCCGGGGTGGGGCTGGGTCAGCAGCGGGGACCCCCGGCGCCCGGCCCCGTGCCAACGGGGAACTGGCCCGGCCCGGCACCCTCCATGGGCAGCTCGGCGCCCGCAGCCCCGCGTGTCCCCGGGCCGTGCTCGGGGACGGGACGGTCACCAGGGGGTCCCCACTCGGATTCTGGGGCTTCTGCTGCGAGGTGCAGTGGTCGTCCTCCCCACAGATCACCCGTTTTCCCTTCAGTTTTCCCAATGTGTAGGAAGCAGGGTCTCAAGTCCAGGTCCCTGTCCCCAGCCCAGCTCTGCCTGGGGCTGCAGTAAGTCCCCCAACGCCCTGCTCCTTCCTTTCGAACGCCAGCTCCTCTCCCAATCCGTGTTTGCCCTGCCTTCTCCCTTTGAAGCCCACCTGGTTATTTTTTTTTTAAGAGAAGTATTTCATTTATTTCATTGTATTCCGAAGTCCACATGGTTATTTTTTTTAAAGAGAAGTATTTCATTTATTTCATTGTATTCATTTTTTGGAGATTATATTTTAATTTGTTCCTATTTTTTCCCCAGAATTAATTCATTAATTAATTTCGGAGAGGTTTTTGCTATAGGGCGTGTGCGCTGGCCAGAAAGACAGAGACAGAGAGACAGAAAGCGAGAAATCACCCCCCCAGGGGGGATGGCCACGCTGCAATCCCTTCTCCTCCATTCTCCTCTCGGGATCTTGGGCACGCACGCACACGCACCCCACATGAGTTTAAGCCACCGGGTCCGGTATCCGAACCCACGGTCCACTACATGGAAGTCCAGCGACATAGTCATTACGCTAACTGCTGGTCCCTGTATGTCGGTTTTATACGAAACAAAGGTCGGCTCTTCCTTTTCACTGTTTCTTTTTTCTTTTTCTTTTTTTAAGAGAGATTTATGTTATAGGGCACATGCTATTTTTTCAGAGAGATTTATGTTATAGGGCACATGCGCTCAGCGGAAAGACAGAGAGACAGAAAGCAAGAAATCACCTCCCCAGGGGGAATGGCCACGCCGCAATCCCTTCTCCATTCTCGTCTTGGGATCTTGGGGAACGCACACACACATGCCTGGGGTGAGTTTAAGCCACCAGGTCTGGAACCCAAACTGAGATAGACTATGTGGGAGTCCATTGGCGTAGCCGTCTGCTAGTTCCCGTTCTGTTCTTTTTTGCAAGAGATGAAAGACACTCAGCTGAAAAACAATCCCTGCTTCTTATACCTTCGCTGGACACAGCCTTTTTTTTTTTTTTTTAATTTTTAAGAACTATTTATATCTAATTTTTAATTTATTTGTTCATTTATTTTAATTTGACCAGAGAGAGAGGGAAAACGAGAAAGCAAGCCACCAGGTCTGGGACTCAAACCATGGTCTGCCATGTGGGAGTGTTCAGCTCCTTAACCACCACGCCACGTGCTGGTCCCCTGGGCACAGCCATCTTATCATTGTCTTTGGGGTGAGGTTCCCCTTTGGAAATTTTACAGGGTGATGTGTCCTTAGCCCACCCTTCTAGCTCCTGGTCCTTGTTTTCAGAACCGTCTGGATCCGACCTACAGTGCCTACAACAGCCAGCTCTCTTGGAGTGTCTAGTAAAACTGAGCCCCTGGGTCATGTCCTCACAGAGGAGTGTGGAATAGGGAGAGTGTGGGGGCGGAGCCTCTTAGAGCAGCAGGTGGGTGTCTAAGGGCTAGGGAAACTATTTATTTAAATCAGGGGACCACAACCCCTAGGCTTTGTTCTCTGACCTGTTAGGAAGCAGGCCACAGAGCAGGAGAAGATCAGTGGGAATGTGAGAGAAGCTTCATCTGTATTTACAGCCACTCCCCATCACTCCTGTTACTGTGTGAGCTCCGCCTCCTGTCAGATCAGCAGTGGCCTTAGAGTCGTATAGGAGCATGAACCCTATTGTGTACTGTGCATGCGAGGGATCTAGGTCATGGGCCTCCTTATGAGAATCTAATGCCTGCTAAGTTGAGGTGGAGCTGAGGCAGTGATGCTAACACTGAGAAGCTGCTGATGTTGATTAATATTAGCAGAGAGGTTTTTTTTTTTTTGGAGAGGTTTTCGCTATAGGGCGCATGCTCTTTCCAGACAGACAGACAGAGACAGAGAGACAGAAAGCGAGAAATCACCCCCCAGGGGGGATGGTCACGCCACAATCCCTTCTCCTCCATTCTCCTTTCAGGATCTTGGGCACGCACGCACACGCGCCCAGCGTGAGTTTTAAGCCACCGGGTCCGGGACACGAACCGTGGTCGACTACGTGGGAGTCCAGTGACATAGCCATTACGCTAACTGCTGGTTCCCTAAATAAAGAAATTTTAAAAACCAACCTTATCAGAGTGTAGTGACATGTAAGCCTGGTGGCAGGCTTTATAGTGTCAAGTGAGTCGATACATTTTTCGATACATTTTTTTTTTTAGAGAGAGAGATTTATGCTATAGGGCAGATGCATTTGCTAGAGAGACAGAAAGACAGAAAGTGAGAAATCACCCCTAGGGAGATGGCCACACCACAATCCCTTTTCCTCCATTCCCTCTTGGGCTTTTGGACATGCATGCACATGCAGCTGGCCTGAGTTTCAAGCTGCCGGGTCTAGGACTTGAACTACAATTGGCCATGTGGGAGTCTAGTGCCTTAACCACTACACCACCTGCTGGCACCATATTGATATAGTTCAGTTGTTCAGCTGCATCTGGGGGTCGCCTTTAAGTCAGAATCCACACCCTCCCCCTGGTCCCTGGAAAACTTGTCTTCTATGAAACCAGTCCCTGGTACCAAAAAAGTTGGGGACCACTGATTTTAGATGCCTGGTTCTCCCCGAGCCCAACCCTCGTTTTATTCCTTGCAGACGCATTGGTAGTCAGCCAGTTCGATTCTGGTATTGGGGAAATGACAGAAGTGAGTCCTGCTTCCTGGATCCTCAGCCTTGGGAGAGCTAGAAAATAATGCAAAAGGACAAGGAAACCCACCCACAAATATCTGAAAAGCAAAATGCCCCTCAGGTAAAAGGGGTACACTGCAGGGTACGTTGGGAGGGTAGTCATTAAATACATCCATGGGAGACCAGCAGTTGGCATAATGGCTATGTCGCTGGACTCCCATGTAGTCAACTGCAGTTTGAGTCCCGGACCCGGTGGCTTAAACTCACGCCGGGTGCGTGTGCGTGCGTGCCCAAGATCCCGAGAGGAGAATGGAGGAGAAGGGATTGTGGCATGGCCATCCACCCTGCAGGGTGATTTCTCGCTTTCTGTCTCTCTGTCTCTCTCTTGTCTGTCTGGCAAGTGCACGCTCCCTATAGGCAAAATCTCTCCAAAATAAATAAATCCATCCATCCATGAACACTTTGGCATGGGGTATTTCTCATGTGACAGGGTGACCTGACGAGACACTGGGTCAGACTTGTCTGTATCCTAGCTCAGCACTGCCTCTCCTTGAATTTGTCCCATCGAACATATTTTTGTTCACCTATTTCAGGTTCTTTGGTTCTTCAAAAAGCAAATTGGCCCCTGAGGTCAGCAGGTGGTGTGGTGGTTAAGATGCTGGATCCCATGTGGCTGACTCTGGGGTTTGAGTCCCCATCGAGCATGTGTGGGTGAATGCCCAAAATCTCAAGAGGAGAATGGAAGAGAAGGGATTATATAGCATGACCATCTTCTCTGGGGGGTGAATACTTTTTTTTTTTTTTAATGAGAATTATTTTATTTCTCTTTCTCTCTCTCTCTCTTTTTCTTTCTTTCTTTCAATTTGACCAGAGAGGGATAGAGTGAGAGAGAGAAAAAAAAGCAAGCCACCACCTCTGGGACTCAAACAGTGGTCGGCCACATGGGAGTCCAGCGCCCTTAACCACCACACCACCTGCCCACCCTGGGGAGTGATTTCTTACTTCTCTCTCTCTTGTTTCTCGCTGGCTGATGCACATGCCCTATGGCAAAGATCTAAAAAACAAAACAAAACAAAACACCAAGCTGGTCTCTTTTTAAGCTTTTTTTCTTTCTTTTTTGTTTTTGGAAAATGAAAACATACCAAACAAATCTTTGACACTACTCTCTAGGACCCTTCCATTGTTCATCATATGTAAAATGTGTTCATCACAGGGACCAGCAGGTGGCATGGTGGTTAAGGTGCTAGACACTCCCACATGGCCAACCATGGTTCGAATCCCGGACCTGGTGGCTTGCTTTCTTTTCTTTTTTTTTTTTTTTTTAAGAAGCATTTTAGTTAACTGTATTTATTTATTTATTTTAATTTGACCAAAGTGAGAAAGAGAGAGAAAGTGAGAAAGCAAGCCGCCAGGTCCAGGACTCGAACTGCCGTTGGGGGATCCCGCCCTCTTTACCCCCCACGCCACCTGCTGGCCCCAGGCGGCTTGCTTTCTTATTTTTCCTCTCTTTTTTCTCTATTTCTGTATCTCTTTTGGTCAAATGAAAATAAATGAATGAATAAATAAAATTAAATAATTCCTTTACGAAAAAAAAATGTATGCATCACTAATGTTTGAAAAAATTAGATATTTTTCTAATGACACATGTAGGAAGTGGATTGGAAAAAAATAAACTTCTATCCTTATATTCCACTTTGTATATACTTTGTATTCACTTTGTCTCTACGACAGACAGGTACCCACCACAGTTTCTCCTGCCAGGATTCCCCTTCCTCTAGTCTTTCAACCTGTCAGAATCTCTTTTTTTTTTGGAGAGGATTTTGCTATAGGGCGCGTGCGCTCGCCAGACAGACAGAGAGAGACAGAGAGACAGAAAGCGAGAAATCACCCCCCAGGGGGGATGGCCACGCCGCAATCCCTTCTCCTCCGTTCTCCTCTCGGGATCTTGGGCACGCACGCACATGCGCCCAGTGTGAGTTTTAAGCCACCGGGTCCGGGTCGCAAACCACAGTCGACTACGTGGGAGTCCAGCGACGTAGCCATTACGCTAACTGCTGGTCCCCAACCTGTCAGAATCTTGGCGAGGGCTCTTGTGTGTTTCAGGGCTCCCTGGGATCTGGGCCCACAGACGGCCATGTGGCTTCCAGCACTGCAGAACATCACAGGACTGCCTGCATCAGGGCAGCTGGACTGTACTTGTCATTCTTTTTATATTATTTATTTAGATGTTTGCCATACGCTGTGTGTGCTTGCTAGAGAGAGACAGAGACAGGCAGAGAGAGGAAAAGTGAGAAATCACCCATTGGGGGATGGCCACGCTACATCTTTTCTCCTCTAGTCTCCTCTTGGGATTTTGGGCACACAGGGAAATGCACCTCGTATGATTTTTAGATTTCCAGGTCCGGGACTTGAACCATAAAGTTAGCACGTGGGATCCAGCACCTTAACTAACATACCAGCTTCTGGCCCTATTTTTTTTCTTTAAGTTAGCTACAGGGCATGTGTGCTTGTCAGAGAGAAAGAGAGAGAAGGGAAAGTGAGAAATCACCCCCCCAGGGGGAATGGCCACACCACAATCCCTTCTCCATTCTCCTGCCGGGATCTTAGGCACGCACGCGCACGCGCCCGGCGTGAGTTTAAGCCACCGATCCGGGACTCAAACCGTGGTCAACTATGCAAGAGTCCAGCAACATAGCCATTACACCAACTGCAAGTCCCAAGGTTTTATTATTTTTTTTTTAAGAATTATTTTATTTGGGACCAGCAGTTAGCATAATGACTTTGTCGCTGAACTCCCGTATCCTCGACTGCGGTTTGAGTCCCGGACCCGGTGGCTTAAACTCACGCCAGGCGCGCGTGCGTGCGTGCCCAAGATCCTGAGAGGAGAGTGGAGGAGAAGGGACTGCGGCGTGGCCGTCTCCCCGGGGGAGTGATTTCTCGTTCAAGGGAACAGCAGGTGGTATAATGGTTATGTCACTGGACTCCATGTAGTTGACGGTGGCTCGAGTCTTGGACCCAACGACTTGAAACTCATGCCGGGCGTGTGTGTGTGTGCGTGCCCAAGATCCAGAGAGGAGAATGGAGGAGAAGGGATTGCGGTGTGGCCATTCCCTCTGGGGGGTGATTTCTCGTTTTCTGTCTCTCTGTCTCTGTCTCTCTGGAGAGCACATAGCAAAAACCTCTCCAAATAATAATAATAATAATAACAAATAAATAAATTATTAAAAAAAGAAAGGCAGAACAGCTGTAAAAGACGTCATAGTCATAGCCCCCAGAGGGCAGAGTAGGGGAAGTCTATTCTCCTGTTTCCTTTCCTGCCAGGAAAGGGTCTCTTGTTTACCCCCCAAACTCAAAACAGCCCTGCAGCTGCCACTGTCCTGATACGGAAATGCAAAAAGAAACGAAGAAGAATAAAAAAGAACAAATGAGGAAAACGGAATACAGTCTCCTCGTAGGTTTCCGGGACCTGATGGGCCCCACCTGTGATCCTTCGTTGGTCATTTTAGTGCAGTGGGTCCCGCTGGCCCGGGGTACTGGCCGGATGTCTGCAGTGAAGGGGGTGACCCTGGGGAGAATCGTCTTCCCCTCGTCTCTAAAATATACAATGGCGTCTACATTTTGACTTAAAATCCGGAATGGGTGGGGGGAGCAGGACCGGGACAGGAAGGCGGAGCTGCAAGGGGCGGGGTCGTTTCCTGCATCCTCCTCCCCTCTCCACTCTCCGGACTGGCTGCTAGGGATTCGGAGCTGGGGAAGGCGGGCAAGGACCTGCTCAGAGCTCGCCCAGCCTGGAGGAGGAGGGTTCGAGAGAGGAGAATGGAGGTAGGAAGCCAAGTCCATGAGAGTTTGAAAAACCAGGGTAGAAACCGGAAGGAAAAATAATGACAGCCAGTTGGAGAGGAATGTGAGCACCGTCCATCCAGGGGGTGGTGGCGCCCGGGGCTGGGGTGTGCAGGGCGAGATGACGCGCCCTGGGCCACCTGAAGTCTTGACTTCTGATCGGGGTTCGAGGGTTGGGGGGAGCCAGCAGGAGGCATGGAGGTTAAGGTGCTGGATCCCACATGGCCAGCAGAACGGTTCGGTTCCCCACCAGGAGCTTGAAACTTACGCGTGGGGCGCTTGTGCATGCGTGCCCAAAATCCGTAAGAGAAACTGGAGAAGGGATTGCGGGTGAGGCCATCCCCCTGAGGGTGGAGGTGTGATTCCTCAGTTTCCCTCTGTGTCTCTCTGGCGAGGACATGAGCCCTGTAACAACAGTAACAGGGGACCTGCATGTGGCGTCATGGCTATGTCTCTGGACTCCCATGTAGTAGACTGTGGTTCGAGTCCCGGACTCGGTTGTTTAAAACTAACGCTGGGCGCGTGTGCGTGCGTGTCCAAGATCCCGAGAGGAGAATGGAGAAGGGATTGCAGCGTGGCCATCCTCCCTGGGGAGTGATTAATCGCCTTCTGTCTCTCTCTGTCTTTATGTCGAGTGACGCCCTATAGCAAAGACCTCTCAAAAAACAAACAAAAAAACGCTCTCTCAGAAACAAAAACAAAAACAAAACAAAACAAAATAACAGAAAAGATCAGGGTTGATTTCCGTTCCACACACGGAGTCCTCGAGGTCCAGGCCAGCGACTCCGCTGCGGGTGCCGCCGGCCTGACGCTCGTCGGCGCTGCTCCAGCCCCCGCATGCTCCAGCGTTTCTGCAAGCTCTTTGTGCTAAAGCCTCAGCGGCAGCTGCGGGCGGTGTAGACGCCGTTTGCAGCGCGCCCGTCTGCGCAGCAGCCCCCGGAGGCCTCCACAGCCGACCTGGCCCTGGCGTTGTAACAGGGAGGTAGGGAGGATGGTAGTGGGCGGTCGGAAGCCGGCGAGGGGGCGTGCCTTGGTAGTGTCGCGTGTCGCCGCGTGTCGCAGAGGACGTCTCTGAGAATGTGTAGACTGGTGCCGATGTCCCAGCTGCTGTCTGGGCGGTTGGGGTGCAGCGTGCCCGAAAAGGTCTCTGCGAACACCACCCCCCTCACCACTCCCCCGCCCGGGACTGCTTTACGGAGTTCTCGCTGATGATACCGGATTTGGGGGCGGGAGGATTAGAGCGGCCCTGCGGGGGCACTTAGCGCTGGCACGGAGGCTGCTGGCAGGAGCCCCGTCCATCTGCCCCGAGCAGGTGCAGGAGGGTGCTGGGATCGATCTGAGGGAGCGGCTGTGACAGGCGAGGGGAACGCAGGGGAAAGTGGATACTTGGGGGCAGGCGGGTGCCCCTGGATACCAGTGAGAGGAGACAGACGGGGCTGGGGGGCTACGCTAGGGTCTCCTGGCGCAGC